>NC_064852.1:114546955-114901955 GCF_024139225.1 Suncus etruscus | reverse complement strand
TATCTGTAAGGCTTCCCTCAACTTCCTATGTCCCTAACCTCCTCTTTTGGTATGTAAAAGCCCCCGTGGATTACACGGCCTTTTCCCTCCCTGGTGGGTGGGGTTCTGGATAATAAAGAAAGAGTCTTATTTTGTGTGTGAGAAAGAAAGCACATGGCAGATAGGCAGCACAAGACAGGAGAGAATGAACTTACGACAGATAGGTAGCACATGGCAGAGGTTGCACATGGCAGAGGAAGGCCATGAGGAATAAAGCAAGATGGCTCTGATGAATATCTTTCTGACTGATTGGTGTGTTATTTCTCCCTTGCTACCCTGCATCATCAGACCCATCCACCTGAGGGGTTAGAAACACGGCGTCTGAGAGGTCTCATCCAATGGATATTATATTTTATATTTTTATTCTACAGTTATCTTTAAATGTTTATCATTGAGTAAAGTTGCTTGAAACCTCAATCTCTATTTGTTGTTAAATGACTCAGCACTTGCCTCACTGGTGTGTTTAAAGAATTATTAAGATAATGTGTGGGGCCCGGAGAGATAGCACAGCGGCGTTTGCCTTGCAAGCAGCCGATCTAGGACCAAAGGTGGTTGGTTCGAATCCTGGTGTCCCATATGGACCCCCATGCCTGCCAGGAGCTATTTCTGAGCAGACAGCCAGGAGTAACCCCTGAACACTGCCGGGTGTGACCCAAAAACAAACAAACAAACAAAAAAACAAAAAACAAAAAAAAACAAACAAAAAAAGATAATGTGTGGAGAATGTGTAACAAGTGCCTAGCACATAGAAACACATAGAAATGACATCTGTCTTACTATTTTCTTTCTTACCCAATGCTTCCTTTACATGATCAGCACAATAAAAAGAAATTAAAATTAGTACACCATAATTATTAGTCTATGCTGGAAAAATCACCATACATGGTAAACAAAAATACAATTCACACATCCATGTGTAACTTTACATATATAAACACCCACATATATAAATATATATGAAAGATATCAAGATTGCTGGTTGAGCTGAGAATCAAAACATTTATAAAGGCCTGCGATATTTCTACATATTACAGAATGCTACTATTTGCAGAGAGAAATTCTCTAACTCAGACTGCAGACGTGTAAAGATTTCTGTCATTAGCTAAGTAGCTGCATGCTGCCACATGCCAGCATCTCCAATAGCATCTCGGCACTCATCTTTCTCCAGTCAGAAGCTGATTTCTTTTCCCTGATGGAGCAGGGCTGTCAAGGCTGCCCATGAAATGTTTCCTAATTTGAAAATAACAGCATGACCCTGTAATTGTTAGGAATCTTATCAGTTAGCATTGTGTAGACCAAACAGGCATTTAAAAAAGTGGATTTAAAAATGCTCACCATACTTGAATGAAGGGAAGGGCTCTTTAAGGTGAGAGCTTTTCATGGCTCTAACTCACTAAAACAAATATTGAACAGAGAATCCAAGAACTCTCCTCTGATAGAATCAAAAGAACAAAAGAGGAGATGAGATAATGTCTCTGCTTGTTCAAACCCAAGAGAGGTGGACTATGTGTTCCTTGCTATCTCCTTTACTTTCTGTTTTTTTTTTTGACTACACGATAAATATATGATCTTGTTCCATTAGAATATGCATCAGCTACTCTCTTTCCCTTCATCAGTGCACATTCACTTGGTTCCTTCTATTTTACATATGGGACTTCCTGCATATTTATCATATAAGTACATGCATGAGGATAAGTGTTCCTGCAAAGCAATCTTGGTTCTATTATTTCCTCCCAGTGCAGGGTAATCAGAATAGCCCCATGCTCTCATCTCACAGATTGCCAAAATTATGCTCACTTATAACTCGCTCTGGGGTCTCGATCTGCATCCCTCGGTGCATGCTCCTTTCATTGGCTTAATGAGTGGTATGCCTGCACGTTACAGGAGGAAAAGTCCTGGGGACACTCTCGCCCACAAACAGATTGAAAGGCTGGGCTGAAAAACAAAAGATCACTTTACTGTTTATTTGTATCACACCAGTTTGTATTAACCAGCTCTCATATGATGAGGTCCAGGCATCTCACTAGCATGATGTTGCTGATAGAGAACATGTGTAGTTAATCTCTTTGTGCTCTGACCCAGAGGCATGGCCAGGGAAAGCTGATGTGTGCAGGCAAGGCTTCCAACTAAGCCTTCCACATTTACAGTGAATATGAAATTTAAAAAAATCAGTTTTAGATTCTTTGACTCACACTGTTATTTTTCTCGCTAACATATGAGAATGGTCAAGATGTTTGACTGGAAAATAGCAAAGATCTCTGTATGTCTTCAAGGAAAAAAAAAACAACCAACTCTCAAGCTTCCACATCCTGAGCAGTATTCCCAAGGAAAATGATAAAACACCTTCATTAACCTTTTTCTCAATGAACACCCCCCCAAAATTTTCTTCACTCTTCCTTCCTTTCTCTAGTCCTTCACCCTGAAGTTGAAGTGGCTTTTAAACAAGCCATACTTTTTGTAGTAGAGAATTTGTTCTTCAACATGGTCTCAAGGGTGGAGATTATTAGATCATTCAGCCAATTAAAGTAAATCAATAACTCCTTGATCCACCTCAAAGGTCCCTAAGCACCTCCCATCCTATAATTCCACTATTATTCAGGCTACTAAATACACTTTATATATTGCTTTTTGAAGAAAACCCTTAAACAGCTCCACATAATATGGAAAGAGATCCCTTTATAGTCAGGTGGGAGTTATTTGTTTTTCCATCTTAAAATATGATTGAATATGATTACAGATATTGTGTGGTAATAAGGTAACCTTAGAAAGTTGCCCTTGGGGAAACCATAGCTGATGGAGTCATTAGCAGAAAGTTGGAAAATGGATGCAGCTGCTAAGTGGAATTCAATGAGGAGGAAATGGCAAGAGTGGGCAGGTGCAGGTCTCAAAGGCGAGTTCTACAGTTGTAGCTGAGCAGAAGGTTCTAGGCAGAGCAGCTTTTATTAAAAATTGTAGAAAAGAATAGAATCAAATGCCTAGAGGAAAAAAAGTACACTCTTGTAAATGGCTGTTACCTCAATAAAAATAGATTTAAAAGCTGCCTAGAGAGGGACTGAGGCAATCCACAGTTTAAGAACTAGCTCAAGTATCAATGCTCTCAAGGATTCAACTAGAGCAGAGACTGTGCATGAGCTAGGTCGTTAATAGAGATGATTTAGCAAGAGCTTATTCTGCACTAGGTGCTTTGTGCAGGAGTATATATTGGCTATATTTATTCTTTTTTTGGTATCACATAAATGATGGTGTTTGGGCTACCCTATGTGGTACCTATATCATGTGGGAAATTTGAGTTGGTGTTAAGAGATACCAGGTAAGCATCTTAACCCTGCACTATCTGGCCGCAAGTTATTTTTATTCTTAAAATAAATTTTAGAAGAAGCTAGAGAGATAGTATAACAGGCAGGTGCTTTCCTTGCATATTATCAACCTCAGCTTGATCCTCAGCACCCCATTGACTATCAGGAATAAGCTCTGAGCACTATTGGGTGTAGTCCAAATTTTAAAAAAGTAACTTTCAGAAGCAGGTACAGTAATTACGCCCTCCTTCCATTTAGTTGCTTAAAAAAAAGGGTTAAGGATAAAAACATGTCCAAAACCAGGTAGGTAATCGCCCATATTCAACAAGCATTCAGTTTCAGGCATTGATTTCATAGCCACCTTTTAAAGATGTTGATTCATTGGAAATAGCACCATTAACTGACCATATAAGATCTCAAGAAATAAATCCTACCTATTAACTTCACACAATAAGGCTAAGACATAATCATTTTGTTGCCTTGAAATCATGTCTTGTACAGAGAGGTCATGAAATAGGCAGCTGAATACTGAATAGTATTACTTAGAAATCATAAGCATTACAGAGAGAGGGGAATGATGAGGCTTGTTCACTTATCAGTTTTCTAAAGATCGTATCATTGAATAGGATCACTGGGGCATCATACTGTGCTTTCTGAAGAGGTGATGGTTCCTATCAGCTAGAAAGTAGGAGAATCAGACAGCACTTACTAAAAGGTCTGAGAAAACAGAAAGAAAGTAAGAACATTTCTTGAGAACCAGAACTAGAAGCTCCCTAGAGTGAATAAATAGGCAGCATGGAGCCTACATTTGTGCCTCAGAAAGCAAGCTACTCTCCCCTTTCAGGATCTAAGGAGCAAAACAAAGGCAGGCTGTTCAGATTTAGACCAGAGGTTATTGCAAGTTTTGAAATCCTGTGAGTGCTCTTTTCTCAGACTACACTCTGTTTTCATCTTGTTTCAGGGCTTTTATGTGATCTCTACACCTACGCCTATAAGATTTATATCTTTAGCTTTAATCTTTCTGATGTTCCTATAAGGTCAACATATAAAAATATCTAATATATAACAGATTTCTGCATTCCAAACTGGAGTCTTGATTCGGATATCTTCCCCAAACCTATTCCTCCAAAAGCCTCCCCTGTGTCTACCAATTCTTCATGCAGCCCACAGTATCACCAATTCAGTCCCTCATTTTTTCAGATCACCAACCCACCCCGCTCATTCCTGAGGTTTCAACAAATCTGGCTTGGAAATATTATATATATGGAGCTTCCCAAATTTGTTTGAAGCTAAGATCATCTGTGATTGGGGGAGCCTCTAAAGCTAACACCTTGGGTCCTACCCACATGACCGTGATCTGCTTGTGTTCACAGTATCCTGGGTTGGAAAATTCCAAATGTTCTTCATTCTAGATGATTAAAACGGACAAACAAATCTGAGAGCCTTGTCTTTTCTGGATTGTGTATTCATCTTTGCTGCTCAGATGAGCGCTGCACCTCCTAATTGCTGGCTCTATTTCATCATTTTTTTTAGTCCATCACTTACTTTATACATAGTAACTCGAATGATCTCTTAAGTGTGGGTCATATCAAGTCACCTCCCTGTTTAAAACTCCTGCAAGACTTTTTAATGAAGTTGAGTAAAACTGAAACCCTGTTGAGCCTTCCATAGCCTACAGTTCCTTGATTCCTTTGCTCCTTTCTGTGCACACCTATTTCCACTCTCATGTATTCATGCTAGGCTAGAGCCATACCACTTTCTTATTAGCTCTCTAACACAATTGATCTTATTCTCATCCTAGACATGAACTCAGTTCTTCCTCCTTCCTGAATCTTTATATTGGTGGGGGTGGGGAATTGGGGCCACACCTGATGACTCAGAAGTTATTCCTGGCTTTGTGCTCAGAAATAACTCCTGTCTTGGGGCACCATATGGGATGCCAGGGATCGAACCCAGGTCTGTCCTGGATCATTGTATACAAGGCAAATGCCCTACCACTGTGCTATCCCTTCTGCCCCCTTCTTCCTGAATCTTTTCTTCTCAGAAAGTTGGGGGGAATAATATATATATATATGGGTTCATACATGTTTCACCCCTTGCTAACTTAGGTATTTCAAAAGAAAAAAATTAGTTTTTTTGATTCACTCTCGTATTCTCAATAGACAATTGCTTAATTTTGGTGACTGATTATTAAATATATATTCATTATATATCTGGGTGAATGACAAAATGCCCATTTATACCATCACATAATTGGAAATGAAAACCTTTAAAGATTGTCTAAGAACTTGTACTACAACTTTAAATTCTGTAGAATTATACTGCAGTTATGTTGCTCAGACTTGATTACTTCTATTCACCAATAAAATTAGAAGTTAATACCCAGGATCCAATGTTGGTTTCTATATTCACCTCTCACTTACATCCTTTATGGGCCTCCCGTGTGGAATTGGGGAAGAGACACAGTCACAGAAAGTCATAGGAGAGATAAGAGTAGTCTCATTTAGACTGAGGTAACAAATAATACTGACACTTTCAACGACTTAACACAACACAAAGGTTTATTTCATGCTCATGCAAAGTTGCTCTGTGTGTCTGAACAACTCTCTAGGATGCTATTTTCTCTCATGTATTCGAGGCTGCTTTGCTCTTGGGATAATTCCATATAAATACAGTAGTAAAGGAGAAGGAAGCCAATTGCACATCAATTCTGTTGCCTATTGCACAGACGACAGATACTCAATAGATTGTTTTAAAAAAATCCTAGACCTATATGATTTCCATATCAAACTATTACAAAAATTTGTTATCATAAACTCCCTTTATTCAGCAGTTGAAAATTAAGGATTCAGTTGAACACGCATCTAATTGGCCTGCTGTCTCAAGGTTGTTATGTCTGCTTAAAGTTACACTTTCTATTATCTTTATCCAGGTGCAATTCAACTCAGTAACTTCAATCTTCTAACTCATTCAAACAAGCTGAAAGGTTACCTTAGTTCTAGGATTCTACCTAAATACAAAGATCCTACACCCAACAGGGAACTGTTAGCTGCAGATGCCAATATGAATACTTAAATATACTTTCAGGGTTTGGGTATGAGGAGGTAGGAGAGACAAAGGGGTGAGGGGAGAGGCAATACATAAAAGACTAGACAATAAAGGTCAATTTGAGTGTTTTATCTTGGGCATCCTGATTCTATTCCTAGGAACAATGTAGGATCAGGAACATTTTTGGATAATGCTTAAAAAGTATATTTGTCGCGCGGGCGTAAATGCGCCTGCGTGGTTTTGAAAAATAGTATTACTAGCAAATAAAACAGGGGGTCCAATATACATAGGGGAGGGGTTATTCAACCCT
Source organism: Suncus etruscus (assembly GCF_024139225.1). Classification (NCBI taxonomy): domain Eukaryota; kingdom Metazoa; phylum Chordata; class Mammalia; order Eulipotyphla; family Soricidae; genus Suncus; species Suncus etruscus. The sequence continues at coordinate 114,895,262 of NC_064852.1, read as the reverse complement.
CCTTATCCTCAGTTCCTAATTGGGTAGACACCAAGACTGACCTTCTGCCCCAACACCACCAGCCAGCTCCTCATTGAATGACGCCCTCTTGGTCCCCAGCTGATGCCTATACAAACAACTACAACTAACACGCCTGTTGACCCATGCTTGGTTGCAGGGTCCAGAAACCCCCCAGGGGGGACCCGGCCAGCAGGAATTAGCTGGGAAGGCTTCTCAGACGACTGCACTCCTATTTTGCTGAGTAGAAGAACAACCACACCTGTAAAAAATCTGGGAGAGGTTAATAATAAAAGATCCAAGGCAGCGTCTCACTGCTCAAAGACATTTATTGAGGTGTAACCTCTTCTTTTATAGTGAAGGAGAAGGGGGCAGTACAAGGTGTTGTCAATCATACTTTTGGCGCGAAGGCTCATAAGGAAGTGGGCAGTGGGCTAGGGCTGGATGACCTTTAAGCTATACTGAACGTGCTGTTTCAATGGAAACTTCTAGTGTCCTTCTAGCTGCATTCCTAATTGCTTGACTATCAGGAAATGGTGCAATATGTGCTTGCCTAGTGATCTTGAACAGACAATATGGCATATACTTATTGATAACAGCCTAAATTACTCCGGAATGTGGTCTTAAGGAATGGGGCCTAGTTTCTGATAACTGGACCAGGCAGTTTTTTCTCTCCTCCGGGCTTATAGCTAAATTAAGTCCTGCAGCTACATTCTTTTCTCTTAGCTCAGAGATTTACAGCAAGATTGCATATTGCTTTTAGGTGAAAAGCTGGGCTATGGCAGAGAGAACAGCAAAATGTCCTCAAACAAGTCAGTTCCCAACATCTCCCCCTTTCTCTTCTAATAAAAGAAGGAAAGTCGTGAGCGGGTGGAAGAACCGTGTCTTAGGCATACAAGGTTTGACCAGGTCGGACACGGCCAAAGCCGCATTTAACAGGTGGCTACAAGCGCCGTGGGTGCGCGCAGAGATCCGAATTATGCGTTGTAGCCTTTTAGGGCCGTGCCCTAACTGGGACCTTGCTAATCCCGTCGTAGGTGTCTCCACAGCCGAGAGCACAAGTGCCGGAGCGAGCTCCGTCTGTTAGCTATGCGCTCTATCTCCTGGAAACTTAGTGGCTGGAAAGGCGGCTTGGTGACTAAAGCCAAGTTTTCACAGGAGTCACGCGGGGTTAGACGCTGGTAGTTAACCTGAATAGAGGTTTTTGCCTTTTCATCTACCTGGTTTTTAATAAAGGCAGTAATTTTGCGGAAAATCCATGGGCCAAGAGAAAAGAGCAGCATGAGGCTAATAAGAGGGCCCACAACGGTGGACAAGATTGTGTGGAGCCAAGGGGAAGAGAAAAACCAATCCTGGTACCAACCTTGTTCTTCATCGAAATGTTTTTCAAAATCTTTTATACCATCACCAATATGTTGAACGCTATCTCTAACTAAACCTGTTTTGTCTTTAAAAATACAACATTGTTCCTTAAGGGCTACACAGACTCCCCCTTTCTTCAAAAAAAAGGAAACCAAATTAAAGCATGGTGGTTTTGCTGCACTATCTTTGCTAGGGATTTAACAATGTGCTTTAAGTGTTGTAAACTAGTTTAAGTTTGTAAACATTATTAACAACAGTTATACTTAAGGCATTGACAGATTTTAGAGTATGAACCAATGAATAAATTATTGTGCTTACAGCGGTAGCACCCAGGCCTATGATTAAGGCTAGGGTGAGAGCAGGTTTGCCAGGTAAGTTAGGCATTAAAACAATGAAAACACAGTAGTTTTAGGACTGAAAAAACAAATGTGAAACAATGTGGGGAGATAAACCAGTAAAACAGGCAAGAAACGTTAAATTGGGGGCAATTATGAACTGAAAGGAGGAATTAATGACAAGAATTTGATTACAATTTTCAATAGGGGGAATTATATTGGGTACCAAAAGGCAAAGTTCAAGTTTCACCACCTGTTTGAAGGTGATGCTGAAGTGAGGCTTGGGGCTGGATTGCAGAGCGAAGGGGTCAGAGACAGGCAGGAGGTTGCCAAAGCAGGCAGGGTCGGTGATGGTGGAGGCGTTGACCAGCTGTAGGATGAGGTTTGAGGTGGGTGAATAGCAGGTACCGAAGGCGTTTGCATCTGGGCGGAGGGCGGAAGCGTTGATCATGACAAGGATGAGCTGAGAAGAGGAGGGGGGGTCCCGAGGACAGCATGGGCTGGAAGGGTGGGGAAGCTGGCAGAGTCCTGAAGAGCTCAGGGCATGGGAGAGGTTGAGCTGACATAGCCAGTGTGTCCTGGGGAATGGGTGAATGGGCCAGGTTGTGGCAAAATTGATTGGGGGTGGCTCACTCTTCCTTAGCACCCATGGTGAGGGCACAAAGGGCTACTTCCAGGATGGGTTAGGGGATGCGTGGGAGGGGTTTGGCTATGTATGCGGCACCATAAAAGGGGAAGGGAAGGAACCAGAGGTGTTGCCATTGTCTTGCAAGGGAGTGAAGTGGAGCAAACAAATTAATGAAGCCTTGGTTCGAAGGGGGTGGTTGGTGGCAGCCAGGCAGAGTACCATTCAGCATTTCCTTTAGGCAGAGTCAGTTAGAAACAGGTCCGGTAGGAATGGTGGGCTAGCAGTGGGTGAAGATAGGACTGCAGGAAGCTGTAGGAGGTCTATAAGAAAACAACTTGGCAGGAGGTAAAATGATTATTTTTGAATGCCACAGAAATGCCTTCTGACTTTTGCCAGACTTTAGCACTTTTAAAAAATCTTATAATTAATGATAGCCAATTGTTCAAAAGCCTTTAAACTGAACTTAAATGATTTTTTTTTTTTTTAAACTTCTTAGTTATTATTTTAAAGCTAGATGCTTCTTTTTCTAGCCACATTTGGCCTTATAGTATTGGCCTTAACTACACACAGCAGAAAAACTGGGGATTGCAAAGTCCAGAAATTCTCCAGGAAAAAGTTATTCCTGATGGCCATTTGAGAAATTTTTGGGGTTTACCATCCCCTACCTTTTTTGCCATGCTGATAGAACAAAGCTAGCTGAGCACAGGATTTTTGGCAGGATTTCACAGTTTATAGATGACGAGACTAAGCCAGGTAAAAAATTAATTGAAATTTTAAAAATGGATAAGGCTTTAAAAATTGTATTTATATGAAATGCAAAAATAACAAATAGACAGACAGAACAAACACGAAACACAACATTGTGGCCACTTTCACGCATAACACACACACATGAACAGACAAGAGGACTTATTCAAAATTTGCATTGGAAAAATTGACAAGCGCTTTTAAATATTTAGCCGGCATGTTTGTAAAAAAATTGTTAACGTAGCTGGAGTGGAACTGCTGAAAATAAATTTTAAGGTTTAGCTTTAACACAAAACATTTTTAAAACAATTGTAATTTAAAGTTGAAAACATAAAGTAAAATGTTAGCAGTTGAAATTTTGTTAAGTAAATTGCTTAGTGAGCACTGTAGAAGGAGTCTGCACTCTGAAGTATGATATCATTTGCTGTAAAGGAACAGGTTTGTTATAAATTGGTTTTACAGTAGAATAGTAAGACAGCTGTAATAAAGTGTTAAAATTTTTATGATTAAACACAAGAGCATGAACTATGATTATTAAAGGTATAAAAAACTGACTTTAAAAAACAAACAACTGTTTTTACTATGAAGACTTAAAGTGAATAATTTGTAAAAAATATTAGATACCAAATTGACAAAATGTTTAGACATTATAAAATATAGTTAAAGACATTTGATGCATTTACACACCTAGAGCTTAAGACCAAAATTATTTTTAATACTTGTTAATTTGCTTATAAAATTTAGTTACTTTTATGATACTAATTAACAATATTATTTTAAAAAGGGCTAACCACAACATGAACAGAGACAACTTAAGATTAAACTTGGAAAATGCAAAATTATTTGTACTTACCTTTGAGTTTAAAATTAAGCTTGAAATTAAGAAAAGAAATAAAGCTACTTAAGGTTTAAGTTTATGAACAATAATTTATGAACAAATTTATTTAACTAGTTATCATATTGTTTTTGTTATTGAAATGGCTTTTATGCCACTATTTGAACTGCCTAACCACTTTTAAGGTTTAGATTATTTGGTTTAAGTTTTTCAAATGGCAATGCTATTTTGCTATATTTATATGCATTCAAAAGAGCTTAGGCTTAGCTTAGAGTTTTGGAATGTTTATACATTATTGTTAAGGAAAGCTGACCAACTTATTTTGCTCACTTGTATTATTTTAGTTCTTAAAAAATTAACTTTCTAAACATGTGCAGTAATTTTAACAAAGGAGTTTTGCTTTTTTTCCCAATGCAGAGGTTCTTAAAAACAAAGTTAAAAATGTTACAAAATGTTATTTAACTATTAGATTTGAATGGCAAACATGGGAAGGAAAGAGCAATTAAAAAGACAAAATATAAGAAACACCTAAATGCAGATTAAGGAGCCTAAGCTACTAAAAAATGCCCATGACATGAACTATTTTACAAACTTCATATACTTTTAAGATTAAAAATAATTTTAAAAAAGACTTAAATTTTAATATTTGTGTGTTTGTTTAAGTTTTAAAGCACGAAAAGGTTTTTTGTTTACTGATAATTTGTTATTACAAGTAACAGAATTATGACCTTACTTTAAAATTTTTGAGAGGCATGAACAAGGGTGTTTATTGCTGTTATTTTCCTGTTGCTGTGACACAGACTTTGGAGAGTGACTCAGGCACAGAGCTGCTGACAAGCTAGGGTTTGGAAAATGTACACTGCGCCTTTAAAAGCTTAGAGGCCGAGCTTACAGCGCAGGGAAGAGAGAAAAAAAAAAAAAAAAAACGGCGGGCTTTTTTTTTTTTTTTTTTTTTTTTTTTTTTTGCATTTTAGCTACATAGAAACTTAGTTTTAAAAACAGGTACGTCACCTTTGCGTAGGTTAAACTTATTATGACATTTTGTAACACATTTAAGACTTTTTAATTTTACCAACTGTGGCCTTTATATTTAGAAAAACATTTCAACTTAGGCATCCCAACTCAGGAAAAGGGAACAGTTGTAGCACCAGAGAGACAATTATAAAAGCCTGAGGGAAGATAGGCATTTGTATAGTAAGGGATGGGAGGTTTTCGCCCTGCTCGCTGAATTTTGCTGAAGCTGCCGCATGGCCAAGAGGGGGGGGGGGAGTAGCAAAAGTTTGTTGCTACGTGTGGAACCGGGTTTAAGCTGGGATTTGGAAAATGGGCGCTGTCCCTTTAAGGTGAAGCCAGCGATGAGCTCAGAGATTAGAATGTGTGCTTGCTTGCTGGAAGGAAAGATTTTACTGCGGAGAAAAAGTTAACTTTGCAAGAGTTCAGCTTTTCAGCGGGGGAGACAGCGCCGCCCCCAATAGATTTCAATCAGGAGAGCGTGTAAGGGGCTGGGGTCACACGGCTTGAAACAGCTGTGAGGCTTTTCCAATTAAAGGCTTTGTATTGTTGCAATTGCTGGTTAAGGAGGGGAGTTGGTGGAACAGGGACGGAGCTGAAGCTAGGGAAGTGAAGGGCTGTTTAGGATTTTGCACAGAGGGTGCAGCGGCAGAAGTAAAGATGAAGGGTCAGAAGAGGAAGGAAACTGAGAGACAGAGTTAGAGCGAGAGGGAGCCCAGGAACACTAGATTTTTGGCAAACATCATGAACAAATATTAAGAAATTACAAATATCTTTTTTGGTAACCTCTATATGTCTGGCTTTCAACTCAGACTGTATATATTTAATGAATTTAAGTTCAGTACTCAAAGAATTACCCATGGTAGCGTATCCTATGGGTTAAGCCCCAAAAGCCAATCAGGGGCGGCGATCGGAACGACTGGAAAAACTGCAGTTTAAATATTTGATTAAGGCTAACTCGTTTCAACGCTTACCCTGATGAGGTAATTTCCGCGATTTACGAAGGAGCTCTAGACTCGCCGACCTGTAGTCGTTCGGAGTGTGGCGGTGATCTTCGAGCCCAGCGTTGGGCGCCAAAATGCAGGGTCCAGAAACCCCCCAGGGGGGACCCGGCCAGCAGGAATTAGCTGGGAAGGCTTCTCAGACGACTGCACTCCTATTTTGCTGAGTAGAAGAACAACCACACCTGTAAAAAATCTGGGAGAGGTTAATAATAAAAGATCCAAGGCAGCGTCTCACTGCTCAAAGACATTTATTGAGGTGTAACCTCTTCTTTTATAGTGAAGGAGAAGGGGGCAGTACAAGGTGTTGTCAATCATACTTTTGGCGCGAAGGCTCATAAGGAAGTGGGCAGTGGGCTAGGGCTGGATGACCTTTAAGCTATACTGAACGTGCTGTTTCAATGGAAACTTCTAGTGTCCTTCTAGCTGCATTCCTAATTGCTTGACTATCAGGAAATGGTGCAATATGTGCTTGCCTAGTGATCTTGAACAGACAATATGGCATATACTTATTGATAACAGCCTAAATTACTCCGGAATGTGGTCTTAAGGAATGGGGCCTAGTTTCTGATAACTGGACCAGGCAGTTTTTTCTCTCCTCCGGGCTTATAGCTAAATTAAGTCCTGCAGCTACATTCTTTTCTCTTAGCTCAGAGATTTACAGCAAGATTGCATATTGCTTTTAGGTGAAAAGCTGGGCTATGGCAGAGAGAACAGCAAAATGTCCTCAAACAAGTCAGTTCCCAACACTTGGTGGCCCCTCATGCCCCCATCAAACTATGGACTGTTTCGTGTTACTGGAATCAGCTTCAGCATAACCCCTAGTTCAAGGACAATATAGGGTTCCGTAATGCCGCAAAATATGTCTCAAACTCAACTATCACCTGTTGTCTTCAAATACCCTTGTTTTCTTTCTTTTTTTTCTTTTTAAAACATAAAAGGGTCACATGTATCTCTTTTGTATATCTCAGATGTATTCCCTTAACATCTATAACTCTTTTCAAATATCCTCATATAGTGACAATTTAGCCCACTAGATTAGTTATTTGATTGATTGATTTTCCCCCTGTGAGATCTGTTTTATAAGCAATACTGGTATAAGAGTGACTCTGTATAGATTTCACGTTATACCAAGTTACGGGAAATGTTGGACTTTATTTGTTGGCCCCCAGATGCACCAACAATATCTTGTGGCATTGCTCCTCTTTTGCATAGGCACATTGAAATGGGAAAATAATACATATGCAAACAAGTTCTTATCTAATAGACATGGGAACACTAATTTGGTAATGTAATTAGGCCTTTTACCCTGAACATTAGCATAATGATTTGACTCAGGCCTCAGAAGAATGGGCATCGCCCACACACACCTGAACTATGGAAACAACCACAATTGTCTTTAACATTCCCAGGATCCAAGCCTCTACCAGAGAAGACCTACCATTGCTTTGGCATTGACTTACTCCAAAGGTACTCCCAACACCCAGGCGACTCAGCAACAGTCTGCATGCAGGGCAGATTGCTCTGCATTTAATGATATGCTGAAACTAGAGGATGCTCCACATCAGCCTGACATTGACAAAAGAAATGCACAGAATCCAGAGTCTTTATATATAAAAGTCTGATACCAACTATAGCTGAAGTGTGAAAGAATTTCACCGGGACCTTGAGAATGACTGGAGTTGGATAGACTGGTATGCCTGGAACCCAGAGTCTGTCTTATGCCAATAAACTTCTTGGGTGAGGCCTTTTTGTAATCAGGTCAAGGATTTTTTCCCCCATTTTCTCCATTTTTCTGGACCTATGCAAACATTGGCGATTGCCACTATCACACCTTTACTATATTTTTTTACTCTTATCCTTTAAGGAAAAAAATACAACTTACTGAACTTAAAAACAAATTACTGTAGTAGAATGCCTGTCTTGAATACAGGCAGGGGATAGGAAGGGGGGAGGGGGTAATGTTACACTGGTGAAGGGGGGTGTTCTGGTTATGACTGTAACCCAAATATGATCATGTTACTTAAATAAAAATATATTTAATTAAAAATATACTTTCATCTATAAAGAAGACTATGTGCCTGTTTTTTGGTTTGTTTGGTTTTTTTTTTTGTTTTTATTTGGGGGAGCATACCCAACTGTAAAATCACACCACACACTGTATTTACAACTCCAAGTGACTGGATCTGCAGCAGGTGTCACAAAGTAATCAGCTAAGCCAGTCAGGAGAGAATAATGGAGTCATTTGCTTCCACCTCTTGGTTTCTCTGTCTGCCACCAAGTCAAACTGAAACCTGCTTATTTCTTAACCAGGAGGGGTAGGGTCAAGTGAGATCCAGATGGACTTTTACATATCAAAGGGACAGGTGAAAAGGAAAGAGGAAATTGGGGGAATGTCTTTGTTTTGGGTAATAGAAAGGTATCAACTAAAACCCAGTGGTTCTCAAGACTTCATTCTTAGCTCCATGCTCAGGGAACAGTCCTGGCTGTGCAGAGGGAAGGCAGTGCATATGTGGGACTACAAATGTATCTGAGTTAGCAGCATACAAGGCAAGAGCAGGGATGGGGAGGATTGATTTTCATAAAGAAGCACATTTTCTTGGGATATTTTCTCTTTTCACTTAAACATGGTGATTATAAACTTGTTCATTATATAGTCAATGTACAACACCTTTCACTAATGAATATTTTATGCCACCAATGGCCTTAGTTTTCCTCGCACCTTCTTCCTTGCCTGCCTCTGGGGCAGACATTTTACTCCTTTCTCTCTGTCTCTCTTTCTCTCTCTCTCTCTCTCTGCTTTTTTTTTCCTTTTTAGACACTGTGGTTTTTACTATTACTAATAAAGCACAATTTTCTTATTCTTGTCTTTGTTTTTAGGATTCACCAAGTGGTACTCAGAAACTTTTTCTGACTCTGTGCTCAGAAGTGACCCTGGTGACATTCAGGAGACCATTTGCAGTACCAAGGAGAGCCAGAGGGGAAGGCAAGTTACTTAACCTCTGTACTTCCTCTGTTTTTACCCATTTCTCTCCTTCCCACCCTCCTTATCCTTTGTATGCCGGGGAGAGGAACATGGGCCAACTTAGAAATGTTCAGGAACCACTTGAGCAACTTCGTGCACAGTGCTTAGTGACATGTAGAACACGGGGGACTGGGAATTGTGACCTTATACTCTCAAGGCAGGCCTTCAAAGCACTGGGCTATTTTCCCAGGTCCAAGGCCACCATTTCTAACTTTTTTTCACAAATCATTGCAAATTTCTGACTTCCATTTAGGGTTACATAGTGATTATATTAGAAAATGTTCACTTGGTCACCTTACCTTGAAAAAACAGACAAAAAGAGAAGAATGACAACCATGGCTTAAAGATTATAAAACATTATTCGGTAACATTCACATTTGTGGCCATCAGGATTCCATTGAGTACATTCAATTTATTCAACACTGTCATGGAAAGGAGCCCAGTTTCATGTGCCAGTCTTTACCCCAGGAATAATGTCCCTTATTTAGCCAGGTATGCTCCATTGAGTCACCTAGTATTTGCCTTATAACTATAACAGATGAAATTGAACTATGATTTTAAGAATATTTTCATAAACTTCAATATCAACCTGTATGTACTACAGACAAATCAAACACTGCAGGATGTTTCTCCTCATGCATGTCCCATAAACTTCCCATTTTCTATTGTAGTAAACTGTATCTCATTTTCATCTCAGTATCTCTTGTGCCTCGAAATTGTTTGATATATATGTAAAAATAAGTAAACAAATACACATTTTGATGATACAAAACTCAGAATTTGTACTTGATATATAGAAATTCTTTTCTTTCTTTCTTCTTTCTTTCTTTCTTTCTTTCTTTCTTTCTTTCTTTCTTTCTTTCTTTCTTTCTTTCTTTCTTTCTTTCTTTCTTTCTTTCTTTCTTTCTTTCTTTCTTTCTTTCTTTCTTTCTTTCTTTCTTTCTTTTTTTTTTTTTTTATTTTTGGGCCACACCCGGTGATGCTCAGGGGTTACTCCTGGCTATGTTCTGAGAAATCGCTACTGACTTTGAGGGACCATATGGGATGCCAGGGATTGAACCCAGGTCTGTCTGAGTCAGCCACATGTAAGCAAATGGCCTACTGCTGCGCTATCACTCCAGTATGTAGAAATTCTTACTCTAGAAAATTAATTATCACCATTGGCATGGGTAGACAGAAAATTAAGCTAAAGTTACTTTTCTGGCTTTGCTTAGTAGCCTTGTACTCAAAAATATATTTCTAAAACTATATTTTAATATATTTTCTAAAAATATATTTCTAATTATAATTTCCAAATGCAGTTCATGCAAATTCATACTATGCATGCATACCTGTAATTCTTTTATGGCTTCCTATTCAATAGCTTAGAAGGTGATGATGGGGACTGAGAAGCTAATAGAGTGGGGAAAGAGCTTTCTTTGTGACTCTCCTGGGTTCAATACCTGACACCACATATGGCTCCCTTGAAGCCACTAAAAGCAGTAAGTAAGCTTGGAGCACTGTCTGCCACTCAGAAACTAGAAAACAAAATAATTTAAGTAAAAATAAATATGGAATCAGTAGATTCAGAGTAGAACCTTAGGGATTCTTACTTATAAGCTCCATGATAATGATGTCTATGTCCATACTACGGCTTCTCAGTGAATATGTGAAATATTCCTCAGTGAATATGTGAAAATTTCCTATGCATAAAGCATGGAGAAACCAAAGCCAGAACATTCAGCCACAGGCTTCATTGACTACATAAAAAATTCAGAACTGCCATCTCTGAAATGCAGTGGCCATAAGGAAAATAGAAAGAGTAAGCCAATAAAGTCTTTGACAATGGGAAGTCCACTGGTACCACTTCTTTTAGCTTTGCTGAAGCTACACAAAGCTCCTCCATCTACTTAGGGTCTTAAAAACCTGTCATATGGCACCACAGCAGGCAAATGTGGTGGCATGTTCTGAAGGAGTTCATTTACTTTTTTTCTCTTGCTAAATAGTGGGGAAAAAAGTGAATTTTAGTAATTAATAGGCACTTACCCTTTTTTCGTCATATTGTCAGCTTCAGTTGGTTTCTTTCTTGCCATTAACATGTCTAATGCATATGTCAAGAGGAAGCCTGACATGCTAGTGGCAAACAGAATATTATGTGAAGGCGGCAATGTGTTAAAACAATCGAGCGAACAAGCACTAAAGTTTGCTGCTCAGGCCATATGTTGCAGTGTTTAATTTCCCGTAGTGGAGAAACATGGTTGTCAGAGACAAAGATGATGAATACATTTACTTTGGGCAACTTATTACAATGAAGAATGACTCTCCAGAAGAAGAGAACAGAAGAATTAGGCTTGCATGGAGAGCATATGGGAGGCACTGAAACAGAGGCAAGGAGAGTAGGATTGTGAGCTTTCAAATGCAAGACATTTAATCAATGCCTGTGACTGGTGTTGACATCTGGAAGTGAGAAATGCATTTTGATTTGGAAGACAGGAAGGAGGTTAACGGTAGTACAGGTGGTTATAGAATGATTGATACTTGGAGTAACTAACACAGAAAGAATATGCAACTCTTTCAGTTGGGCAACAGCAGACTACAGAATACAACATAATTTAGAAAAATAGAGGGTGTAAAATGATCCAGGGTGGGTCACTTGGCTATCAGAAGAGATGACCCGCATAACAAAATGATGATCTAATGATTGGAAGAAGGGATGCGCAGGGGAAGGAATAACCTGCAGGGGCCAAATGTCATACTGGGGTATATCAAAAAGGGCTGAGGTTAAAGATGAATGCTTGCTTACCTCACTGAGAAATAAAGGCAAACAACTGCTTCATATTTAAGTGGATACAGTTTGATCTCCTGATTAAAGAAGAGTTAGAACAGCAGCAATTCTAATGACAGTGAAGAACTCAGTCATTTGTTGATAGCAAGATGTCTTATTCCCTGCTTGTGGGAGAGGGGATGAGATACAACCTGAATATTGTTTGTGTAGTTTCTTCCTTGTTGCAGAGATTTTTGGGTAGGCCTGTGTATTCATGTTCTTTAAAGCTCTTTAAAGATCTCTATGTATCCAATGGCATTTCAGATTATCTCTGCAGGGGCAAAAGGCAAATTCAAGATTTCAGTGAAGCCACATTTGATTTAGTGTGTGATTCCTTTGCTTGGCAAATGGTTAGGGAGAGGGTTTTGGAAAGATGTTTTAAGAGAGATGAATATGGTCTCTAATGACTATTAGAAAGAATTGGTAATGACTGGTTCCTCCTCTAAATACCAGGAATACCTACACTTTAGAAACACTGTGCTTTGTAGAGGCATTAGTGAAACTGTAATGGTTCATTTAAAGAGTGATTTGAGTAATGGCTCTAACAGTCAAAGGCAGTTAAAGGCTGAAAGCACTTGCTAGACACTTGAAGTGTTGATCTAGCTAACAAAATCTCTCTCTTCTTAAAAACTTAAAATTCTCCTGGGTCAAAGAGTTAAAGTCTCCCTTCAGATGTTTCAGGAATAAGACATTAAAATAAATGCTGAGGAGAAGCAGCTGCTTTACCACTCTAGTTGGGGGGGGGTGGGGTGAGAGGCTTTGAGTAGGAAAGGAGGGAAGAGAGGAAGAGAATGATAAAAAATGGAAGACAAGTATTTTCAAAACTTGGGAATTCACCTCTTAGTGAGTGAAGAACATACCTTCTTTGTTTTACATATTTTTGTTCCTGAGTTTTTACATTCTTTTCTTGAGCCAAAGAAAGTCTGGGTTGCAGATGGTATTGATTAAATTCTGAGCGTGGGTCTACATTGATCTAACATAAATTATCCTTGAAGCCAAAGAATGAGAATGAGTGATTAGTGAGGGGGTCAGAAAGGAAAGTTATTACACATCTAAGTACCAATTCCCTTGCAGAGAATTCCTCAGAGTGGTGAATGGTGACTCAGTTTCCTAGTTTACAGAATGAAGGAATCACATTCCCTTTTCATCAAATGCTTTGAAGCTCCATTATTGTTAAAATCTACTAGGAAAGCTTCACACAAAAGGTGGACAATTGTTAGTGTGTAATGTCACATGGGTCTCACGTGCGTTATTTCTTCTCAAGTGCCTGCTACTTGTGCTTTCAACAAGTGTCCTGTAACCCCAGGTCCCTGAGCTAATTCTCTAATGCCTAAAATTTCCACTTGTAGATAATAAAATGATAATGGACCTGGGACTGTCATTACAACGGAAAATTATTTCAATCATATTTTTATCTTAACATACACCATTCTCTTGGGATTTTGATGAGTCATACAGAAACCAGCAGGCCAAAACAATGGTCATCAAAATGGTCAGAAGCTATGATCTTAAAACAGTTGAAGCTTCAAAAACATCATAGATGTGTGTTTGTGTGTAGGGGGTTACTACTATTAAAGGGACATTCTTTGTCTTTACGTATGATCTCAGGAAAGTTAAAAAAAGAGTTAGTTTGATCCTTGTAGGCTTTGAGGGTAATGGATTAAGCCAAAAACAATGGTGGCTGGAAAATTGCTAGAGGAAAATAATCAATGTACAAAAGCTGATTTTTTTCAAATATTATTTGTAAATACCTTTTTTGGGGGGTCGTACATACCTGGTGATGCATAGGGCTTTCTACTGGCTCTGTGCTCAGGAATTTATACTTCTTCTTTATTTTTTTGTTTTGTTTTTGTTTTTTGGGTCACACCCGGTGGCACTCAAGGGTTACTCCTGGCTCTGTGCTCAGAAATTATTCCTAGCAGGTATGGGGACCATATGGGATGCTAGGATTCAAACCATCACCAGTCCTGGGGTCAGCTGCATGCAAAGCAAACACCCTACAGCTGTGCTATCTCTTTGGCCCCAGGAATTCCTTTTTATGGGTTCTGGGGACCATATGGGTACAGTGGATTGTACCTAGCAAACTCCCTAGCCATTATTGTACCCTCTCTCCAACCCTGTAAATATTGTTTTATATATGAACTCTCCAAAAGTTTAAACATTGTCAACAACAAAAAGAATTGGTAAAATATGGTTACTGGCAAATGCATTTCTAGACACTGATTTGCTACCTTTGATTTATAAAATATTCCATGACACAATTATTTAATTTTCAGACAAATACACAGATCCACGAGAATTTTCCTGGAATAAAAGATTTTTTTTTTTATCATCTGTAGCTGAATTTCTCCTCATGTGTAAACCAGTCCTTGATACAGATAAATTCCTGGAGACCAACCATATACCAAGATGTTGATGGGCTTGCAGAGTCAGAGTGACACAGATGCCCTCCTCGCACTGACTAGGAGACAATATGAGACAACTCATTTATTCCCCACATACAAGTGAGCATACAACAAATGCCAAAACAGCAGCACAAGTGCCATGGGGTCTCTGAGAAAGGAGCATGTTTATGATGGGTTGGTTCCAGGCAAGGAAAAACATAATATATAGGACCCCCCCCCAAAATAAGAAGGGTACATGGGTTTTGGACAGATGGAAATGCAAGAGGAGGCTATTACTGAATGCATTTGAATGAGGGCACATGTATAGGAGAGGATGGAGTATGTTTGAAGGAACGCTGCATAGCCAAGTTGATTGGAGCATACAAATAAATTTGTGAAGAAGATAATGTGAAGTTGTGGATATCATATTGGAAAGGGCCTTAAACTCTAGGGTGGGGTTTTTGCACCTGATATATAAGTAAATAAAAGGAAAGTAAAGGCAGGTATACTGGGTCAAACTGTAGTGTCCTACTAATCTGGACTTAGGTATCTTCAGATACCTAGAAGACTTCATTTGTGAACATAAACACTGTCAGTTCTGGAGCTAATATGTGCTCAGATGGAATCTGTTGGGAGTACATTTCAACAAGGAAGTACATCTAAACTTCAGTTCCTTTTTCCAGTCTTACATACATGATACCTCTTGAGTATCACCATCTCAGTTCATGCCATGGTGTTACTCCAGGGTTTCTAATAGGTAATGAAGGCCTGGAATTTAGCTTTGAGTTCCAGTAAACCTGAATAGGTTCTAACCAAGCTTCCTTAATACTTTCTAGTGGATTTGTTGTTGTTATTGTTGTTTTTGTAGGTTTTTTTTTTTTTGAGACTGGTATGAATGCATGGTGCTATGTCTTTTATTTTGTTTTAGGGTCTTACTCAGTGATTTCTAATCTAATGGGTTGTGCTTAGTAGTTAACTCCTGGTGGTTCTGGGGGTAGCCTATGGGGTGCCAGTGATCAAACTGAACTGTCTTTGATCAAGGTCAGTGCCTTCCCTGATGTACTATCTCTCATCCCTGTGATATGTCTTATCTCAAAAGGATCTGAAACCCATTTCCAAACCTGTGAATGTGAACTTTCCCAAATCAAGAAGCTTGACTATGTTGTTGGAACTCCATGCCCTCAGATTACTACTGCTATCTATCCTGGGAGCTCCCATTTAGATGTCTGGCTACTTCTTTTTGGGTTATATCATTTGCATTCACATCTTACCCTTCTCCTACAAGTGTTTAAAATTTAAACTATGTTAAGTAAGATCAAGCTAAAAATATAATTCCTCTCTTGCTATAGACACATTTAAAGTTCTCAATCGCCATAAGTAGTTACCAGAAACCATGTCAGACAGAAAAATTAGAGAACATTTTACTTATCTCTCAAAGTTTTCATTGGACAGCTCCAAAAACACCGCTTTGCCTCATTAACCAAATGGATTCCATCCTGAATTATGCTGATATGATTATGCACAAATATATACTGAGCTGACAGAGTTTTACCATCATCTCTCATCTGCCTGAACAGGATTAGGAGGCCAGAGGAAGAAGGAATACAATTTGAGGCACTGGCATGAACATCCAGGAACAGATATTTGACTTGAAAAATTAATCATAATGGAATGTAAACTAATAAAACTAAGAAGAGGAAAAAACCCAGAAAGGAATGTAGTGATACACCGTATAATTCAAAAGCATTAATAAAAATCCATGAACATAAATCACAGGAAATTATTATAACCTGTATAAGTATAAGCAAGGGCCATATTTGGAATAGAGTTTCAAATTATATTGTATTGTAACAATAAAAATATTATGGAACTCTGCTGCAAAGAGGTGCCATTGAGAGAAACCAAAAATGCCTGCAGCCTGTACATATCTTGTTTGCTCATAAATATCAAGAGTATTGAATTTTTGAACTTTATACCAATGGAGATTTAACACCCTCACACTGAAGATGATATCATCACTAAATGAAACTTGTTATGGCCCTAGAGTTCTTCCAGTTTGACTGGAGACTCATTCCAATGAGACAGACCCTGTGCTAGAATATATATACTTTGAATCAATGACATAGTGATTCCTATTCTTCATGCATTCCATGAGTCTATTAAAGTTCCTGAAACACTGAAGTTCATAAATAACTATTTTTGAGTAAACAAAGCTAAAAAATAAATAAATGATGAAGACACTGGGCAGCTAAAAGTATTTTTGAAAGTCTTAATTTTCAAGTTCACACAGAGACTTGTTACTATCTAGAGTTCAGAAATGAATTTAATTATATTTTTCTTTAATTTAAAAATATAATTTTGGACAAAAATTATATATTTCCCTGTCCCTAAAATATACATAAAGCAAACATTAAGAAATGTTGTGATTCCTGTATCAGATATCCCTAGTTTCTATGACTACCACTTACTAGAAACCATATATTTTAAGTTTTCATAAAATTTTCTCTCTCTGTATACATGGCAAAAACATAAACC
The DNA here is from genome assembly GCF_024139225.1 of Suncus etruscus. Taxonomy (NCBI): domain Eukaryota; kingdom Metazoa; phylum Chordata; class Mammalia; order Eulipotyphla; family Soricidae; genus Suncus; species Suncus etruscus. Next base: position 114,878,599 of record NC_064852.1, on the reverse strand, counting down.
CAGATGCTTATGTTCTTTTTTACTACAAAATGCAGCTTACCTTACATACAGTCCTCTATTTTGGCTTTTTTTTCACTTTTTATTCAATAAAGGTCACCAAGATTTTTCATACCACTCTATAGAGAGGAAACTCACTTTTTTTCAAATTTCCTAGTATTCTTTTGTATGACTCTATCATGATTGATTTAGCCAGTTGATTTAAAAAATTTACTGTAACAATTTAGGCCATTTCAAGTTTTTTTTATTTTGTCTCACAAACAACACTGTGATGAATATCTTAAACATATGTCCTTTCATTCATTTGCAAGTACATTTGTAACAAATTTCCAGAAGTGAAATTTCTGGGGCAAAAGATATATGCATTTGTAATTTTGATAGATTTTGCTGAATTGCTCTCCATATGGGGTTATGTTAACATATACTCCCACCAGTCATGTCTGAGAGGGCCTGCTTCCTACAGCCTCACCAATGGAATTGCGTTATCAAATGTTTGGATTTTTGCCAAGCTGATAGGCAAAAAAATGAGATCTCAACTTAGGTCTAATTCACAGATCTTTCATTACGAGTGAAGTTAAGCTTATTTCTAAAGACTGAAGAGCCATTCATATTTTGTGTTCTGTGAGCTATAGTTTACATCGTTGACCAGTTTTTTTCTACCATTATGTAAAGTTTTGTTTTTCCTATTTATAGAAACATTAATATTTTGGGAAAATTAGCTTTTCATCTATTCATGAGTCGCATGTACCTTCTGTGTTTTCTTTCATTTGACTTTGCTTTTCATGTATATTGTGTAGAATTTCATTTTTTGTGTGTATTAATATTTGCCAATTTTCCTTTTAGAACTTCTGGATTTTGAATTGATTTATAAAATCTATTTCAAGGATTACATTTCTACCATAGGCTTTTAATTATTAGTGTTAGTTCTAATCACTAAATTTCTGATCCATTTGGAATTTAACTTTGCTAAGAAGGACAGAAACATCTAACTAAATCTTTATCAAACACCTGGTCCTTTTGTGCCGACACCATTTTAAACATAATATATCTTTCCCTCCATTGATTGACAGTATGGCTCGTCACCTATCTCAAACTTGAGAATATGTACATTAGGTTAAGATAAAAGAGCACCTTACTCGGCATATGTGTTGCTTGAATACATGGTACCTGAACACACATCAGCAGCATCTCCCCTCTTGAGATGTGGACTTTCATGCTTTCATAAGGTCATGTGAAGATGAGTCCAGGGTCTCTCCCTTTTTGGAAAAGCCCATGCTCTCTCATGAGTACATTATTCTCTCTTATCCTCTCCCTCCCCTTCCACAGAACCCCCCCAATTAAACCTGTTTTTATCTCAAAACAAAAAGAGCACTTTGAACATCCCCCATTGTGAAACAACCCTGTGTCTCTTGAATGAGGCAGGGGAAAACTCCTGGGTCTCTTAGCCTTAGAACAAATTTCCCCAAAGCTCCTCTAATTTATTGCTTTGGGGAAAATGAGCAAGGATTGCAAACTTTGCTTCCTTAGCTCTGAACTCTTCATATTCAGGATGTTTTGGTCCATGGTTCTGGACTGTAGATTATGCCAGGAAGACAGGCTATCCCTTCCTAAAGACATTACCAGGGTAGACATTCCAGATTGATAAAGTCTTGGTGTGTAACCCTCAGGTAGACTGCTTAATATGTGTTTTTTCTTTCCTTGTAAAAGGAGGGGGCTGCAGTAGTGTGCTGCAGGCTTCTTTAAGTACTGCCATGCCTTGAATGGTAAGTAGAAAGGGTCTGATGGGAGTACTTCAGGTAGAGGACAACTCGACTGGATCATATTCCACACTAGGAGCACCAGCTCTGCTTCGTGCCCTCCAATGAGGTCAATTCCAGGACTTTGTCTGTAAATCTGAGGCAAGAACTGACCACTTGTGAAGTGGCTAGAGAACAGGGGCACCGAAATGGAAAGATTTATGATGTAGCAAGAGATTTGCAAGACTATGCAGGGATGACGGAAGGAACAAGAGCTCTCTCTCTCATTGTAATTTTTGGAGTCTATACTAATCAATCTCCCTCAAACTTTTGAACCTGTCCTACTGCCCTTCCAAAGTTTATAATGCTTCAACATTTTCTGATAGAGAATGAGCTCTCCTAATGAAAAAGGAAAGAAAGAATCTTTCTCATTGCAAGGGCAAATTTCGAAATGACATGATCAAAGATGGTGGAAGGAGCAAATGGTGGGAGCAGTTATTTACATCATCCTGCATAAAGAGCCCCTTGGGTACCATATCAAAACTCTGTTAGTGACTTTCAAAAAACCCACAGCCAACTAGCAGCAGGAGGTATTGGATGGGCTGGCAAACATTCTTATTTTTTTAATGTAGATCCTGAAAGCATCACACATTTAAATCATACATCAGAATAACATGCCTCAAAATGGCTGGAAGGCAAACATATTTGAGTTTAAACAACATGCATTAAAAATACGAATAGCCATCTTCCTGTATTAATCACATCAAATGATTTTGTTTTTCCACAGTATGCAGATGTCTCTCTCAGCAAAGTAACACATTTCTATTTCAAGGCTATTAACAGTGGAGCAGCTGTACACTATCAGAGAATTTTTAGAAATCATAATGAAATTAAACAGCAGATAAAAACGATGATGCCTTCCTTAGAGCTAGGCTTGGCTGATGGCATTATCATTAAATAATATTTCAAGTAGACATGATACATCTCTATTGATGTTAGATCAGTATAATGTAACTAATTGAAACAAAGAAGGCTTGGAGGCTTTAAAAAAACTACAATGGTAAGAACACAAAATGTTTTCCTATGAATGATGAAGAAAACCTTTTGTTTCTATACTATATAATGATTCTACGTTGAATATGTACAGTTGTATAAAAGAAGGCTTAATTGGTGCTTAAAAGTGCTCTAGAAAGGTCCAAAGAACAGCATCATCTGTCTAGTATAACCATTGTATATCAAAAACTACTCACAGTGTACTCCCAAAATTAAGTGTCCCCCTACTCTCTCTCCCTGACTGCTCAGGGGTTACTTTTTTTTCCCTTTGGTTTTTGGACCACACCCGATGACACTCAGGGGTTACTCCTGGCTTTGCACTCAGAAATTGCTCCTGGCTTGGGGGACCATATAGGACGCTGGGGATTGAACCTCTGTTCGTCCTAGGCTAGCTCGAATAAAGCAAATGCCTTACGGCTTGCACCACCACTCCAGACCCTCAGTGGTTACTCTTGGTTCTGCACTTGGGAATTATTCCTAGTGAGCTCTGGGGACCACTTAATATGCAGGGGACATAACCCAGGTCTGCAGTCCATGTGCAAGGCAAATGCCCTTCACTGTTCTATCTCTGTGGCCTCTGTTTCTCTTTTACCTATAACTTCAAACAAGGGAGGAGGATGTATACTTCATCTTGTTTTTGAGAAAAGGAATTTTGATTGTAGTTTTGTTTAATCTTACATCATTCTAAGATGATTAAGGACTGAGTTCTGCAACATTCCCTCCAATTTTGTGTCTTCCTACCTCTGATTAAAGTCTTAGAGTCAAACTACTTCTACGCAATATCATAATTGAAGTGGGGGAGAAACTCGGGAAAGGCTTTTTAGAAGAAAAGTTTATATTCCTATTTGAAAACTAGTTATGATGTGTGTATATATGTATATATGTGTATGTAGGATTATGAGTATAGATAAATATAACTAGTTGAAACTGTGGAACTAATATGCATAATATTTGTTTCTGTATGTTTGTTTCTGTATGTTTTTGTATGGTTTCAGCTACTTTTTCTAGGGACCACATCCAGTAGTCCTAGGTGCTCTGAGACTACTTCTAGAATGTTCTTCCGACCAGTGAGAATGTGATGGTTTGTTACTCAGACCCAAAAGGGTAACCCCCAATGGTACTCAGGGGCCCTTGAGATGCTGAGGATTGACTCTGGAGCCTCTAACACAGCAAACTTGGTTTCTGCCTCTTAAACAATTTTCTATACCTGTAAGCTATTTATTATTAGAGTTACACTAGGTATATAAAAATTTCAATTAAGTTAAAAGTAAATATTGGCTTTAGGAAAGCACTATTTGATGGCAAAATAATTATTGATCATATGCTGATATCAGCATATTTAGTTTCTGAAAGCAAAGGAATAAATGAAGTATCAGATTATAAAGGGGAAAGTGAATAAAAAATTATCTTGGTGCCAATGAGGTTACTAGTTGTGTTATTGCTATTGGAGAATTTATGTTTCATTTTGTTTTGTTTTGGGGCCACAGTTGGCATCATTGATAAAGGCTTCCTCCTGGCTCTGTAAAAAGGTGCGGCTTAAAGGACCCCTTGAGATACCAAGACCAATCACTGGTCAGTTACTTGTAATGAAAAGGCCCTACCTGCTGTATTTATGAACTCTTTTTCATACTATCTACCACCAATATTGTTCTTATAAGCTTTACTCAAAAATTCTTCAAGGGCTCAAAGGTGTAAGAGTACAAGTTCTGGTAACCTCCTGCCTATGAATAATTTCAGTCCTGCCAAACAACAGACTACGTAATCGAGTCTGCAAGTACTGGGAACAGGCATGGAACCTATAGACATTGTATAAAAAAATGAAGAAGAAGAAGAAGAAGAAGAAGAAGAAGAAGAAGAAGAAGAAGAAGAAGAAGAAGAAGAAGAAGAAGAAGAAGAAGAAGAAGAAGAAGAAGAAGAAGAAGAAAAGAAGAAGAAGAAGGAAGAAGAAGAAGAAGAAGAAGAAGAAGAAGAAGAAGAAGAAGAAGAAGAAGAAGAAGAAGAAGAAGAAGAAGAAGAAGAAGAAGAAGAAGAAGAAGAAGAAGAAAAGAAATAGAGAGTACTATAAAAATGAGGGTGATTTTCATAGCCTTCTGACTTGTCAAAAATTAATTCTGTATTGGTGAATTGTGTTGCTGATAAAAGTTAAACTTCTTTGACAGGGGCTTTATTTTGGAGAAATATGAGTCTTCAATTTCATGAGCCTAACATTATTAGCTTTAAACTAATGACCCAACATTGCTTTACAACTTTTACTTTTCAACATATCCCTCTTAAGCTTTACAACATATTTTGAATACTCATAAAACATCTCTCCCTGGAACTGCATGCACCAATTTTACACAAAGCCAACATAAGGTACAGGAAATGGACTTGTGTGATACACAGGACACTGTTGGTGCATTTCTGTACACTTGCCAAGGAGTGCTGATGTCCAACCAGAAAGCAAACATCAGCCAATGATGCCAGATGCCAGCCTATTCCTCTGGCAGGCTTGAAGAGGAGGCGACAAGATTTTTAGCATCCATTTCCTCCCATTTAGAGGCTGTGCAAACAAAAAGCTAAATGTACTACTACTTGGCCAACTATGCCTTTTTTTTAAATTAAGGGGTGTTGGTACTGAGGAAGTAAATAGGAGACAGTCCATTTGAGTGCAACAAAGATTTCCAAAGTCTTCTCATTCTTTAGACAATGACTTTTTATTTAAATTAAAATAAAATAAAATAGCAGAGGTGTCTGACTTCTTTTTCCTGCTTGTCTACAGAAAACTTGTAAGGGATCAAAGCAAGAGAGGACTGCCATTATCTCCACACTCCCATGGAGGCGTTCTAAGGCCAACATAACATTTCCTCAGCAGCACAGTGTCTCTAACACATAGTCTGTGAAAGAACTTTGATCACGCATCTTGGATTCTTACTTGACTATCAGAAAGAGTTTTCTCCTCCTTTTTTCCTGCAGAGTCAACACACAATGTTAAACGGCCTGTCTGCAGTATCTAATTAACAAACTGACTGCAGAAGATCACTTACAGTATAAAATATTCCATCATTCCAATAACTAATATTCTCCACACCTCATAAATTAAAATAAGCAAGAGACCAAATAAAATAAAACTCTGATGCCTATCATTTGGGGCCTTTTCTCCCCAATGAGGCTCTCAACTTCTTGAAGCACTTAACCATTCAAAAGAAACACATGTATATTATTTTTAAATGCTTTTCTACCCCCTGAACTCCCCCCACCCCACAACCCCCCATCTATACTTCAGAGCAACTCTAATTTGAGACCTTCCCCTGTTCTTCCCTGCTCCTTGTGCTTCACAAATTATTCTCCATTTAGATAGGGAGCTCATCAGTTATGTCTCTTTTCATTATCTTTGAACACAGTCTTGGAGCTCTGTTGTGCTCCCATTGGCTCCATGGTCATCATTTATTTGCTTTGTATATACACAGGGCATTATTTAACAGAAGGAGTAATCTGTGTGAAAAAGGCGAGGACCATTGGATATTAATACAGAGAATGATTCATCAAAAAAACTTTTGGTCCTAAACCTCAAGAATGTTGAGGTCATTAGCAGGCCTAAATTGCCAAGCAAGTTTTGACTAGGAAAATGAGATGTACTGATACTTTGAGGATTTAAACTATAATAAAAACAAAACAAGAAAACAAGAACACAGTGGTTGCTGATTTATAGAGCTCCCACTCTCAGAATGTTCAGTTCTCACTTTTCCATTGCATTAGAAGATGTGAGACAATATTCTTCCTAATGCTTGATATATGAACCTATTTTGCAAGCAGGTAAGAGTAGAACCTGCCAGTGTCTCTAGCAAATTTTTCTTAATAAATGACTGCTTCGATTATTTTATAGTTTGAATGAGAAATATCAACAGATGCAGAACCAGGCATCGGATATGCAGAACCAGGCTGGACTAATTAAAACTGTTACCCTAGTGAGACTTATCTGGCGCTCCAAGGTAAAGCTCTTCTGCCAAAGAGACAGAGGTTTAATGTAATTAGCCAGACATCATTCCAAATTAGTTCAATTTTCTGCATTGTTTTGGCAGTCAGAGCCAAGCATTTGCCCTATTGTCTATCATGCAAAGAGGGACTGAATACCTCAAGAAAAATAAGAAAAGCAATTATCGTTTAAAATTTGGGTTCTCCCCACAGAGAATCTATCCCGAGACAAGGCGTTTTCATTTCCTACTACATCTGTGACAAGTTGCCACAGACTTGATGGTTGAAAACAGAAGAAAAAAATCATAGTATTATCTCAGAGTTGGATAGATAAGAAGGGCTCCACTGTAAGATCAAAGTGGCATCAGAATACATATACTTATAGACCTCAGGGAGAATCTATTTTCTTTTCTATCTTCTGTAAATTGCTGGGAATCTGGCTCATGACCCCTTTCTCTCTTCAAGGTCTGCAATCTCAGGTAAACTCACAATGCTATCTCTCTCCCAAGGATGTGTTCCCAGTCCATCTCCACTTGTAAGGATGTTGTGATTACCTTTAGGTCACCTGATAACCTAGGATTATATCCCGATTTTGAGGTAGCTGTTTAGCAACTTTAAGTTCCCACTGCCCTATCACTTAATATAGTCACAGATTTTGAGGAGTCTCACACAGATATTTGAGGGAGCACTATTTTTGGTTGAAAATTTGGATGTAGAAGCATTTCATTGGAAATCAATTCTAGAAAACAGGATGAAGGAGTGGGGCAGACAGAAAAGAAAGAAAACAAACAAAAACTTTGTTTGTTTGTTTTGCTCTTGGACCACACACTAGCCATGCTCAGGGGCTACATCTGAGGCTCTGTATTCAGAAATCACTCCTGACAGGCTTAGGGGATCCTATGGGATGCTGGGGATCGAACATGGGTCGGCAGTGTTCAATACAAGAGCCCTACCCATTGTGCTATTGCTCTACTCTGAGATGATTTTCTTTGAGATAAACTTATTCTGAGCAAAAGATTATGGTGGGTGATAAGGGTCAAACTATGGAGATTTTAACAGTAAGTGGAACAGGCCTCTGTAATCTACCACAGTGGTTAGAAGTTGGGGGATTTACTCAGCCTTTCTCATTCTTTTCTCTTTGAAAGTTACTGTGAGGCTATTATTCTCACTGCTTTTCCCCATGGAAGAGAGGCAAGCATATCTAATTGACATTGTCCTCACACAGCTCAATCCCAGAAGACAGTCTCATATTAAGTTATCAGATACACTGTCATTATTGGGGTCACCTGACTACACTGAAGCCAATTAATATCATACCAGGGGCATAAGATGATCTGATTGGCTAGTCCAGAATCTAGCGTCATCAAACCTAATTGACAGTTCAATTGTAGCCACATGGGATGGAGAAATAACAGTTCTCCCACAGAAAGAGGAAAAAATGTGCACAAACAAATAAAAAATCGTTCTTTAAAGAATAAAAAAGAATTTACAGAGTGCCCAGAGAGGCCCAGATTGAAGAACAGGCTTCAGGGCTCTCTGCTGTACTCCGACCTCCCAGCACCAATGACCACAGAACTCAGGAGTCAGGCTGCCAGAAGGGGGAAGGAGGAAGAAAAAGTACCAGACAACATATTGCCACACTCCTGGTGTCAGAGGGTCAGTTTGACGACCTTCCTGGAGATGAAGCCTTCAGCCTGGCTCCTGGGATCTTATAGCAAGATCGTAACCTGATGGTGCTGCTCTAGAAGGGATAAGAAAAATGACTCATGGAAAAGGGAAAAGAGAAGCATAAACATCTGACATTGGAAGATAAATAAAGGAAATACAGAGAAGAATAAGCAATGAAACTTTAGGATAAATTGAAATGGGAAAAATGTTTGAATATAAAAGGAATCTATGAATTAGGACAGGTGAAATGACTTCTATTAAGATTTTTTTTTTTCAGTATGAAGCAACTTATGTGTCAAGTCTCTATCATTCCCTTTAGCTTAACTCCAATATAATCTGGATCTTCCTTGTATGGCTGGGATTTCTCTCTAAAAGGTAAAGCATGTTGCAAAGGGAGACTGTTAGTTTGAAAAGCTGCCTAGAAAAATCATCTTTAGCCACCTCTCTGCTGAAAGCACCACACTGCCAAAGCTTTCTGGCTCTGCATTTACACACATCCTGCTTCTTGCTGTGTGTGACTTTCAGCCCCCCCTGGCCCAATTCTTTAGCTTTTCCCATCTCCCACTTTGCAGATATTTTTCTTTTTCATCGTGGGAAACTCCTTGCTCTTAATCAGTCTGACTTGGAGCCAGAAGTCAAACAGCAGCAGGAAGCATTCTCTGGATGGCTGTGGAGAGAGACCCTGAAGGCTTACACTTCAGGCTTCTTGGCTCTGTTTCTGATGCATCATCTCACTTAATCCCAATGACAGATTTAGGAGACCGGGATGATTATGGTCATCCAGTAGATGGGACAACTGAGGTTTCAACTAAGAGCTGTCCGCATCTCGAGTCAATGCTCTTAAATAATATATACATATATATATATATATGTATATATATACACATACATAAAGTCATGTTCCCAAATAATATGATATATATGTGCTTTTATATTTATTTATAGGATCAGTAGTTCTAAGATTTTTGGCACTAGTTACTGGTCACCTGAAGGTATTTGTTTTATGTGAGGATTCAATGCCCTTTCCCCAGAGAATCTCATTTAAGTGCTCCTTAGAGGGGTCAGGAATCTATATGTTTAATAAGCACCCAGGTGACTCTACTGCAGGCCCAGAACACACGTGTGGAAACAGTACTAATAAATACTTCAATGGAGGGGGGGAAGAGTTATTGGGAAGTGATGTAAGGTGGGCTATCATAGGCATAACCCAAGCTTATACTGAAAAAATATAGCATGCATTACTTCCTGCAGATGTGAGGATTGAATGTGTTTGCATTCTGCCTAACCCTTTGTGATCCTATTGGCTCTGCACAGAGTGGATTCGTAAATAGAACATTCTTGTGATTTAAAATCTTTACCATCTAAGAATTCCAGCTCTTCACTGAAATTTAGAAACAGGATCGACCCCTGTAGAGTCTCAGGTTGAGAAACCATGATGAAAGCTAGCAGAGGTCTCTGAGACCGACTTTCATTAATAACACTTCTCTAGTGGAAAGTTGGAGGGAAAAGGGAAATGAAAAAAATTTTAGCTAAATGCAATCCTAATAGCTCTGAGGAGTTTTATCTCTAACTTGCTATTCACTTGAGGAAAACTCTCCTCCATCTTTTGAAAGTTGTGTGAGTGGGGTGAGGGTGGAAGTCACTGTCAGAAGCAGAGAATAGTTGTTGAATGGGTTCTGAGAAGTGACCCAAAGAGTCTGGGGGCAGAAAGAGTCCCTGCAACATTGGAGGTGAAGATAGGAACAGTGGATGAGAAACTCCTAAGGAAAACACCCATCACACTTGTGTTTTCATTCAACCTTCTGGGTTTTGGGCTAAAGACATGCCATGACTCAAACACACCTTCTCTCACACCCAAGAGCAGTGCTTCCCTACAAGCTCTCCCTTCACATGTCCATTCAATCCCATCTCTACTAAATGCAGATGGGAATGGACTATTCAGTGGAGATTTCAGAGCCAGATACCACATGGAGTTGAATCCTTGAAATTCTGTTTCCCACCAGAGGAACCGGGTAAGCCACAGTGCCTCCTCTGTAGAACAGAGGATGACTCAAGATTTCTGTGGAATGCTCCATGTAACATCCCTAGCAGAGTGAGCCAAACTGAGAAAGTGAATCCATGAATGTCAGTGTCAAAAAGCTATGTTTATAACTTAGACTAAATGTCACTGTGTTCCACTAGAAGCCACATAGACATATCTCTTTCTGGTCTCTCTCAATCTTCTACATGGGGCACTCACTGGCCTGGCCAAGAGACATGAATCAAATATTGATAAGATAATAAACTTCTTAATTAATATGAAAAGAGAAAATAAAACAACTTGGCCAAATTTTAAGGTGTGGAATAACAAATTAGATATTGGAACACAAGTCTACCTTCTGAGATTCTCCAAAATCCACTCTGATCCATCACAGTGTGGCTTCACTGAAGGAACATTACCTGCTCTTGTTTCTCAGTTGCCTTGCCTTGTCCCCACTATCCACTATCACTGAGGAGTTAATGCAGCTCCTTACAGGAGCACGCCAGCAAGTTTTAAGTGACCGAGACTTGAATAAGGTGATTTATTTAATGTTGGGAAAATGTCAGGTGATGTAAAACCATTAATCCATGGAAGTGTTTCCTTATTGGCTTAAACTCAAAATAAATAAACAAAAATCAGAGTCTGGGGAAGAACAAAGGTCTTAAAACATGTATCAGGTAGATTTATTTGTACCCCAAGAAGCAACCAAGAACTATATATGAAAGTGCTCAATTCTGCCACGTACTCTCTTATTAGGAGGGAGTTAATATGTAAACACCAAAATATTTTTAAAAAATGCACAGATAGAAACAAGCTTAGAGATAAATACATATATGTACCTATAAAACACATATGTTAGTGTATCTCAAATATAAAATCAATTCAGAGTGTTGTAATCATAATGAAAAAATTGTCTTCATTTAAGCCTGATGCCTATTTCTGTGAAAAATTTTTGTTATTATCTAAGCAAAATTAGAGAAGCTGACCTTAACATCCACCACCAATGTAAAGATCTGAAGAATCTTAAAACATAATGGAAAGGTTTTTAACTCTTCTATTGTTCTCAAATTTCTGCATCCTGTTTTTTTATTTAAAGAAATTTGAGGATTTTTTTTTTTTTGGCTTACTTCTTAAGACCTTTAGTGATAACAAACTCCAAAAGAGATCCAAAGTCAGTCAGTAAAATGAAAGTGAAATAATGGGGAGTATATTCTTGGAGAAAGAACTAATTTGACCCAAAGAGAAAGCGCAGGAGATTGCATTTATGTTTCAAAATCTCTTTGTAATTTGTTTTTGTGATGTCAACAGTTGTCATTGAAACTAAGAATTCTGGGGTGTGAGGTGGTATCTCATCGTTGTTTTGATTTGCATCTCCCTGATGATTAGTGATGTGGAACATTTTTTCATGTGTCTTTTGGCCATGTGTATTTCTTCTTTGTCAAAGTGTCTGTTCATTTCTTCTCCCCATTTTTTGATGGGGTTAGATGTTTTTTTCTTGTAAAGTTCTGTCAGTGCCTTGTATATTTTGGAGATTAGCCCCTTATCTGATGGGTATTGGGTGAATAGTTTCTCCCACTCAGTGGGTGGCTCTTGTATCCTGGGCACTATTTCCTTTGAGGTGCAGAAGCTTCTCAGCTTAATATATTCCCATCTGTTAATCTCTGCTTTCACTTGCTTGGAGAGTGCAGTTTCCTCCTTGAAGATACCTGTAATGTCCTGGAGTGTTTTGCCTATGTGCTGTTCTATATATCTTATGGTTTTGGGGCTGATATCGAGGTCTTTAATCCATTTGGATTTTACCTTTGTACATGATGTTAGCTGGGGGTCTAAGTTTAATTTTTTGCAAGTGGCTATCCAATTGTGCCAACACCACTTGTTGAAGAGGCTTTCCCTGCTCCATTTAGGATTTCCTGCTCCTTTGTCAAAAATTAGATGGTTGTATCTCTGGGGAACATTTTCTGAGTATTCAAGCCTATTCCACTGATCTGAGGACCTATCCTTATTCCAATACCATGCTGTTTTGATAACTGTTGCTTTGTAGTACAGTTTAAAGTTGGGAAAAGTAATTCCTCCCATATTCTTTTTCCCAATGATTGCTTTAGCTATTCGAGGGTGTTTATTGTTCCAAATGAATTTCAAAAGTGTCTGATCCACTTCTTTGAAGAATGTCATGGGTATCTTTAGAGGGATGGCATTAAATCTGTATAATGCCTTGGGGAGTATTGACATTTTGATGATGTTAATCCTGCCAATCCATGAGCAGGGTATGCGTTTCCATTTCCGTGTGTCCTCTCTTATTTCTTGGAGCAGAGTTTTATAGTTTTCTTTGTATAGGTCCTTCACATATTTAGTCAAGTTGATTCCAAGATATTTGAGTTTGTGTGGCACTATTGTGAATGGGGTTGTTTTCTTAATGTCCATTTCATCCTTATTACTATTGGTATATAGAAAGGCCATTGATTTTTGTGTGTTAATTTTGTAGCCTGCCACCTTGCTATATGAGTCTATTGTTTCTAGAAGCTTTTTGATAGAGTCTTTAGGGTTTTCTAAGTAGAGTATCATGTCATCTGCAAACAGTGAGAGCTTGACTTCTTCCTTTCCTATCTGGATTCCCTTGATATCCTTTTCTTGCCTAATCGCTATAGCAAGTACTTCCAGTGCTATGTTGAATAGGAGTGGTGAGAGAGGACATCCTTGTCTTGTGCCAGAATTTAGAGGGAAGGCTTTCAGTTTTTCTCCATTGAGGATAATATTTGCCACTGGCTTGTGGTAGATGGCCTTCACTATATTGAGAAAGGTTCCCTCCATTCCCATCTTGCTGAGAGTTTTGATCAAGAATGGGTGTTGGACCTTATCAAATGCTTTCTCTGCATCTATTGATATGATCATGTGGTTTTTATTTTTCTTGCTATTGATGCCACCTCACACCCCAGAGAATGGCACACATCACAAAGAATGAGAACAAACAGTGTTGGCGGGGATGTAGAGAGAAAGGAACTCTTATCCACTGCTGGTGGGAATGCTGTCTAGTTCAACCTTTATGGAAAGCGATATGGAGATTCCTCCAAAAACTGGAAATCGAGCTCCCATACGATCCAGCTATACCACTCCTAGGAATATACCCTAGGAACACAAAAATACAATACAAAAACCCCTTCCTTACACCTATATTCATTGCAGCTCTATTTACCATAGCAAGACTCTGGAAACAACCAAGATGCCCTTCAACAGACGAATGGCTAAAGAAACTGTGGTACATATACACAATGGAATATTATGCAGCTGTCAGGAGAGATGAAGTCATGAAATTTTCCTATACATGGATGTACATGGAATCTATTATGCTGAGTGAAATAAGTCAGAGAGAGAGAGAAAAACGCAGAATGGTCTCACTCATCTATGGGTTTTAAGAAAAATGAAAGACACCCTTGTAATAATAATTTTCAGACACAAAAGAGAAAAGAGCTGGAAGTTCCAGCTCACCTCAGGAAGCTCACCACAAAGAGTGATGAGTTTAGGTAGAGAAATAACTACATTTTGAACTGTCCTAATATTGAGAATGTATGAGGGAAATGTAGAGCCTGTTTAGGGTACAGGCGGGGGTTGGGTGGGGAGGAGGGAGATTTGGGACTTGGGTGATGGGAATGTTGCACTGGTGATGGGTGGTGTTCCTTTTATGACTGAAACCCAAACACAATCATGTATGTAATCAAGGTGTTTAAATAAAAAAAATATTAAAAAAAAGAAGCAATATAGATATAAAAGATAGATATATAAAACATATAGAAGTAAAAAATAAAGATATAAAATATCTTTATAGAAATAAAGATTAAAAAAAAAAAGAAACTAAGAATTCACAAAGATGGTCCAAAGAGAACAGACAAATTATTAATTAACATTTTGTAATGACTGTAAAGGTTCTTATTGGAAGAGCTGGTAAAACACACTGGGCCCATTGGGAGAAACTTCCAATTCTTTTCTTTTTTAAAATTACTTTATTTAAACACTGGTTATAAAGTAGTTCATAATAGAGTTTGTTTTTTTCATGATTGAGTTCAGTCATACAATGTCCAGTGGACATTTCCCACCACCAATGTCCTCAGTTTTCCTCCTGCCTCTCCCTGCGCAGCCTTTTCACTGCCTATTTCTGGGGCAAACATTCTCTCTCTCTCTCTCTCTCTCTCTCTCTCTCTCTCTCTCTCTCTCTCTCTCTCTCTTACTCTCTCTCTCTCTTACTCTCTCTCTCTGTCACTCTCTCTCTCTGTCTCTCTCTCTTACTGGCTTCCTTGTTTTCTCTCTCTTTTCCTTTTTGGACATATGTTTTTTCGCACTATTGTTACTGAAGGGATGTTCTATCACTTTATCTCCTTTTAGTACCCAATTCTTGTCCAGAGTGATCATTTCCAACTGTCATTGTCATAGTGGTGCCTTCTCTAACAAGGCACCCAATTCTTGCAAGGCCCAGAGTAGGCTAAAAGAAATGTCCACACAAAGGCTTCACACCCCAGACATATACCACACCTGGTCAGACAGAAAGGCATATTGATTTTTCTATTTTAATGATTTTCTTTTGACATTGTCCTATGTGCTGTTGATGACCCCCTTAAAGAAGATAACTCTCTCTAAGTCTCTGCTTTGCCTATCAAGTTTCTAGGGCAAGTAGCAATCAAGAGGATATATTCTGAAGAGGCTATTATATTCTATTAGACTAGGCACAAGTCTTGCATATTTTTAATATAACCATTTTTTTCTGTGAGGAAATCTCATTTGACATCTAAGTAGGCAATCATACGTTTTACGTCTCATCAGAATTTCTTATCTGAATTTCTTCTTATGGAGGGATTGAATCCTCTTCACTGTGCATGAATTACTGTCTTGCTCTTTTTAGAGAAGCAGCTCTCAGCCCTGGCTCGATGCATTGGCCCAAAATGTTCCAGAACAATTGTGCATATACCTAGGTATGCTTATTTTTCATGAGTTACCAGTCCAGCAATCTCTTCTTTAAGATTCTTTAAGAGATAGGAACAAAATGAATAAGGTTAAGCAACAACTTGGAGTTCCATCTTTAGTTCTTTATTTTACCAAAAACTCTCTACCTTTGCCCCTTGTAAATCTTATTTTATAGATTAAAATGGTCCTTTTCCTAGACTCATCCCATTCAGAATATAAGTCATATGCTTGAAAATTGTTCAATTCTTGTAAGTTCTAGAAAGGTGCAAAATCAAAATGTTACAAAAACAAAATGCTTGGCTTCTTTCTGACTTCTAGTAAGAGGCTTGTTTCATAGTGCAAACTAATGTCTAAGTAAATTCAACCCCTCCAGAGGCAGGCAGGTAAATTGGGGACATCGGTGGTGCTGGGAAATGTTCATGAGTGAAGGGTGGTGGACATTGCAAGACACTGCAAATTGTTCAATCATGAAGAACTTTGTGATCAAGATGATTAAATAAAAGGAAAAAAAGAAGAGGTGCTTCTCCCCTGTTTCGGTTTGTTTGTTAAAACATCACCTGATATTAACCGAAGTTGCAGAACGTGGAAGATTAGGGAGACTACGGGTTGCTCCTCCAGTCTAGCAGGGGCCACTCACCAGGGTCCCACCCAAGGGCAAATTCTAAACACCCTGCCCAGGGCGCGCGTGTGGCTGAAGCCCCCTGAGAATTTCCCTCCGCGTCCTGCAGGTGTCAGCAGAGCTTTACGCATCGCCCCTCGCCCTGCCCCCCCACCCCCACCCCACCCCACACTCGTCCTGGTCCATTCAGAAAGTGGCGGGTGATTTGTGGTCCCCGCACGGTGATGCTTAGGAGAGGGAACAGCGATCTTGGCTTGTCGCGATCCTAGATTTGTTTTTCTAATTTCTTTTTACTTGAAGGTTTACCAGCTGCTTTATTGCCAGAGTGAGGCATCCTTGCAAGTCTCTCTCTCTCCCTCTCCCTCTTTTTCTTCTCCCTCTCGGTGGCCCCACCCCTTCTCTCTCTCTCTCTCTCTCTCTCTCTCTCTCTCTCTCTCTCTCTCTCTCTCTCTCTCTCTCTCTCTCTCTCTCTCTCTCTCTCTCTCCCCTCCCCCCCTCTCCTCTCTCTTCTCTCTCTCTCTTTTTTTTTGTTCCCTGAGACAATCAGTGTCTCTGGTCCCAGCTGCCACGGCTGATTTTTCATTACAGTTTAATTTAAAACTGGGATTGGAATGGAAATGTCTTTTTGCCATTTGGGGTTTGCGAGGCCTGTGGTTTTATTGCCAAAGGCACGAATGTTAGTTACTACTGTTTTTCCAGAGTTTGCTGATGGGGGAAGCGTGGAGGTGTTGGAGGGGGTGAGTGGGAGGGAAGAAACACTGACCGACAGCTCAGAAGAGGGAAAATCCCTCTCTAGGGGGCCACTTTATTCTGCTGATTGTTTTGTTGGATGTTTTGAAGAGAAAGACTTGGGTCCAGAGGAAGAGGAAGTACTCACCTTCTGCCTGGATGTTTGTTGATGCATTGGTTGATGCAGGACAAATATCTCTGCTAGGAGAGAGGAGGGTCCAGGAAAAATCTCTCTCCTTCCACCCCCCCTCCCTCTCCCTCTCTCTCCTTCACCCTCTCTCTCTCTCGAAGAAAACTTTTATTTTATTTATTTTATTTTTGGTTTTTGGGCCACACCAGCATTGCTCAGGGTTTACTCCTGGCGCGCTCAAGAAGTTGCTCCTGGCAGGCTCGGGGGACCATATGGGATGTCAGGATTCGAACTGGGCCCATCCGCCTTACCACTGTGCTATCGCTCTGGCCCCTTTCGTTTTGTTTTGGGGCCATACCCTGTGACTTCTGGCTATGCGCTCAGAAATCACTCCTGGCTTGGGGGACCATATGGGATGCTGGGGGATCGAACCACTGTCTGTCCTAGGTTAGCACGTGCAGGGCAAATGCCCTATCACGCCCCAGGGGCCCAAAAACTTTCGTTTTTAATGAAATAATATTGATAGTATCTCTAGCTACTATTCACTTGACCACACTCAAAAGGGGATGGGGTGGGTAAAAAGAACTACCAAAGTTATAACTATGTTATTATATAATATATATTTATATATAAATATATTTATTTTATATATAAATAATATATATATTATATATAATATATATATTTTTTATTGGGATGGGGCATACCCGGTGGTGGTCAGGGGTTACTCCTGGCTCTTCGTTCAGATCACTCCTGGCAGCTTGGGGGGGATCATATGGGATGCAGGGGATTGAACTCCAGTCAGCCTCGTGCAAGGCAAAAGCCTCTGTATATTTATATTTGGGCATTTGAAAGGAGACACAGGCCATCTTTCTCTCTTACTTCTGTTTTCTCTCTCCTTTCATGTCGGGCTTAAATCCTATGGTTAACTTATAAGTCTTTCTCTGAAGACTTAAACTGAGTCCTGAAACTCAGTCCAGAGTTTCCCCCCCCAAATCTGTTCAAAGGTTCGAAGTGACTTATTGTGTTGATTAGATTAAAAGCAAACTAATCTTCTAAGACTGATGGCTTTTTTTTTTTTTTTTGGTCTATCTTTGCAAAAGGACAATCTATTTTAAAAGTAATCATGCAGGAGGTGGAGAGAAGCATTGGTGCACCTAAATTTAAATATTTAACACTGACACTGGAAGTTGTTGCCCTGTTGTGGGGGAATCCATAGAAGAAGACAGAGTGTCGAATCTGTCGGGCTAAAAACAATTACTGTCTCCCCTCCCAGCAAGAATCCCACTCTTCCTGGATACCCCTGTTTCAGATGTCAAACTGAAGGCTTCATTATCTCTGCAGATCACAGGGTCTCAGGCAGCTCTGAATTGGTCCACTTGTCTGCGGCTGACTCTGCTGACATCCAGCAACTCCAGACACTCACCCTCATGGCCTCTGTGCCTCTTTGCTCCTCATACACAGGGATCTTCACCTCAAGCCCCTCAAATTTCCCCCCTGCTTGGTTCTTTCCCAATATTCCCTTTTCACCAATCTGGTGGATTCTACTTCAAAGCCGCAGGTAGGAAACAGTGACCTGGTAATACCAACTCCAAGCAGTGATCTTAACAGTGCTCTGGACACGCCACCCCCAAGCCATTCCACTAACAAACATGAAGATAATTTGCACGTCAGTCCTAGGAGTTCCTGACAGACTAAAGGGACAAAAGAAAACAATAACAATAGAAACCATTTGTACCTTGTGCCCAGCCCAGTGCAGCCTAGCCCAGACTCTGCTCTTAGGGCTGCAACAACACTAAGAACAACATGTTGTCTTTTTCGATTCGGTGCCTATTGTGAGTCACTCTAAGTGCCCATAGTTGCAGAACCCACCCAAAACCACATGGCATGGCCTGGAGGTGGCATGGAACAGTGCAGAGGACTTGCCAGACCTAGGAAAGAAGCCTGATGTTTCCGGCATGGACTGGCATTTGAGGAAATCACTTTTCAGTGTCAAGGGAACACTTCCTGAACTGAGAACTTTCTGCCCATCACCCATTGTTCCTTTCTTTTGCTCAGGCTTCTTAGGTGGCTTGGTCAGGTTAGTCCTGACCAGAGGCTCTGTGGGCTGGCCTAATGCTAAGCCTCATGTTTGGATGCAGTAGGTAACATATTCAAATGCTTCAAGGCTTCGGAATACCACACACTGTGTGGACTCCTTATAAGACAAAGACTGCTGCTTAATTTTCTTTTTCTATTTACTGAAGTCAGTGGAGGAGAAATTTTGCATTGGGCATTCCTTGTCTCATTTGACAGGGGGAAATATGGGTGTTTGATCTTATTTTTGTGCTATAGGGATTGTTAAAAAAATCTCTTGGAAAATCTCATAAACTTAGGTTAGTGACCACATATGGGATCCATTAACTCTTCATTTCTGCTTGTTCTTAGCAAATTTTTGTCTGGTGACAACACATGAGCTTTGGGGTATTTTTGTTTTGCTTCACACCACAGAGAACACTGTTGACTTACTTTAGTTTTGAGAAAATATTTACCAAGAAGCAGGCTGTGGTTGGGATGAAACAACAGTTCCAAGTAAAACTTGGTGGAAAGTTGGGTTTGTCAGGAAGCCGAGGAACATTTTTCTTCCACAGCTTTCTGGGAGATTCCAGAGTGGCCAAAGTTGTGGGAAGAAATTTGCCTTACTTAGTGAAACTGAGTAAGAAACCTGGGTTCTCTTCCTATCTCTAGCCCCATCTCCATGGGCCTGCCAATATTCCCAGATTAAAAGGCATTAAATAATTACATCATACTAATATCTGGAACTTAAGTTATAGAAGAAAAATAAAACAGATTAGAGGATACTAATTCAAAGAAGAAATGTCAGGCTGAGAAATTGGGGAGAAAATTAGCTTTTATATTTCTGTTTCAAGTAATTAATAAAATAAGCATAATAATCCACCCTTTCACCAGGGCCAGCCTCGGGGACTTCAAACATGGTCTTTGAAGTGGGGCCCCAGTAGGGAGACCCCCACTGTTGAGGCTACTTTATAGTGGTAATATACTGTCTGGAAAAAACAGATGCCAAGAAATTGCACAGATTGTATCTCTGAGCATCTGAAACCCTAAAACTTCAGGGGGCCAAGAAGGTCTCAGTCTTTTGATTTTTTTTTTCTAAAAAAAAAAAAAAGGCCTAAAGTATTAAATTGAAGAAGGCACTTCATTTCTTTCCTTCATTTCTCCCTTCACCTCAGGAGAGCTACGTTAAAT
Source organism: Suncus etruscus (assembly GCF_024139225.1). NCBI lineage: Eukaryota > Metazoa > Chordata > Mammalia > Eulipotyphla > Soricidae > Suncus > Suncus etruscus. Next base: position 114,858,497 of record NC_064852.1, on the reverse strand, counting down.
TCCACTTAGATCACAGCTAGACGTGGATTTGATGGTCTCAAGCCACCTTTTAACTGTACGTTCATCCATAAATAGGAGATGAATAAAGATGTCAAACTTGATCCAGAAAATATTCTGACACACGTGGTGACTCTCTCTGTGAAAGAATAGCCCAGATGAAGGTGGACTATGAGGAATTCTCTGGAGCAAAGAAATAAATGCTGCCTCAATTGCAAATTTGTGCATCAAAATAAGGACATTAGCTTAGCAGCCGGTAGTTCCAGAAGCTTCCAGTTTCAGTGTTTTGAAGGGCCTTTTGCAGTAGGACAGGGACGAGGCCTGTTTCATATTGCATCTTTTTTCATCAGATTCTGTTTAATCCACTGGTGACCAGGACCAAGTAAGGCTTATGCTTAAATAGAAGGGGCCTGAAAGCAGATTCAGTTACTTGAAAATGATAATCATGTATAAAATTTAGTCATTGCTCTGCGCCCCACATAGAGCCAGAAACAAATCTAACAACCAAAAGTCCAGGAATCTGCTGCAACAATGGATAATTCCTTCCCTAATACTCGCAGTTCTTTTATAGTTTGTTAATGTAAAAAGTCAGTGAGATGAAATGTGAAGTGATCCATTTCCAGGAAAAAAAAAAACAGCAGAATCTTCCTTAATAATTCCTTACCAAAAGTGTCATGAGCCTTTATTTGACAGCCTGACAAGTCTAACTAAACAAAGGAAAGTGTAGGAATATAAGAGACCTAATCTTAACACCAAACCTTCTGAAGATCTGACTGTCATTTTTCATTAAAGGCAAGAGGTGAAGTCCCCACATAAACAGAGAGGGGTATCTGTGATTACAGTGTCCAGTGGAGGCAGAGATGGCAGACCTCAGAGTGAGCAAATGGTGGCATTGAAGGGTGCTGGTCAACTCAGATTTCTTTCTTTTATTTTGGTTTTGTGGCCACACCCAGCAGAGTGAGGGGTTACTGCTGGTTTTGTGCTCAGAAATTACTCCTGGATACTAGGGATGGAAGCCAGTTCAGGCACATGCAAGGAAAATGCCCTCCCCACTGTGCTATCACGCTGGCCCCTGGCCTAGGCATTTTAAAAGCAAAAAAGATATGATGCAATGTAGCTATTTCTAGCTAAATGACAAATCTCCATTGTTAATAATTACTAGATAACAAATGTGGGGCTCACTGCTCTATAAAAACCCAGGCACGGCCTGTGTCCATAGCAATTTACACTTCCAATGTCTTTTCACATTAGAGGTGCTCAGTGGATTTTTATGATAATGTGATGAGGCAGACAGTATAAACATCATTGTCCTATTAAACACCCAAGCAAAGCATCATTCAGAAATATTAAGCAGACTTTCTGTACCAAGGTTAACTAGCTGGCAAACATTCCAGTTGAGGCCAGATCCGGGTTTCTTGCCTTTATGCCTTTGCTAGCATGATTTAAAAAAACAAAAACAAAAGCATTAGCCATAAAACTTGGAGAATTTAATATTCATCAGAGACACACAGCTGCAGAAAAGAATTGTACTCAGAACATAAGCTATTCAGAGAGCCCTGGTTGGTGGGAGCATTTGGCCTTGCTGCTCCTCTAAGTGGAAGGTCTCCCTACATGCACCATCCGAGCAAAATTACAGGATGGGTACCATCTATTCTGGTTATCAATAATACAGAATTAATAGTCACGAATACAAATTAATCATAGAATAGTAATAGCCAGTGACATAGATGTTCATACGATCAGGGACCCATGACTTAATCTGCAGAGCTTGTGACTGAGAATCACCCTGAAATAAGCATAAGAAATACATAGAAATAAATCTACTATAATTTATTTTAAAAAAAAAACAGCCTCGGTACTACAAATAATAGTGGGGAGAGGGAGAAGAAAGAGGAAAGATAAAAGGTGGTAGAAAAGGGAAGAGATGGCGTAGGAGGAATATGGAGGTGGAGGGAAGAGAAATTGTGTGCATATGAAGGTGGGGGTGGTAAAGGCACCCTCTCTCTCCCCCTTTCTGTCTCACTTTATCAATTTTTCCTGAGCACACCCTGCCCTGTGCCCTTTGTTCATAATCCTCCAGTGCTCTCAGAGCAAAGGTTGGCCTGCAGCTTTCTCCCCTTCCTGTCTGCTGTCAGGAAAGGAAATCACAACTTGCAGAGGAACCTGACCCTGGGGAGCTGGGTAGCACCAATGGGTCAAGGGCAAGAATGCAAGAACAGTGAAAAATCCCAGATAGTGTCCAGCAGTGCGAGGCCGGAAAGGCTCCTCACATGGGCTTCTCCGGTTTGCTATCTCTCATTCCTGTGTCAAAGAAAACCACAGCAGGCTTGGCTGGGACCAGGTGTGTGTGCGTGCATATATGCACGTGTATTTTGTGCCTATATGTGTGCCTATGCATGTAGCTCCATCCTATTTGACAGGTGCACAAACTCCCAAACGGGTGCTGAACTGAAATATCATGGCATTGCTTAAATAATTCCACTTTCACCTGGAACAAATCACCAGGCCTTATATTCTTTACTAAGATAAATCAAAAACCACACTGGAAGCACAGCAATGAGCATGCAAGGCAGAAGTGCTTGATAGGGTGAGTGTTATCACACTCTTCTTTAACCCCCTCCATTCAGCAAGAGGACCCTGTTCTATGTAGCCCCTCTAGCTGGGGCTGCTCAAACCATTGCAAAGGAGCTCTCCTTCCTCCTCCATCTGCTTTGTTCCTGGTGATGACAACAGTGACCTCTGTCTTTTCTGTGACCACACCTTCCCCATCCAGGTCTGTGTGTCTTCACTACCTCTTCTGCTCAGAGTCAAGATTGCTTGAATGAGGAAAGGCTGGGACAGATACAGCCCAGGAAGTTGGGGGGATGGATAATACTTTGGGACTCAATTGTTTTGTTATGATGCTTCTCATTTTCCTGAACCTTCAAGAAGAATTATGTGATGGAGCCAGAGACCAGATTCTTTTACTAACCAAGCCATTCCTTCTTGGCAGTGGTGAAAATTGCTAGGGATTAGCAACATGCATGCTCCCAATGCAGGGAATGACAAAGATCATAGAATTTTCAACCTAGAATGGGCATTCGAGATAATTTAGTGGAGCTTTTGCACTGGAAAGAGAGAAAACAGGTCCTTTGAGGCTAATCTAGCCTGGGCTAGATCTGTGGGTTTTTTTTTATTCCCTCCCCATGTATATTTCTCTGACAAATTAGCAAGTATTAATTTCTAACACCTCAGGAACCAGTGTGTAACGTTTAACTTGTGTAGCCCCAGTGTGTATGAAACTCGAGTTAGAATACATGGCTAGAATTATGGGCAAGTTATCTTTTCAAAATGCAAAACTGCTATCCGTGAAGCAAAATGAGGGTAAGTTGGAGGAATTCAGTTCAGCTGAAGTTAATAGGCAATGGTGTTAATTAATCCAAGGGACTGATTCCAATTTCCATCAGGGCCAATTATCTTCATACAATGGGGAAAAAGACTGTTTCCTCGAGATGATCTGTACCCCCAAACTCAGCCAATGAGTGACGCCAGGGAATCAAGGTGAGAGTGAAGATGACATAGCTCTAAATCCCATCTCTGATGGAAAAATAACGTGAGACATTTCTCAGTGGAATCACCTTCCTCCATCCAAGGGCAGATGTTTTATCAAAGTTTTATTCAAGTTGAAAGATGGAGCTTCCTAGGAGCCTGTATATTCACGTCCAATCTCTTCACCTCTTTGTATAACTGTAGTTAGATGTTTTTTTTACCTCAGGTTGCAGATTAGGATCTAAGATGCAAAGAAATAAAAGTCTCTTTCACTCTCTCCTTCTTTGATTTTAATCCAGTTCGAGGCCATGATAGAACATGAGATTCAAATTTAACTCTCCTGGATCTTCCACTAAACTAGATACTACAGCTCCTTGCAAGTACAAGAGCTTCCCCTTTGCTGACACAAAGCAAAAACTGAAGGCGTTTTGAGTTGTGTCCATGTGGATGGAGGTCATTGCTCAGTGGGAAAGCCAGTTTCTTTCCAGGATGGGGACCGAGATAAAAAAGAAACATGTGGTCATGATTCAATTGCAGTTTTCTTTGGCAAAATATAAACAGCAGCTCCCGTAGTCCTGCCTGAAGCGCTCCAGCCTCCTTTCACAAGTCAGAATCTAAGACACTCTGAGGAGGGCAGAGGGAAGGGGAGAGTAGCCACAGCTGAGAAAAGAAATTGGGAAACAAACAGTCACATTACATAATACTCTCTCTGTCTGAACCATCCTTTAATGTCTTATTTCAGGCCCCATGAATCTGGGCAGTGGTGACCTACTAATATTCAGATCAAATTTGTCTTTTATGAAATAATGAAGAGGTTGCTCATTAAACATGGCAGTCACAAAGATGTACTGGATAGCTAGCTATGGGTGTGGAGTGGCACCAAGCCGAAATAGCGACTTTAGATCCACCAAAGTAACAGAGCTCAAACACTTCACCCACTCATTCAGATAAAGTTGATTCAAGCATTGTATTCAAGAAGGCCCGCATTTTGATTATGTTCTTTGGGACATTTTTTTAATTTTTATTTATTAATTGATGGATCGATTGGTTCTTGGGCCACACCCAATGGCACTCGGGTTACTCCTGGCTCAGAAATTGCCCCTGGCAGACTGGAGGACCATATGGGATGCTGGGAATCCAACCAGGTCCCTCCTGGGTCGGCCGCATGCAAGGCAAATGCCCTACCATCATGCTATCTCTCCAGCCCCTCTTTGGGACAATTTAAGCAAATCTATGTTGCTCAAAAAGATTTGTACACATGATTACACAATTTAGCCAGCACTTCATTTAGTTCAAGTCTATTTAATCCAAGTATTCCTAACAATGGTTCAGAGTTTTGGCAATTTCTCTTTTCTGTGAACTGAGATATTTTATGAAATGCTTATGATTTTTCTTGAGACTCCTATTCATCAACAAATAGAAAGTAGTCAAGACAAGCAGCAACAGCTCCTCAATGGATGAGGTGAAGGGACCCATCTCTTTCTTTTTCTTCACATCCATTTGGATGGAAGTTCTCAAAAAGGCACACAAGTTTCTCTCTGTGCCCTTACTAGCTACAATCTCCTCTGGTTGGTCAGTGCTAGGACGGTAAATTAAGGAGTCAAATTTAAAATAAAATAAACATCTGGTAATCCAGTTATTATTTATTTTGAGCTGAAGAGGTTACCAACTTCCATACCATTGTTGGGAGAGTTTCAGAAATGATCATGTAAGTCCCAAACCTGGGCCACCAATTTTCTCCCTGTCCTACTAATCATAGGAAATCATGAATCTCCCTGAAAGCAAAACAAAACAAAAAGTCCATTCCATTCATACTAAAGTTCTCAAGATGGTATAGTTGTTTCATAAAATAAAAAAATTAGTTTCCTATGTATCTTTGAACCAACCATGAACACCAAATTTTCCTTCATGTCCCCAAAGACTACAATAAACCTCAATTCATTTTAGATCCATAAAAGGATTAAATTTCAGCTTCCTTTGACTTCTAAGTTTACTCATTAATTCATTCAGTTTGCATTTTTCTGACTATTGTTCCATATACAAAGTTTAATAAATTACATCCTGGATTTTTCATCTATTTATGTTCATTTCTTTACTTCAATCAAAAACCATGCATTTCTGGAGCTGGAGCAATCGTACAGCAGATAAGGTACTTGACCTGTATATGAATGACTTCGGTTCAATCGTAGGCATCTCATATTGTCAGGAATAATTACTGAGTTCAGAGCTAGAAGTAACCCCTGAGCATTGCCAGGTGTAGCCCTAAACTCCCCAAAATGAGTTTAAAAACCCACCAAGTTCTTTTTATTTTTCATAAATCATAGACACTTCCACAATCTTAATATCCTGCTGCAGACTTCATAATGCACATACTAAAATACTAGGATAATTACTAAGGAAGTAGTAGTTAATAGGTCTGAGACCAGATCCTATAATAGTCTCAATTATCCCTTAAGGTAATGGACATCTCAGACCCTGCTAGTCATGAGGAACTATCCTATTTTTCACTCTATAAGATGCACTTGACCATAAGATGCACTAATTTTTAGATGCTTTCTTCCCCTGCACTCAGGCTTCAGCTCCAGGCATCATCATTCACTCCATAAGACACACTTTTTTGGGGGGTTGGGGTGGGGGGAGTGCATCTTATGGAATAAAATTATGGTAACTCATAGAAACAAAGTCACTTGTTTGATTTCATCAGCTAATATGTGGTAGATCAGATACATGAACAAAGATTGACTCCAAAAATTTTAGTTTGAGGTTTCTTTGGGGACAGTATCTATAAATAAAGATGTGCTTTATTTTGCACCTATACTTGACTGACAAGTCATATCCTCATTCACAAGGCCACACTGAGTGGTCACTCTCTCTTCTGAACACTCTCTTACAAAATATAAAGCACAGGCAGGAAGGTATATTAACAGTTCACATGAAATGTTTTTTCTGTTATAAATTTCTGAAACTCATTTGCTTTAGAAATAAAAAAAAATATCTAAGACTAACTGAACTCAATTCAATTTATAATTGACAATGATTTCTTGGCAAGCATTATGCATACTCAGAAATTCTTATAAAATGAGAGTCTCCAACAAATTGTTTTAAAATGTAATGAAATTTTTATGGAGACTAAATATAACAAGTAAATGAAGTTGACATCATGTTATATTTTGTAGCTGTTTTGTTAAACATTGATTAATTTCAGTTTATCAATTCTGGATTTGGGAACTAGTAAATCTTTCAAGGTCTTAAAACATTTTTTATTGGTCTTTGAAAAGAACAGGCCTGCAAAGATTGTACTGATAGTGACAAAATAACACTAAATTTTGTACATTCTTTGATGGAGATAGAAAAACCAGTATCACTGTGAGTGGCTTATGATGCCTCTGACTTCTTTTGAAGACATGGCTTCTCTAGTCGACCTGTTCACTCGGTTTCTTAGTACTAGGAACTGGATAAAAGTTATTCTTTTCCATAAAATGTTGGTTTCTTTCATTTTTTTCTTAATCACTTTTTTTTCCACCTTAGTCAGTGTTCCCAAGGCACCCTGACTTTCTTCCTTATGTCCTGTCTTGGATGAAAATTTATGTTGCTTTGTCTGGTTTCATTCATGGCCACTCAAAGATGCTGAATGATGATGCCTTAAAGTGAGGGGAGGGTCCTTTGAGCTCACCCACTAGGCTTACTCCTGGCTCTATACTGAGGAATCACTTCTGGTAGGGATAAGATGAGCATATGGGGTCCTGGAGAGCAAACCCGGGTCAGCTGTGTGCAAGCCAGTGTCTTCCCTGTTTTTTACTTCTATGACCTCCACTGTCCAATAAGAAACAAGGGAAAGATAGTGCCAGATAGATTTCCTGTCCCTTTTCCCATTGTAAATCTTTTGTAAAGAGCTTCTCTTTGCCAAACAGACACACATTCTGATTTGTTTCTTAGCAACTTGTGTAGCATGGCCAGTGGACACATACCTGCTTACATGGACACAAATCAGCCTTCTGCTGATTTCCATCTTATCTCATTTCCATTTTCCTTTATTACTCACACCTTCTTGCCTCCACCTCTAGAAGAACTCAGTAGAGAGAGTGCCAACCTTCAAGTTCTCCTTCATAAATATTACACTAACGTTCCTTGGTCTGTTCTTTAGATTGTACCCTAAATTTAGATTGATGGTTAACTCACTGTCTCCTGACTGTTGCTTTATGTGTTTCTGTTTATTTTAATTCCTGTTCATTCTTGGGTACCACTTTATGTAAGATACACCTAGAAACTATTGAGATTTTGTTGATGACACATCTCGAACTGGGAAGGTGGGTGTCTCTGGTCTACATGCAGTTAAATTGGGGATAAAGTGGGGAATAAGCTACAGCCTGTTCTCAGGGATCAGTCCTGGATATGTGCTCCTGGCAGTACCTTTAGAACCATATGCAGTGCCAGAAATCAAACCTGGGTCAGCAGCATGCAAGTGACTCAGAAGATAAATAACTTATAAGATAACTTATCTCCAGCCAAATGCAGTTATGTTTTTGAAACCAATTATAAGATGCCTTATCTATCCTTTTTATTTATTTATCAATACTTCAGCCATTCCATGTTTGTTCTGATCTGTCAAAAGTATCTGAATTCCAGATCAAGTCATTTTTCATATTTCTCCCAGTTTTGTGTCCTCATTGATATGATGAGACTTCTTTGGCCTCCGTTCACTGATAAGAGATTATATAATCAATAGTATAAAGAGACTAACTAGTCTGTGGATGAAAGGGCTTGTGGCCACCTATAAAAATGATTCAAGCTTCATTCTTTACCAGTTAGCATATTTATTTACTATTCAATTCAATTATACTTTGCCTGCAAGCAAAGTAACCCACTTCCATTCCACAAACTTATTTAATAATTGCAGGATTTGAGCAAACCACCATGTAAGACATCTCTCTTACTGCAACACAAAGACAAATAAGATGTAGGTAATTTTTATTGGTGACCATTTCTCTTCTCACAAGAAACAGAGGCCTATGATGGAGTGATTGTGGAAGAAAGTGGCTTTTGGGAACCTCTCAAATAATTCATTATGAGGGCTTTTTCTTTCTTCTCTATAAAGTGCCATCTTCGATGACGGGAAGAAAAATTCAACTAGAATTCTCTGAGGAACTGGATAAAGGAATGTGATTCTCTCGTTGAAAGTTGAGCTTCCAAAAAAGGTGCAAATTTAGAAACGAAAATAGCCTCCATCCTAAGCAACTACCCTTGTCGATGAAGATGTCTTGCCAATTCGAAAAGTCCTATCATGGTTGTAAATTACTCTGTCACAATAATTGTTTCCTGCTAAATTTTAAAGCAAGAGTGAGAGTTTTATTGAATGGCAAGAAAAGCAGTTGGCATTTTTGGTTTAGTAGCTGGAATTTTAGCAAATGTCAGGCACACATTTCTTAGAAGGAAAAATCTTTGGGAAAAAATAGCAATACTGCTGGAATTTAACATTACATTTGTATGTATGGACGTTCTGAAGAATAAACTTAATTTTACCAATGCCGCTTAAAAATTAACTTTTGAATCCATTGGTCATGTAGAGCTGAGATCCACAAAACTAACAAAACTGATGGTACCAAGACCAAACAGTTGATTGAACAAAATAGAAACAAAAAATGATCAGACTTAAACACCAATCCAAAGCCAATGACACCAGAATCAATATCCAATCTACAATAAGCTAGACACAGAGGGAAAGGGGACCGCTTATACTAGCAGTCGGAGGTGGTAAAAAGAGGAGATATGGGATGCATGGTGAGAATAGGGGTGGAGGGAGGACAACATTGATGGTGGGAATGCCCCTGATTCAATGTCACTATGTACCTAAAATATTACTGTGAAAGATTTGTAATACACTCTGGTCAAAATAATAATAATAATAATAATAATAATAATAAATAAATAAACTGAAAGCATAAAATCCAATCTACAGAGACCAAGATTTAAAAACAAAGTTTGTCAGTATGTCTCGGTGTGGGACAAAAACTGGAGGCATTGGTGGAGAGAAATTGACACTGGTAAAGAGATTGGTATTGGTTAGAACATTGTATGCCAAAACTCAATAATAAGAAATTTTGTAAATATCTGTGTAGTAATAAAAAAATTTGGGGAAAAAAACAATAACTTTAGGAGTCAAAGAGATAGTATAACAGGTAGATTACTTGCCTTGCACATAGTTGACTTTGGTTTGATATTGTGCAGAGCCCTTCCAGGAAGATCTGTAATTACAGAGTGAGGAGTAAGTCCTGAGCACTCGACTTGTGGTCTGAGAAAGATGTACTGAAAGAAATTGGCTGTAAACTGCCATTAGGAGTAGGGACAAAAAAATTGGAAACCCCTGAAAAGAAATGAGTACTAAAAGCCACTGCTTCAATCACCTGAGTAATTTAGAAGGTCTTAACTGAAACACAGGGAGAGTAAAGGAAAAAAAAAAAAAACAAACCAAAGATTGGATGTATCTGTTAGAGGAGATCTTCAAGGAAAAGCAATCCCATCACTAAGAGGTGAGTCATTGCTGAGTAACATCATTGGTTCTCTTCCACAGGGAGTGAAAGAGGAGGAAGACAAGGGTACAGGCACCAGATTTTTGTAATTTAAAGGGTTCTGAGCTCCCAAACATGGCTTCCTCCTCTTTTATTTGTCTCTTCTCTCTTAATTCATTGGCTGAAGGATGGTAAATCTTGCTAACTGATCCTAACATACAGAAGCAGGCAATTGATTGCTACACAAGCACTCATTCATGCACACAGACACACACAGAGAGGGAGGGAGAGAGAAATGGAAAGAGGAAAAGAGAGAGAGCAAGAGAGCGAGGGAGTGAGAGAGAGAGAGAGCAGGAGAGAGAGAACATTTTCTTAATAATCTTCTAGACATCTAAAGCCCAATCTCCCCTGATGACAAGTGGGCCATGATAGCAGTGAGTTATAAAGTCTAGTCTGCAGGGGCCACCGTGAAGGTGCTAAGGGGGCAGGCTCCTACATATACCCCCTCCCCCCACCCAGCTACCTACCCTGTGGCTTCCTGGCAGTGCCCTCATGGGCGGCAGGTAGCTCTGAGGCACATCCCACAACAGGGAGCTAGAGAGGAAGAAAATGGAAAATTAGGCTGTTTGCAACTCAACTAAATCCCAGAGGATTTATGACTTAATCTTAGCAGAGCATCACGGAAAGAAACACAATCCAGTTAACTGAAAGTAATTTAAAAAGCAATTTTAATCTTGACTTGTTCTCACAAGGAACATTCAATGGGGTCTGATTCATAACGCAATACATGGGGAAATCCGCATTCCTTGCGTTTCCATGCTTTTACCCATCCAACACCCACAAGTCAACTCTTCAAGTGTCTGTATCTTTTCCTACAATCCAGATGCTCAACACCAACCTGTGCCTATCCCCCAGACGCAACACCTGCCCATCTCCTCCGCCTTCCCTTTGGGCTACCCAGATTTGGACAAAGCCACTGATGGGTTTAGAATGCCAAGGCTGTGATTCCCTGCTGAATTGCAGGGGGAGGCTCTAAAGACCCCCATCATTGACTCTTCCACTTTCCTACTCTCGCTCTTTTTTTCCAGCACTCAGTTAAATGATAATGTCAGATAATAAGTCCATGTATATCCCAGACAGAATGTCAGACATATACTGTGAACTTGGTCTGCATTCAGCCGAAACTCGGGTTTTAATGGAGGTGCTTTATTTTTATGTTCTCACGCCAGCAAGCATATAACTTTTTTTTTTTTTGGTTTTTGGGCCACACCCAGCGGTGCTCAGGGGTTACTCCTGGCTATCTGCTCAGAAATAGCTCCTGGCAGGCATGGGGGACCATATGGGACACCGGGATTCGAACCAACCACCTTAGGTCCTGGATCAGTTGCTTGCAAGGGAAACACCGCTGTGCTATCTCTCCTGCCCAAGCATAGAACTTTTCAGAATATTGTTAGACAAAAATTCTTCATACCAGAGAAACAAGAAAGCACCCTTTTTAGACATATACAGAGATGTTCAAGAAAGAGCTGAAAGGACTTAAAAGATGGCACAGAAAAAAAAAAAACCTTTCTTTGGCTATTGTGCACATAAATTACTTGACCCTGTTTGACTCATAAAAAATTACCTGGTCAAAATCAATTTATTTGTATAAGTTGGCTATTTTTTAAAAATTTTATCTAGACTTTTAGGACCTACCTTGAGTTCATATACACTAAGTGGTCTTTTGAGTATGATAGTTTCAATGTTATCAGGCACATATGGATAATATTAGCCAAATGTTAAATTTTAGGATATTGTGGATTTTGTCTTAATAGATTTTGGGCCTTGAGGAATAGCTTGCTTTGCAAGCATATAGTCATGAGTTCAAAGCCCCAGTTTTTCACATGTATTGAGCATCATTCCTGCTGAAGGCGTCTTCTGTCCTACAGCCATCAGTAGGATTTCAATGAATCTACTTCAGGGAGAGTGGGCTGCATGGATGGCAAAATATGAAATAATGAAACCACAAAAAATAAATTGTATGGAGACCCCCGTTTTCAATAGATGTGAGACCATTTTACTCTTTCACATTGGTAAATATATATATTATATATACTTGTATATATATACTTGTGTATATATATATATAGCCTTACACTTTCGTACCAGAGACTTTCATATATATATATGAATATATATATGAATATATATATATACACACACAAGTCTCTGGTATGAAAGTATAAGGCTATATATATATATATGTATATATATATATATATATATATATATAATCCTCTTTAGGACAAAAAGGGTTAGATACAAAAAAGCAGGTTTAAGCATAGAAAATTACAGAATTCTGGTTACAAAACCTGACCTTCAAGTTCCATGAGCTACAGCAGTGGGGGCTGGTGTAACTAGTTGTTGACTTTCCTTTTCAATCCCCACTTCTTGTAGTAAGGCTTCTAATCTTAGAAGCCATTGTGAAAGGTGACCTCCATCTCCTGATATTCCTGGTCAGAATTGCCTGTGTGAGCTAATTCTTGGTACTGTTGGCGTAATACCATGAGCTTGACTTCCCCAACCTGAGCCCGAATGAATATAGTGAGGTGATTGATTATGCATGGCCCGATGGCTACCAGAAGTAAGAGGTCCAAAAGGGGCCCAGAAAGGTAGGGGCCCAGAAAGGTAGGGGAGAATCCCACCCCATAAAGACCATAAGGGACCGTCTAATAGCTCCTTTCTTCTTTTGGCCAGCTCCTCTTGATGGTGTCTGATTCTGTCCCGCACTACTCCTGATTTGTTGGTATAGAAACATTTTTCTTGCAAGGCCACGCAAAGCCCTCCTTTCTCTGCCAAGATTAAATCTAACCCTCGCCTAATTTGTAATACCACTTCAGCCAAGGAGTTGAGCTGGTCCTGCAGATCACTAATAGATTAATATACTATCTCCACATCTGAAATTAACTGTTGTGGGAGTCTGTAATACCTGTCTATTGATATTGCTAGCCCTGCTCCCCCAGTCGCCAATCCACCTGCTACCCTGAGCCCTACCAGTAGGGGCAGGAACACCACGGCTCGCCAAGACCGACGAGTGCCACCTAAGAGATCTATGCTAGGCAGAGGGATGGGTTCTGTCCCCGGGATGATGTCAATGTTGGGAAGTACTAATGCTGAGGTACAAATTCCAGTCCAGTTTTGGGGTAAAAGAGAGTAAGCCAAATTTTTCCCACATATCCATACCCGTCCCGGAGGTAAGCACCCTGGGCTTGGGGGTGGTGGCAGGTAGGATTTCTGAGCACTGAGCAGCTCCTACCTGACCCAGGTCTACAGATTCAGTGCCATTATGTGAATAACAAACAGAAGATTCAAAGCTCAAAGGGACTACCTTAAAGGGTTTGACATAAGTACAACTAAAAGAAGCAAAGGTTAGATTACCTAGTCGGACAGGAACAGCCAGAGGCCAATTCCCCCCCCCCCACCCCCCCCCCACCCCCCGCTTCATACAAAGCTGTAGGGTACCTATCTGAGACCCACCCATTTCTGGGAGGGGTCTTGGGAACCGGATAATAGGTGTGACCTTACCTGCAAGACCCGGCCCATTCCTGGGAGGGGTCTTGGAATAGGTAGATAAACCCGGAAGCCAGGGGATTCAAGCCAGGGGATTGAAAGGTTATGAGTAGGCCACACACATGTGGCGAATAGGGCATGAATAAAGCTGATGCTTCCTGAAGCCTGCCTGTGAGTGAGTCTTGTTTCCACCGTTCACCTGGGCCTGGGACCTGCGGCTGGATGGGGGATGAAGCCACGTGGCTGGGGCCCAAGCACAAAGGCCTCCATCCATTGCCATCCAGCCCCATCGTTAATTATTTAATGCAAGACAAAGCCAACAATTAGCAGCTAAAGAAGGGTTAGAGAAATTAAGAAATTTGTGAGCTTCTTCTAGGATATTCTGAGTATTTAGACCTAACTTTTCAGCAGGCATCCGGGGTTGGAGGAAGGGATGCCAGGGTCACTTAGGCATTAGGGTATCCACCTCCTTTGTAGCCCAGTCTATGGTCTCCTTCTCTCTTTCCTGGTTTGTCGGCCCTCCATCTAAGATGTGAACAGGCACCTTTAGGGGCCAGCAGACCAAGTCTCCCACTTGGGCCATGCAACTCACGGCTCCATAGGGGAACTTATGGCTATTAACTGTCCATTCCCCTTTCATGCTTCCCTTGTAAGTCTCAGTGAGCCTGGCCACCAGATATGCCTTGTTATTTTTGGTACACTCTCGATACACCCTATAGCACTGGGAGTGAACTTGATCAAGCTCCCCACATCCAGCAGGGCATTGCCACCCCCAAAGAGGGAGGCAGAGGCTGAGGTTTTGCTTTACACACTCATTCCGGCTTCCCCCCCACATGGGAAGAAGTAGGGGACTGGAGGTAAGCAGTTCTAGTTCCACAGTCTACTGGTCGATTGTACAGAAGCCTACTATTGAGTTGATAGCCCTCCCTGCAGTCACAGGGGTTTCCATATAGTCTTTTTACCAGTTCATCCGGGTGTACGGCCTGATCGAGTCCTCCCTCAGCAAGTGCCAGGAGGAGCATTTTCAGAGTCAGTGAGCCCAGCAGGGCTGGAGTGTGCCTACCGGACCCGAATCTTGAGGGGATTCTCAGTGAACTCCACTTTCCATTCATCATGGTTTAGATCAGCAGGGGCAGACTTTAGATGGGAGGCATGAACCCAGGAAGCAATGCCGTCCACCTTAACAGCAGTCGGGGTGATCAGAAGAATGGCATAAGGCCCTTTCCACCTAGGCTCTAGTGTCTGCAAGCGGTGCCGTCTCCCGGCTTGAAGGGGTGAGGCACCGTCAGTTCTCCGGGTTCATATGCCTGTCTGAGTCCCTTCCAGACTTGGCTTTGTAGGGCAGCAACAGTGGCCAGCCGAGCTGCTAGGGGAGTGGAAGCGGGAGAGAAAACATCATAAGGCTCAGAAAGCATTCTCACTGGGGGGGGGGGGGGGTGCGCCATACAACACTTCAAAGGGGGTTAATTTACACAAAGAAGGCAAGGGGGTATTTCTTACCCTGAAGAGGGATAAAGGTAGGAGGGTGGTCCAGTCCCCAATGCCAGTCTCTAGAGATAATTTGGTTAGAGTCTCCTTAATTGTTCTAGTCACCCTTTCTACCTGCCCTGAACTTTGGAGATGATATGCACAATGCAGTTTTCAATTGATCCCCAGGGTCTTGGCTAATCCTTGACTTACCTGGGCCACAAAAGCAGGTCTGTTGTCTGACCCAATTACCTGAGGAAGTCCAAACCGGGGAAAGATGTCATCTAATATCATCTTAGCCACCACCTGGGCTGTTTCCTTCTTGCATGGGTTAGTTTCCACACATCCTGAAAATGTATCTACAAAGACTAGCAAATACTTTAGTCTATATTTGGCAGGCTTGGTTTCAGTGAAATAAATCTCCCAATGTTGGCCTGGTCTCTCCCCTCTCAGTCTCTTTCTGGTCCCCATCTTGGTAGGATAGGCATTTACCAGTTGACAGGTTTGGCAGGATTTTACAATTTTTTCAGCCATTTCCTTTAGCCTCTCATGCTTGGGTGCCCAGGGCCATTCTCTAATTAGCTCCATCATTTTTCTGGCCCCTAGATGGGTGAGTTGCTGAAAAGTTTGCAGATACTGATTGACTTCTTGTACTTTGTCAGAAAGAAGGAAGTCTACAGTTGACACTAGAGGGAGGTTGTGGGTTCAGTAACAGCAAGCACAGGGATCTCCTTCATGCGGGATGCCGCTGCCTTTGCTGCTTCATCAGCTCTTTGGTTCCCAGACACGACGGTCCCTTTGCCTGTTCGATGACCAGGACAGTGAATTATGGCCAGTTCTTTGGGTAGGAGTAGAGCCAAAAAAAAGACACAGTATCTCTTCTTTGTTTTTATTTTCTTTTCCCGCAGAGGTCAGAAATCCCCTCTTTTGGTAGATAGCACCATGGACATGGGCAGTCCCTAAAGTGTACTTGCTATTTGTGTAGATGGTTGCTCTTTTTTCCACTGCCATTTCCAATACCCTGGTAAGGGCTATCAACTCAGCTTGCTGAGCAGAGGTTCCCTCTTTTAGGTGCTGGGACCAGATAACATCATGGTCACTCACCACCGCAGCTCCAGCTCACCTCTCCCCATCCTGGAGGAAGCTACTTCCATCTGTGTACCATATGACATCAGAGTTCTTTAATGGTTGGTCCTGTAGGTCCCTCCACAGCCCACTCTCTTTAGCCAGCAAATCCTGGCAGTTATGCAATACTGGTGCCTCTGACTCTTCAGGGAGCAGGGTGGCTGGATTGAGAGTCACAGGTAGGCCAATGGTTATTCTGCCTTTGTCTAGAAGGATACTCTGATAGTGGGTGATACGGGCATTTGAGAGCCAATGGTTGGGGGGCTGCCAAATTATACTTTCCAGAGCATGAGGGGCTATTACAGTTAACTTCTGTCCCAAGGAAATTTTATCCACATCCTTTACCAGCAGTGCAGTCACGGCTATTGCCCTCAAACATTTAGGCCACCCGCTGGCCACTGAGTCTAGTTTCTTTGATAGGTAGGCAACCGGCCTTTTCCACGGACCCAGTGTCTGAGTCAGCACTCCCCGTGCCATTCCCCCTTTCTCTTCTAGATATAAGGTAAAGGGCTTGCTAAAATCAGGGAGGGCCAGGGCTGAGGCTATGAGCAGAGCTGTTTTGATAGAGTCAAACGCCTTCTGGCATTCATGGGTCCACTCAAACTTGGCATCCCCTTTCATGAGGGGGTATAGTGGGGCTGCCAGACTGGCGAAACCAGGGATCCAGAGGCAGCAGAAACCTGCCATCTCCAGAAACTCACGTAACTGCTGGCGGGTGGTAGGCACTGGGATTTGTGCCACGACCTTCTTCCAGGCCTCTGTCAGCCATCGCTTTCCCTCTCGTAGCATGTACCCCAGAAACGTCACCTCTCTCTGGCACAACTGCACCTTCTTGGCTGATGCTCTATACCCTAGCTGGGCAAGTTCCTTTAGCAGGTTATGGGTGGCCTGCTTGCAAGCCTCTTCAGTTTTTTCTGCAATTAAAAGTTCGTCCACATACTGCAGCAAGGTAACCTGGGGGTGCTGGCTGCAGAAGAGACTTAAGTCTTGGTGCAGGGCCTCATCGAAGATAGTAGGGGAGTTCTTAAAACCCTGGGGCAGTCTGGTCAGGTTAGTTGGCCCGAAATTCCTGCCTCAAGATCACTCCACTCAAAAGCAAATAAAGGTTGACTGGCTGAATGTAGGGACAGGCAGAAGAAAGCATCCTTTAAGTCCAGTACAGTGTACCATATTTTTTCAGGGCTTAAGGTGCTGAGGAGATTGAGGCACAGTGGAATGGATAACTTTCACTCAGCTGTTAACCACCCTTAGGTCCTGCACTGGCCGATAGTCCCCAGTTCCAGGCTTTTTGAATGGGAGTAGTGGAGTATTCCAGGCTGACTGACACTGTACTAAGACCCCCTGTTGGAGAAGTTTCTGAATATGAGGAGTTATACCTCTCTTCGCTTCCTGACTCACTGTCTGACTCACAAAGGGACAGCAGTAACTTTCAGCTCTACCACTACTGGAGCCTGCAAGGTGACAACCCCAGTTCCACAGTTTCAGCCCAAGTCCCAGAACTAGTCTCAACCAAAAATCAGTGTCTTGGTTTTCATGTGGTAAGGGATCATTTGTGAACAGTCTATATTCATTCTCGGCCCTAATGGTCAGGACAGAGGTGATAAGTGGTTGGACATTGGACTTAAGAAAAGAAATTTCTGGACCAGTTTCTTCAAAAGTTATTTGGGCTCTGAGTTTGGTTAGCAAGTCTCGTCCCATTAGAGGTGAAGGGCAGTTTGGTATGACCAGGAAAGAATGCTTGGTTTCTCCTTTCCCCAAGTCCATAATCTGGGAAGTAGTCCAAGAACGGTAGCTACTTCCATTAGCCCCTTGTACTAAGGATTGTTTATTAGAGAGAGATCTCAAGGGCTTCTTTAGGACCGAGTATACTGCCCCTGTGTCAAGTTCAAAGTCTATGGGAGTCCCCTCCACCTTAAATTTATCCCTGAGCTCCTGGAGGGGGTTGGAGCCCTCACCTCCTATTCAGATTCAAGGGTCAGGGTCCTTGAAGGTTGGGGGGATCATGGAGGTTGGGTGCATTCCCAAGCCCAGTGTCCTCTCTGGCGGCAGCGAACACATTGATCCTTGTCCAGGGATTGGTGTCTTCATGGGCCCAGATCCCTACCTTTCTGACCTGCACTAGATTTGTCTACTGCTACTGCCAAGACCCTTGCCAGTTCCTTATTCCTTCTGCTGGCCTTTTGTTTTTCCCTCCTCTCTCTTCCCTCTCTTTTTCCTCTACTTCCTTTCTTTCCCTGTGTCTCTTCTCCTGCCACTTTCTCCTCTCCTTTTCTAGTTGCTGCTCTCTTTCCTCTTTTGTTTCTCTCTTACTGAACACTTTTTCAGCCTCCTTTACTAGGTCCTGTAATGTCTTTTTCTGGATATCCTCCAGCCTCTGAAGTTTCTTTTTAATATCTGTTGCTGACTGCCCTAAAAAAGCCATAATGACCGAAGCCTGATGAGTTTCGAAGGTTGGATCGAAAGGGGTATACCTCCTATAGGCTTCCATCAGCCTTTCTAGGAAAACCACGGGAGGCTTGTCGGGTCCCTGTATCACCTCTTTTACCTTGGCCAGATTGGTGGGCTTCCTAGTCACTTCCCGGAGACCTCTCATGAGAGTCTGGCGATAGGTGGACAGGCTCCCCCTACCTTTATACGTGTTGGGGTCCCAATCTGGTCTCTGCAAGGGGAAAGTGTCATCAATAACTTCAGGTCTGGTCATCACCAAGCCATCCAGTCCTATCACATATCTCTGGGCTGCTGCCAATATGTGCTCCTGTTCTTCAGTAGTGAACAGGGTACGAAGCAACTGCTGACAGTCATCCCAAGTAGGTTGGTGGGTGTTCATCAAAGAATCTAAAAGATTAATTAACCTAGTGGGGTCTTCAGAAAAAGAGGGATGGTTAAGCTTCCAATTATATAGGTCAGAAGAGGAGAAGGGCCAATACTGGAGAGTAGGCATCTCCCCCAACCCCCATCGTCCACCATAGGCCCTACTGGCTGCAAGCAGCATGATCGGCAAAGCACCAGATGCCGGATCTCTTTGTTTGCTGCAGGTCGCGAAGCTGGCCCTGTTCGGCTCTCATCCGTATGGACTCAGGGGGTGATGGAGGCAGGAGAGTAACACCTCTCTTCTCTCCCTGTGGCTTGGGGGAAGGCAAGGAGGAGTATTCTCATGGGGGACGGGGTTCTGCCACCGCCTCGTCTACTGAAGCAGAGGAGACACGAGCAGATGGGCAGTAAGGAGGGGGGGTCAAAGAAAAGCAGGTCCGTGGTGTTAGGGTAAATGTGGGGCACAGCTTGCTCTTTGTTAGGCTTTAATTTTGACACCCCCTCTGCTTCATGGGTAGGATCATAGGCTCCAAGGGCAGCTGTAAGGAAGAAGGTTTAAGAGGGGGCAGGAATGGCTGCACCCAGTCAGGGGGGCTGTTACAAAGGTCTTCCCACATGAGAATATAGGGTTCTTGATCAGGATGTCCATGTGGCCCTGGTCGATACAGAATGTCCTTCACTCTACGAACTAGGGAAACATGGAAAGACCCTCCCTGTGGCCATCCAACCTTAAAGGTAGGCCACTCAGCAGCACAACAGGTCTGCCACTTACCCTTTTTGATGACCAGGGAACGATTTTGTGTGCGAGTCCTTACTTCTGACCAGTGGTCCAGAGTAAGAGACAAAGGGGTGGTTTGCTGCTGACCCATAATGGAAGAAATAGAAAATCAAAGGAATAGATGAGGGAAAGATGGGAGGGGACAAAGGAAGTGAAGAAAGAAGAGTTCAAGGAAATAAAGCCAACACACACCTACACACTTACACAAAAGGAAAAACAAAAATCTTAAAACAAAGATCTCCAATTAATAGAAATAGGGTTCACCATGGCAGCTCGGGAACATCTTCCTGCTGCGGCAAAATCAAACTTCTGGGGCACCTCCAGGGTCATGACCTATAGTTTTTGAACTCGTCAGTTCACTACCACCCGGAATCCACGTCAAGTGGGGACTCTCAGGTCCTCAGTCACACTACCATTTCCCTATTTCTATTTCCAACCCACATCAAATCACGACCAACAACACAAGACACACTGCTACTTCCAACACACATCAAATCATGACCAACAACACAAGACACACTGCTTAGAACCCACCGAGTTGTTGGTTCACCACTCTGCTCCAGGCAGATCAAGGACTCCTGGCTGGCTCGCCAAATATGTAAGGCTCAGTAGCCCAGATGCTGCGCCAACACAGAAAAATGAAGAGACAGACACTCAGGCAAAAGCTCAAGTGAGTTCTTTACTCTGGCCGGCCTGGGTCCAATGCCCGTCCAGAATCAAACAGAGGCAAAAGAACCACATGGCTTTCTTTGTTCATCCTTATATACCATAAGAAGGGGAGTGGGGAGTGGGGTAGGGATGACTTCCTTATAAGGTCATAACATTCGCTTAGACATTCTAAGGTAATACGAGTTCCTTATAAGGGCATGAGCTTAAGGTTGGTATAAACTTCCTCTTTAGGACAAAAAGGGTTAGATACAAAGAAAAGCAGGTTTAAGCATAGAAAATTACAGAATTCTGGTTACAGAACCTGACCTTCAAGTTCCATGAGCTACAGCAGTGGGGGCTGGTGTAACTAGTTGTTGACTTCCCTTTTCAAAAGGAATTTCCATGTTAACAAAAGGCGGGAGTCTTAGAAGAAGGATGACAGCAGGCCCTAAAATAAACATATCAAAAACTAGCCAATACAGGTGAAAAGAGTCCCGCGCTAAAAGGGAAGAAGTAACATAAGAAGAAGGGAGTATTCTAGTTTAAAAAGGAGGGTCTTGGGCCCGGAGAGATCGCACAGCGGCATTTGCCTTGCAAACAGCCGATCCAGGACCAAATGTGGTTGGTTCGAATCCCGGTGTCCCATATGGTCCCCCGTGCCTGCCAGGAGCTATTTCTGAGCAGAAAGCCAGGAGTAACCCCTGAGCACCGCCGGGTGTGGCCCAAAAACAAAAACAAAAACAAAAACAAACAAAAAAAGAAAACAAAAAAAATAAAAATAAAAAGGAGGGTCTTATGACAAAAGATGAAAAACTTGTTTTGCTACCTTTTGGGGGCTAGCCCATAGCAACTAGCAAGGAAAAGGGGAACTGTTCGTTTACCAACTGAAAGCTGAACCTGGAAAAGTGGGTTTACATTTTAGCTGACCACTTTGCTTTAAAAATGCAGATTTAGGGCCCGGAGAGATAGCACAGCAGCGTTTGCCTTGCAAGCAGCCGATCCAGGATCAAAGGTGGTTGGTTCGAATCCCGGTGTCCCATATGGTCCCCCGTGCCTGCCAGGAGCTATTTCTGAGCAGACAGCCAGGAGTAACCCCTGAGCACTGCCGGGTGTGGCCCAAAAACAAAACAAAACAAAAAAACAAAACAAAACAAAAAAAACCCCGCAGATTTATCTGTCCAGTGGTGGAAACTTTAGCAGACTTTTGGTGCTGAAAATTTCCCTGAGTCATTGACTAAGGCCTGTAATTTTTGCCTGTATTTTTGCAAGAAAGAGAATGTGCCAGATAGTAAGAAAGAAATTGTAATGTCGCTATCATGTCATGAATTTCAGAAATATTGCCAGTAATTCATGTAGGGGGTATAATTAATGTCCACCAACAGGCCTGCTGGCTAAAACATTTCTTGGGGGGAAATCAGTTCACTGCTCCAGGAGAATCATAATAGATACATCTGGGGATGTGCTTCCCCTAAAATGGAGGTGTCTATCCTACATGGCGTGGCACATTCCCTCTCTGCTGTCTGTGAACTCTGAAGCTAAACGTGGTTTCTGGCCATTATTTTCAGTGTGGGTGAGTATCACTAAAGGGCCCTTAGGCAAACACCACACTAAAAAGATGTGCAAGTGTCAAGTCCAGGAAGTGTGAGTCCTGATGAGTGTGTGTACAAGTTTCACAAACAACAGTTTTCACCTCATCAGCATCACCAAATGGCGTGTGACCCTCCAGTAAGAACCATTGCTAAGTAATATATAAGGGCTGCAGCCAAGTGTGTGTGCAATTCCGGGTCACTGCCACACAGTGTGGGCACCACTGAGGGAAGAGGGTTGGCAGTAGGGAGGGAGTGAAAGAAAGAAAATGTATCTGACTGTGTGGATGGACTGATAAAGTCATGGTCTCCTGTGCCAACGAGTCACCTGGGAGAGTGACACTTTAGCTCTCAGAGTGTGAGGCCTCCATTTTGATATCTGTTCTGGCCACACAGAAGAATATGATTTTTGTTTCATGGTCTCCTTTTTTCCCCCTCCACTGTTATCTCAGCTGTACTCCTCCACTGCTTGGTTCTCAATGACATTTGGTTTGTTGCAATGGTCCTAGTAATCCTCTAAGGGTAAAGATTCACAGCCACTAGGAATACACTGACACCTCAATTAACAACCCTCCCTGGAAGCAAAGCTCTTCTAGGATGAAGTGCCTGTATTAAAAATTAGATGAGTACCTTATAAATCAGACAAAAGAGAGGCCTATGTGATAACAGACAATCTAACCTTTCTAAAGAGCTTCTGTTTGTGCTTGTCCTTTACAAAGAGATTGTTTCTACCCTAAACTGCAACTCTAGAACACAGTTAATCAGTTTACTCATGGTAAAAAGATAAGACCTCTGTCTCATTTCCTCTTACCTTTCTGTTTTCTTTTCACATTTGGGCTCTAATATTCACTCCATATTTTTAAAACTGAGGCCGAATTTATGTTGAACCACATTGACCACATTTACCAGAATGTTCTATTATTTAAAATTATGTGTAGTTTTAATCAGTATGTATTTGGAGGTGAGTAGGGGGCTATATCATGCCTAGTGATGCTTAGAGTTCACTTCTGGTGGTGCTTAGGCACCATAGGCAATGCTGGAGATTGAAGTTGTGTTGGCATTGTGCAAGGCATATGCCTTAACCTCAATATGTATTATTTATAGTCAATAATTCCAGTACTGATTGCAATTAAATTTTGTTTGTTTTTAGGTCATACCTGGCAGTGCTCAGGGGTTACTCCTGGCTCTGCATTCAGTAATTGCTTCTGGCAGGCTTGGAGGACCAAATGGGGTGCTGGGAATTGAATCTGGGTTGGCCAATTGCAAGGCAAACATTCTACCCACTATGCTCTGGCCCAATTGATTGTAATGGAAGTTTTTGTTCCCAATAAAGGAGAGCAAAACATTCTCAAGAAAATGGTGGTTATTATTAATTTTTCCTTTCAGAAACTGAGAATGATTTTGAAATGGCTATCTATTTTTGAGTGATCAATTTGGTTTGAGAGTCAAGAGAGGTCTTAAAGTACTCTCTTTTATGCTCAAATGGACTCTGTAATGTCTCGGAAAATGAATGCTCAATTTGGAAGACGACAGGAAGAAAAGCCATTCAGATGTCCACAAATGTGTTTTCTCCTCAGGAAAGAAGACAAGATAATCATTGGGTCTATCTTCAAGTCCAGTCAAAGTTCCCTCCTAATTGACCTACTGACATGGTTAAAGTCAATCATAAGACTAATAATCTTACCTTAGCCTGAATAATGTTATATAGTACCTGGAAATTAGCACAGTTTATTTCTAGTCTTTTAGTAGTTCTTGACCAATCAATATTGGGGAACTAGCTACAAAAAAACTATGGTACATATTTGCACTAAACATCTAGTTAATGAGTTTCTGAGAATATCCAGCATTTAGAAGTTTATAGAATGGCATAGAGGGACTATGTCAAATGCTTAAATATCCTTCATTCTTCTCCATTCAGTGAGAAGTGGGGGTGTTCCTGCCCTATTCATGCCTCTCTCTAGGCAATAAAAGCAGGAATAAGCAAAGTGATGAAGCATTGTGATGCTGAATAATAATGATGCAAAACAGAAATAACGGGCTTCATCTTGTGATGGCAGGTTCTGAGCTTCTCTTTAAGCAAATTCAAGAGGTGGATTTTTATAGCACTCCTTGCCTTCAA
Source organism: Suncus etruscus (assembly GCF_024139225.1). Classification (NCBI taxonomy): domain Eukaryota; kingdom Metazoa; phylum Chordata; class Mammalia; order Eulipotyphla; family Soricidae; genus Suncus; species Suncus etruscus. The sequence continues at coordinate 114,834,383 of NC_064852.1, read as the reverse complement.
GGCCAAATGCCTTCCACACCTCCCACCCACTCCCAAACACGCCCATTTTGGGGTTGGAAAGGTGACTTAGAATTAGGTTGTTAGAGATGGTACAAATTAGTTTCATACCCTCACAAAGCTATCTTGATTATTTTAGTTGGAGATATATAATTGTTAACAACAGGTATTTATGGAATCTTACATGCTTTGTTGAAATTATTGAAGCACAAAATGAATGGACATAAATGGCAATTTCTTATTTTTTATTTTGGTATGATTGACATCACATTCTATTACTTACACTTTTGTAAAAAATATTTTTTTAATTTTTTTAAATCTTTTCAATTCCATCCACATACATTATAACCAAGTCTTTTTGGAAACTCTAGGAGATATATTTTATACTAATGTCTCCAAATGTCTCTCTCTTAACCTTTTAGTTCTTGCTTTAAAACTCATTTCTCTGAGGACCTTTTGTACATTTATAATTTTTGCCTCCTTAGAATTTGTAATAAACTACAGGTAATTTTATTTGTAATTTTTACACTTAGGAAACAGAACTCAAGATAATTCTGGTCCATTTCAGTATGCATGAACATTATCTTCATGGTTGATTAAGAATCTACTATTTTTGTGTCTTAACAGAGAAAGAGAAAAAATATGTTGCAAAACTAACCTACTAATTCTAGAATTGTAAGATTTTCTTTTTTGATGTAATAGTCTGGAGGTAGTGTGTAATATGATTGATACATCTTAAAGAGATTTTATGAATTTATAACCAATTTGGATAATTTTTTAAAAAGGAAATGACTTGGGCTGGAGCGATAGCACAGTAGTTAGGGCATTTGCCTTGTATGCAGCCCATCTAGGACAGACCTTGGTTCGATCCCCCCAGTGTCCCATATAGTCCTCTGAGCCAGGAGATATTTTTGAGTACATAGCCAGTATTTTTGAGTACATAACCCCTGAGCATCACAGGGTGTGAGGGTGTGGACCAAAAAAGGTTAAAAAAAAAAAAAAAAAGAAAATGATTTGTTTATTAGGACCTTTTACATGATTGTCTATTAGGAAGAAGGTCTGCCAAGCATTGTTTGGGAAACTTGGGGGACCCCTCCTGAGTATTTGTGTTCTATGGGGTTCAGGCCCACGGGTGAGGTACTGTTCTGACCTTTCAGTGTCAGAAGTTACCTGGGATCACCCCAAAAGTATTGGGTTTCCAGGACTTCCTGTGGCAGTGCTTGACCAATATGTTCAAGTTTTAAATGTGGATTTTGGATTTGCTAATATTTGTACTGAAGGGAAGATAGACAAAGTAGTATTATACTAATACTGGAAGCAGAAAAAGTCAGAAGAAAACATTCAGAAATTTTTTTTTTTTTAGAAACTGGATAAAATATCAAGAAAACTTATTTGAGGCTTCAAAGAAAAAGTGTCAACACTGGGTTATGGGGTTGAGGTGGGAGGAGTTTGGAGAGGAGCTTCCAGAGGTCTGGCCATGAAAAACAAAACTAATTGAAGGAAAAGAAAAATATCATAGGGAGAATAAAGCCACATTTGAGCGAGTGCAGCTGTGTCTGATCTATCTGCTTTGAGATCATTTTTCCATAATGTGGTTTTTCTTGCTTGTTCATTGCCTATTAGCAAACAGTGGCCAGAGCAAATGGGTGCGATGTCAGCAACAAGTGGCATCTGGAAAGGTGAACAGGATGGGATCCAGGTGTATAGTAATGAGAAGGGGTATTAGGAATGTGCTGCAAGTAGACACAGGAGCTGTATACATTGAGAGTCATATTAAGTCTTTGATAATTCCAGTATCCTCTGAAGAGGCTCAGCGTCTGCTCCCAGCTCCACCATGATACACCAATAAACTCAATGGACTTGCTTAGATTGTTTTAGGATCTTTTGGATGATGAACACTTTTGAGTTATGTCCATGACCCCTACAACTCAGAGTAGGTCCTTGTGAGTAGTTATTGGATGAGAAGTGGGAAGAGGCTCCTTCCATGTACCAATTTTAATACCTCTACAGGCTATGTGTGGGTTTAGATACAATTTCTCTGCTTTGAAAAAGATTGGTGCCTCCAATAAGGATTTTTAAACTATAGTTAAACAGGCGGAATTTAAACACAAACTTATTCTTTCTCTTTATTTTTCTTTCTTTTATGTATTTTCTCTATTCAATAGTATTTATTTCTTTGAAAAGTTCTTGATGTCACATGCCAAAACAAACACTGAGATGTGGTGAAGTTCAAGACTAGACTGCCACAAGAATGCCAAGTAGCAACCACAAAACTTGTCCCATCCGTCAGCACTTATGGCTCATGTGTGCACCGACTGAAGCTTTCGTGGCTTTGGATGGTGAAAGGTTTCAGGGGAGTTCATGTCTCAGTAGGCTTAACTTAAATCTGCAGGAGCAGGGATGCTGGGAATGGGCCTGATGCCCTGGCACCTTAACTTTCTGCCCTTTTTATTCCTCAGCAGGTTGGCTTGATATTCTTATGGTGACTGGGAAGGGACCTTAAAGAGAATAGGAAAAATTCACAAAGGGTTTTTTTTTTTTTTTTCATTTTTAAATGTCTTTGCCTGTGTCAAGTTTCTGTGTGTTCCATGGGACACTGCAAGTCGCATGGCCTAACCATTTCCAACTGTGATTAAATGGTAGTTTTGTTTCTGAGCTCTTGGGGACTGACCTACTCATGTTAAATTCCACTTTACAGAAAAATGCCACCAAGCACCCTGACAGGAAACTTGTCTTACTGAAGCTCAAAATAGTAGAGTCATCTCAGAACCTGCAGCAGACGAGCACTGGGCTGTGAATGAGAGGAACATTACTTCCCTAAGCATTTTGATCCACCATAACCACTCAGTAAATGCTTCAAATGAAACATGAATAAGGTTCCTATGCTGGCAGCATTTCCCAAGTTCATCCTGCATGAACCTAGTAATGTCACAGAATTAGACGGTTCACCTGGATGCTGACTTTGTCAATAACTTTTACTTAAACACTAAGTAGGTAAACTGGGGCTCACTGTCGTGAGGGGGTTCAGAACCATAATGCAAAGCTTGAAAATAACCTGTGCCCACCATAAATATTGTTTTAGGTCACACATACATCAAGTCATTATTTCTCTAGATGTGTGTCTATCATATCTTCCCCCCCTCCCAAGAGATGCCATTTGCAGAGTCACATCCAATTTCAGAGATGTCAGTTAACAGTATGTGCAATGTTCCTGGGATCACCCCTCTCAATAAGAAAAGTATGTCTTGGGCTTTGACAAGACTGACCTTGTCATGACCACATACTAGGCAGCCACTCAACAGTGGCTCCCCTTTCTGCTCCTCTTTATACTTCTGAGTGACAACCGTGCTCAGATGAAGGTGGAAAAGGAACAAAAACATAAAACGCAGTAATTTCCAATACATATTTTTCCTTGTCTTGGGATGAGAAATTACACCATTATGTCATTTTCGTGATGTGCTCATCAATGGGAGTGAAAACCTCATTTGTCATCCTTTAAGTCTGAGAGAAAAATCTGAGTTTAAGGAATTCAGCCAGGCTGTCAGCTTTCTTAGCTGTCAAGCAGATGTGTGAAAGGAAGGAAGGAAGGAAGGCAGCAGAACACAGGACCAACCAACATGCCGGAGCCTGATGCTGATGCTGGTTATGGACACCTAAAACCAGCACTTCTGTACCTTGGCATCCCTGTCTAATTTTCCGGAGCTGTTTATCAAGTTTCCATGCAGACAGGATGTAAATATGCCACTTACATCAGCAAATACAATAATGAAAACTGATACTTGTAATTGTAGCTCTGTGGTCCCACGAACTCCAATCTAAATGGGTTTTCAACCTAATATTGCTAAATGAATCCTTGTAAAATGGGAGATCTCCATTATAGTTGAAGAATGGCATTGCTCCTCATATCCTGCCTGACAAGGTAGACACATCTCCATTCTTTGGCATGATTAAAATATTTTTCTATCTGTCTCCTGAAATTGCCTTGCCACAGTTGTCACCCCCACTATCTTTTGTGCTGGAAACATGTACTTTGTACATGTCCCTTCAGCTTACTTTGGTGTGGAAGTAACCTTAGTATAGTGCCAGAAAAGAATTCTAGATGTGAACACGGACTCATGCATGATTCCAGCAATCCCCTTTCTTGTGGTTTCCACTGAGTTCTCTCCATGTCGGAGAGTCAAAGGTGAATCAGTCAGTTGCCATCCATGTACCTCATGAGTGAGGGAAAGTTTTGTACATCACCACAGGCTCCTGGCACTGGCTCAGATCACTGCTGCCATCCCAGCCACCTTGTTGCAGCATTAAACATAAAGACACACAATGAAACCTTTATTGTGCCCTCTTAAAAATAAGCAGATGGGAGAACATGTTCTTAGTAACAGCCCTGACTTGTTCAACACTTACCGTTTCTCCTGTCTATTTGCAATAGTTCCACCAAAGGTTCCCTGTCCCTTGGCCAATTCATCAAAACATTCCCATCATCTCCTCCTTTGGATTCTTCAGTTTTTCTCTTTTTTCCTCACTGATTTTAAAGTGTTACTTGGTACCTTCATCCACCACATCCCTCAGATTCAGAGACACAGAGAGCAATGAGTTGGGGCTGGAGTGATAGAGAGGGCATTTGCCTTGTGCATGGTTGACCCAAGATAAATCCTTACCACTCCATATGGTCCCTGGAATCTAACCAGGAGTGATTTCTGATTGCAGAGCCAGGAGTAACCTCTGAGTGCCAGTGGATGTGCCCAGAAAATAAAATAATAAACCCAAAATTATCAATGGGCTCACTCGGGAGAGAAGAGTTGTTTTTCTAGGGTGTGGAGGAGAGGAGCACAGAGATTATAAGAAGTTGTGATTTCTTTTCTTCTGAAATCTCTAGCTGTCTATTGACTTCCATGAAGTCAACGTGCTCCAAATTTTAAATGTTGTTCACTGCTGGGGAGACAATGTTTGGGACCCCACCCACACATATAGAAGGCACATTCTTTGCTACACAATGAAGGTGATGGCTTTCTTCTGTGCTCTGAAACATTTTCAAATGTTCATCTGCTCTTATGACTTTTTTAAATAGTCACACTTGCTTAGCATTGTTTCCTGATGTAGTAAGTGTCATTAAAGTATGTTCTATCCTGTTTTAGATTTTGAACATCTTGAGAGAAAGAGCAATATTTTGCCCATTTGGCTGTTCTCTAAAGTGCCGATCAAAAATGCTTTGACTCTAAAAGTCAACTGCATCCCTGAATTAAGATGCAGATTGTATTTCAATCTCTTCCAAAGAGGAACATACATGTTCTATCTGGCAGCACATGAGGAACCCCAGGAAGTTACTGGTTCAATTTTATGGGAAAACTGCCTAAAATGGCAAAGCCATTGACTGACACTTGGTATCTGGAAGGAAAAATATGTCACTTAGGCAGTTTTACCACCTATGGCCACTAAGTATTCAACACTACAGTAGAGTTTGAAAACCGCTTCTGCAGCCTTTTATCAAATGCCAAAAAGGTCAATGGTTAGGCAGCAGTAACATTTTCATTGTGTATACAACTTTTCCCAGTAAGCTCTTTGTTGAAATTTGCCTTTGCTTTAATTTTACTCTTTCCTGCTCTAATGACATCTTCATTTTCAAGCAAACCAAGGATTTTCATTCACCAGCCTGTTTGAGATTAGAATAGACTTTCAGAGTTGTGGAAAAATGGGGCCTCTTTTTGTGCCAGAATATATCAGATGTTTATTTTTCTCTTTGCTTGTGAAAAAAATAATATGCTTTGGGAAATTTCATTAAAGCTTTAATATTTCACATTTTTTGTGCTGTTTCTTCCTCTATTTCTCTCCTTACTATATCTTTTGTCTAACTTCCTTGACAAAAAGAAAGGTTTTGTTTGTTTATAGTTTGAGGCCATGTCTGGCAGTATTCTGGGGTTATTGGGGAATTACTCCTGCAGTACACAGGACACCATATGGAATACTAGGAATCGAACCAGAGTTGACTGCATGAAGGATACATTCCCTACCTACTAAAATATTGTTCCATCCCCTAGGAGAGAAGTTTTAGCATTTTCCACTTTCTGGATTTCCTAACAGTTATTTTGTATATAACACCAAACCATATCTATTGCTCTCTGTTTACATAAAAATATAAAACCGATTGCTCAAATGTTTATATTTGCTTTGTATAGATATATTCAAAGCAATTAGCTGGTCAATCTCTAAATTCTCAGAGCAAACCACACCACACTGTCACATCTGGAATTCAGATGTAACCACCAAAGGAAAAATTCCAGTTCCCGGGAGTGGGAGTCGCTTTTGCCTCCTCAGTTAAGAGTTCACACTTGCCAGCAGACAGAAGATGCACTGGGAAGGGAAATGAGCAGTAACACCTCTTACCTCTGTCTGAGCCCCTCAGAAAAGGAAGTTGGAATAGCTGACTTTGAAAAACTCCAAATCAAGCTGACAGAATCTAATAAAAAATTTTTTCTCAGTGACCTTTTTTTCTCTTCATTCCCCTCACCTACAAGAACATTGTTGGTTTCCATAATAATTCATTTCTACTAATAGGAAAATGAGTCTATTTCTACAGAAGAGGGTATTTAGTAGCATTGGATATATATTTTTTGTTTTGTTTTGTTTTTTGGCCACATTCAGTGGCATTCAGGGGTTACTTCTGACTCTGGGCTCAGATATCACTCCTGGTAGTAATCAGGGGACCATATAAGATGCCTAGGATGGAACATAGGTTGGGAGCATGCAAGGCAAAATACCCTATACACTGTGCTATTGCTCTGACCCTTATATGTGTATATTTCTATAGATGAATGAGACATGGCCAAGATAAGAATTGAAAAAACTATAGGAAATAATTCCTTTATTCAGGACATCTAGAATCAGGTTGTGGTAATTCTACTATGTCATGCATGTGTGTACGCACACATTCATACATTTCACATTAACCTTAATTGCCTAAATGATCACTCTAATATAGATAAATGAGAAAACTGCTTGGAATTACATTGTTACCCACCTTCCCCGACACCATGTCCCCCCCTCCAACTATTTCCAACTGGGCTTAAGAGAAAAACATTTATATAAACTGAATGTAAAGAGAGTTTTGAAGGCATATTTTTATGAACTAGTAATTTGGGGGCTTCTAGCAGCCAATTTTTGAATGGGAAAAAAATCACAGAAGGCAGCCAGAAAAGGGAAAAAATGGTTGAATCTTCAGCTGTGTTGTTGAAGATGGTGAAGGAGGGAGCAGATCACACTATTGTGTCTAAGCAGCATTCAAAGGAATTGGCTCCATTTGATGGGCAGGATGCCAGGCTGTCATCATAAAAGAGCCATGCAGGACTGCAACATGGTACTCTCGAAATACATTTTCCAATTAGTCCTAAGTGTTTATTCATCAAGGCACACCACAATTTCTTTTGGTAACTGAGTTGTATGAGCAGCTGTAATTGGCAATTGACAAGAATGAATGTGAATGTTTGGATGTTTCATTCTTAAATTGTTTGTGTTCCACATTTCCAGGGTAGGGTCCCCTTGTCCTTGGATGGAGTTGCTAGTGTGACTATGAATACAAGTTTTGGTTCTTTTTTTTTTTTTTTTTTTTTTTTGGTTTTTGGGCCACACCCAGCGGTGCTCAGGGATTACTCCTGGATGGCTGCTCAGAAATAGCTCCTGGCAGGCACGGGGGACCATATGGGACACCGGGATTCGAATCAACCACCTTTGGTCCTGGATCGGCTGTTTGCAAGGCAAACACTGCTGTGCTATCTCTCCGGGCCCACAAGTTTTGGTTCTTTACTTCCATCCAACATTAAATGCTTCCCATCCTGCGGTATTAACCCTAATTTTCTAGATATCAGAGGAAGAGAAGTTGATGTGGCTTAAAAAAAAAAGGGAATTTCGACAAGATCACTAGATATTTTACATGTAAAGTGAGACTTGAGGGGCTGATCATCTTAAAATTATTTTGTTTCAGAGTTTTGAAGAAGAGTGTCAGAGCCCCCATTAGTCCCCAGGATCCAATGAGAAGCTCAGTTGGACAGGAGGATAGCTTTGTTTCTGTAAATGTACCACAAAAACCTTCTGGTCCTTAATCTATTACCCCTTTCAAGGTGGATAAGATGCTCCAGAAGAAAAAAAGAAAAATCCCTTAGGGTGTTTCTGGAGCTTTAAGAAGAACATCAAGACTTAGCAGACTTTTGAAGTAAAAGGAAACAAAAAAGTGTCTTGTTTTGTTTTTGTTTTTCATCGCTGCTTGTTTAGTAGCACAAAGTTACAAAAGATACTTGTAAGGGTCTTTCTTCCTTTACCTTTCAAAGTTTTCAGGAGCTTCCCATAAGAGTGCTGGAAAATTAAATTGATTTTCACTGGAGTTCCCAGAATTGGGGCTTATACCCACTTCTTTAAGAAGATTCCTGAGACTTACCTGGAAACATGTCAAAAACTAGAAAATGGAATGTCAGGTCAAAGAAAAACTTTATGGCAAAATTACCAATGTTGCAGATGAAAAATTAATCAAGCTTATCATAAAGAGTCTTATTTGTAAGAGAAAGAATGTCGCCAAAATTAGGCTTCAAAATAGCTTTTTGATAACACTATTTGTTACTTGAAAAAGCATTGTCGGTAAGAAAAATTTTACTTCCCTATCCTCTAAGTTTAAAATGTACTTTTCCTTTTCAGAGGTAAAAAGGTGCCCACTAAGTTTTGATCCACAAAGCCCAAAATCTATGGAGAATTGGAGATAGAATAGCCCTGACATTCCATTGACAGTAATGGAAGCAAAAGCAAATCATAGAAGAAGAAAAAAAAACATAAAAAAGCACAAAAAATATTTTCCCTTTGCCTGAGTTTCACCCAGAAACCTTTCAGAGATTAGGCTTACTGTCCTCTCCTATCCCATCAGCTCAAGTACCAAGGACTCCTGAACCCATCATCTTCATCAGCAAAGGATATAATCTAGGAGTAAAGTTGTCCAATATTTTTTCATCAGCACTGCAGGACACCTTTAAAGTGTTCAGTCGGCACTGCCAATGAGGTCACTTCAGAATTGAAAAGCCAAAAGCTTTGCCCTGCCAAACAATAATACTCCTGGTCACTGGCATGGGAGCTGATCAGAAAAACCATGAACTACTTGTCCAGGTACCTAAACTACCTCCCTGTGAAGCCCTGGAAGATCTGTGTTAAATAGTTCACAGTTTAAGCAAATGGTTGGCTGTGAGACTTCAACACTGGAGACTAAGGTGGCTGAAGAAATGAATAACCTGCCAGGTAAGCCTTGGACAGTGGCAGAAACAAGCTTTGAAAAGTAAACACCCTTTGCAGCCAGGGAATGTTCTCAGGGGTTGTGACTCTCAAGATTCTTGCAGTCCTTCTGATGTCGTTAAGGCAACGTATAGGGTCCTCTTCTGGGGTCATACTCCTCCTCCCAGCCCTGGCGTTAAGAGTGCCCCTTCCCATACATCACCTGCACAGCTTGCTGGGATTCTGTTCATGGCACACTCAAATACAAACTCCTTGGAGACTGAACTGATGCTTCTTGGTGTTTGTGTAGTATCCCCTGGTCACTGAATGCCACCTGAAGCTCAATGCTTTGCTATTGCCACTGTGCAATTAATCTTTGTCAAAAGAACTTCTATTTTTCTTCTTCCCACCCAAGGCCAGTAAATAATGTAGCTAGTGCTGACCACAGTCTTCCTCTTGGGCTGCCATTTGCTTTCTCTGCTCTATCATGTTGGCTGGATCCTCTTCAGGAGTAAGAGCTACTGGTTTAAAATCAAGCTAGAAGTCTTCCTGGAAACCAGAGAAGAGCAGTTTAGTTTTTTCTGGAGATGCTTCCAGCTCCATCATGCAGAACAGCAAAGACAAATCAAAGTTGTTTATCATGGTAATTGGGAACCATCGATTTAAAGATCAAGATGGGTGCTTTGCTAATTAATTGGATAAATGCTGTTCCTTTCTCCTCCATATGGATTTAGACTTTATACTGAAGGAGGTGGGGGAGTTTATCCCAAAGAAGTGAGCTTGCTTGCTTTAATAGGTCTTTCAATTAACGAGTAGCCAGTAGGTGTGTGGGCCTTGAGAATATTGAAAAGGAGTTGCAGGGAGTCTTAATCTGGGAACAGAAAGCACCTTTCTCTGGAACCACAAGACCAGACAGCAAGAGCAGCAAACATACAGAATAAATGCAGGACGCTGCACAGGTCAGGAATTGTTGTCCTGAACTTAGAGTTATATTCAGGGTAATACTCAGGCATAGTGATGGGGCACTCTAGGGTCTGTACTAGAGCTGTATGAAGAGGATAGGGTGTGTAGGCATAGGGGAAGGGCTGTGCCGAGAGGCTCTTCTGTTCCCATCTCAGCCTGACATTGATGAGCATGTCCATCTACTCAGGAAACTGCCTCTTATCTCCAGGAGTTTTCAGTGGTCTAGAAGGTGCTATCAGCGACACCTTCTCCAGAGAACTTGTACATAAAGGCAGTAATAGGTGATCCCTGACACCTCTGTATGTTAGCTAGAGAGCTCTGGTCCCCCAAAAAGGAGGGGAGTGCTGGCATACTTCTGAATTATAGTATTTATCTAGGAAGACTCTGGGTCCCTCCTCACTTGTAGACCTTTCGAACCAAAAGTTTTACAGTATATAAAATACCAAACACAGGCTGGAGTGATAGCATGGCAGGTAGGGTGTTTGCCTTGCATTGTGGTTTGATCCCTGGCACTCCTTAAGGTTTCCTGGGCTCACCAGCTGTGATTCCTGAGTGCAGAGCCAGGAGTAACTCCTAAGCACCACCAGGTGTGCCCCCAAATAAAACAACCCCCCAAACTAACCAAATGCTACATGCTTTAAGATACATAGCTGTTAGTAGCCATAAGCCTTCTCTTTTACAGTAGGTTTAAAATCCAAGAAACCCATCAGCTTTAAACCTTGTTAGTTGAAATGTATTTAACACACCTAATCTACAGGGTCCCAGAATTCAGACTTACCTATAATGTACTAGAAGCACTTACCTTATCTTCTAGGTTGGCACAATAGTTTTAATGTAATGCTGCTGGTTCTCGAGTGATATTTTTGGAATGCTTTATGGACTGAGGAGAAAAGGCATGATGGAATTTGAAAACACAGGCCTCAGGTGTCCCTAAATCACAAGCCACACAGGCCACAGAACATCAGCCATTTACTGCCAGGACAGTGAGGTTGGATCTGGCTGTTCAGCATCCTAAGAGCATGTCTGCAGCAAGATGCATCTGGCTGGCCTGGGGTGAGGGAAGTAACAGCCAGAATCTGCAATTGGTCTTCTCCTGAGAGCATCTTACTGCTACCCTGACATGAAGCTGAATACTCTTAAGTCAAACTATTGTTAGTCAGGGACTGTGGATAGATGTTTGTCCTACACAGAAATAATTGAGTAATGTCAATAAAGCAAGGTGATGCTGATATTTAATAACACCTATAATTGTTATTGCTTTGCATGTTGATTAGGCATAAATAGCAAGCAGCTCACATGTGACTAAAATTAATGTTGCTTTTATCAAGTCAAATCAGGGGTTTTGTAATTTTTTTCTTTTAATAGTTGGCTCATTCTTTTGCATGGCTAATAAGGAAGTTGGCTTTATTGTTTGGTCATCCAGTTCTTGCTTCTTTATCTCTATCTCTGTCTCTGTCTCTCTGTCTCTCCCTCTATCTTTCTTTTTCTAATTTCCAAGCCCACCTTCCTCATCCAGCTGTCTTTGTTGGAAGCAGGATCTCTTGATGGGAACAGTGCTTGCTATTTACTGCCTGCACCTTCCTGATCTTTCCTATTTCAGTGTGTCCCAATCTCCTTTCTTCCTCCATTTTCCTTGCAGCCCCTGCACACTAATACTCCTTGTTTCCAGCCTTCTACTTGTGTTACTCCCTTCACCTTGTGCCTGCAATCAACCTTTGTTCCTTTCTCCATTGCACCTAGGAACTGCACCAGGAATCTCTGCCTGGCACCCACAGAGCACAAATAACTTTTTTCTTATTGTATATAAAACATCTTTGTCCAGTGCACACACTTGCACACACACACATGCATACACACACACACACACACACACAAACTCACACACATACACAAACACCTCTTGAATCTGCTTCCCGTACCTGTGATTCTAGCTGGCCAGGGCACCCCATGACCCTGCCTGCTATATCTTCTCAGATGCACAGATGCTCTGACAGATGGTTACAGATTCTTAAATACTTCTCCTGCCTTTACCACCTCCCATTTTGTACCATTTCAGTTACACTACTCTCCACCTTTCAAGTCTCCCTTGGATCAGTGCTATGTCAGAGGTCATGATCATTTTGGGCCTGAGGATGAGTAGAAAGTCTAGAGCTGTGAGTCCAGGTGGGTCAGAGGGAAGAGCAACAGTGCTATGTCTTTAGTTATTCATTCTCTTACATACTGGCTCAGACTTACAAACCTGCCTTTAGAACAACTTGGACACTTGCTGAGAAAGGGAGCTTGGAAATGGAAGAAGAGGCAGATGTGAACTCAGGCTGTGCTTTTCCCAAGAGCTGACCCACACTCATCTTTACAAGGATCACTCTTGTTGTTGACATTCCTCCCATTTAAGGAACCTCTGTAGCCTAAGGGCCTTTTCCTTTCCTCTCTCTTTCCAATCTACAGCAACAATGCTGGGCCCAGTTTGCTTGTCAAATTAATTACTAAAACAGGTTTCCCTTCAAGATTTTTGAACCATTAACCCAGGCATAAGGAGGTGGCTGTACATCTCAGGGGAGTGTGAGGTCAGCACCAACTGTGAAAAAGGGGGACAAAGGAAGGGAAGTAATCTGAGCAAGAATCTCAATTGCTAGTTGCTTCATTGTTTTGTCCATAGTGATAGAGTCATCAGAGCAAAGATGGAAAGGGATAGTTCTGGGATTTTTGAATAGCTCTGTGTTTGTAGGACATAGGGAAATTCTATCAGGGAGGGCTTTCAAGAAAGCTGTGCTTGGTGGTTCTTTGGCAATGCAGAGTAGGGAGTACAGAAATTTGGAATCTTGCTCTGGCCCTGCCACCCACCAGCTATCTGATCTGGGGCATAATTCACTCCTTTTCTATATTCTTGTTTTAACTTGTACAATATAAATGATAACACCTACTTGACCACCTGCCTAAGACTCTGAGAACAGTGACATAAGGTCAAGCCCGTGAAGACAAGTGAAGATCATGAAATAAAGATGAAGTCCTAGGACCAATACCTGGGGCCAAAGGAGACAGGCTGTCCCCGGGAAGAACCTCTGCACTGGGAAGAGGAGGCAGGTGTGCTGACTTCCTTCCAGCAGTTAATTGTAAGCACTGGAGAGGCCCCTGACATTTTCCAGTCCCACTTCAGGGGGCAGTGGATTGCTTGGGAATCTGTGTTCCTGCCTATGCACATTCTCTCTAGCTCCCCAGAGTTCTGGCTCTGTTGTTTTCCTCATGTGATGACTCACTAATCCCTTTCCCTTCTCATGTTTGCTTTTGTCCAGACCCCTCTGTTTGACTCCAGAGTAACTCCTGAGCTTGTGGGTTTGGAAGCAAATCACTTGATTGGAAAAGTCACTCCTGATTTTTGCCAGGAGTGAGTCTGAGGTTTTCTTAAAGCACTCACATGCTTTCTCAAAATGTTGTAGATCAGAACGTTTTTATGTTGCAATTCCATGTGTGTGTGTGTGTGTGTGTGTGTGTGTGTGTGTTACATGCTCATTCACTGACTGTTATTTAGCAGAAAGAAGGCTCACAGGTCAGAAATCCATTCAAGTTTGTTTGGATGACTAAAAATTGATGGGGATTCAGAGTGCCCAAGATTATAAATATTACAAAAGGTATTGAAAAATTTCATTTACTTTAGTCTGACTGCCTCTTTACATATTTAAATTCCATTTGAGTCACCAGACCCTGATACTCTTAAAGACAGTATCAAGCAATTGCTAAGGGAAATGTAAATGAGTTAGTTTCCTTCTTTACACTTCTGCATGGTGACAACACAAGGGATTGTTATTCCCTGGGTTTCCTTGGCTAAACACCATCTTTTTCTTGGGCCTCACTTAAAAGGTTAACCACTCAAAAGAGTTCTTTGTGTCTCCAAATGATCTCTAAGTTAATTTTATGCTCCTTTTGTCCCATTGCAAAGTTCTTAGAAACGTTTCAAGTTTCCCACACAGACACATTTGTGCTCATTTAGAAAATGAAGACAATATTTTGCTTAGGGAAAATCTGTTTGTTGTTCCTTGACATTTATACAGTTCTTTGTGTGGGGGAGTTGCATGTAGCTTCTAGGAGTAGATCACCATAGAGGTGTGCTGAAGGCACAAGGTCAGGGTTCTGGCCAGCTGGCACCATGTTCAGAGCAGGAGCTGGTGCCCACACAGTGATCAATGAAGGAGCAAACTGTGGTCAAGATGTGAGCTTGGGGTTCATCCCACCCAGTTCCCAGGCCCTACGGCACTTTCTTCCTTGATAATGTTTTCCAGCAGCATTCACAGAAATGCCTCTTTCCATGGGAACGCCTCTTAACTTCTGTTTGCATTTGACTCTCAATGATTTAGGCACAAACTAAGATGGTCTTTTCTGGCTCTGTCTTCTAAGGCTGCCATCAGACTTTGCAATTCTCTGACCATTGTCCTATACCAAAGTGGGGCCATTGGCAAATGGAGCCATTGGCAAACTCAAGCTTAAGCGGGGGAGTCAAGTGGGCTTCCCTCAGGATGGAAAAATTCATACCTAAAATCCAAACTCAAACTTGCCTAAAATCCCCTTCATTTTCATATGCATGTTGCCCAGTATTTATTTGTTTGTTTGTTTGTTTATATTTGAGCAACACCCAGCAGTGTTTAGGAGTTACTCCTGACTCTGCACTTAGGAATCTCTCCTGGTGGTGCTCAGGGATTCAAAATGAAATGGATTGAACCTGGGGTGGCTGTGTGCAAGACAAACGCCCTTTCTATTGTGGTATTGCCCCATTACCCAGCATTTAAAAGGATTGAAATTTAGCAATGGATCTTAATTTCCCTTCTTTTTGTTATTTCTGTGATAACCTGAGGGCTCTCTCCTCTCTTAACTTTCCTCTCTTTTTTTCTATCTTTTCTTCCTCTCTCTATCAGTTATGGTGCTGGGTGCTGGGATATTGTTCTTGGTTTTGCACTCTGGCATGTGAGGTGGGTATCTGAAATTGAACTTGCCTTGTCTCACTGACTTCTGACTTGCAAGGTTAAATACTCAAACACTCTCCAGCTAAGCTAGCCTGAGATTCTCCCCACCCACCCACCTATCCACTCAATCACACACACACACACACACACACACACACACACACACACACACACACAAAGAGACATGTGAAATATTGGAATCACTCAAGGGACCTTTCACATGAGATTTGATTGACAGCAAATTCATTCACGAAAGTGTGAAAGGATGGGACACTTGTACTGCCATGTCTCAATTTATATACAAGTCTATACAAAATGGTTATTGAGCTTTTGCTAGCTATCAACAATGGTTGATTGCTCAGAGTTCAATTTGCTTTGTTAAAAGGTTTTCTTTTTTCTTTCTTTTTTTTTTTTCAGAGTCAAACAGAATCCTGCTCAGCCTCCGCAAGTGGAGACTGTGCTATTGAATCACTGTGTAGGTGCTTCCTTGGGTTTCTTTTCTTTCCTAATGACTTATCAAACAGTTTTCAAGAAAAATACCCCAAATAGGTTATCAAAAATACTCTTGGCCCCAGAGTGTAGTGAGGAGAAGAAATTAAGTAGTGGAGGAGAAAGAAAAATGGGGGGAAAAAAAAAACAGGAAACAGGGCCACGAGTCTCAGGTGTATTGGTGGGATTATGAAAGGTTAGAACTAAATATTCAAACCACAGGGTCAACAACAATGAATTCATGAGACCCAAAATTTAACAACCAAATTTAAAAATGTGCCTGTTAACACTGGCTGGGCCAGGGGTGGTGGCATGGGATGGTCTCTGGACACATAGGTAGAGGGAGGTTGACACTGGGGGTGGGATTGGTGCTGCAACATTGTCAATCTAAAATCTAACTATGAATGCTTTTGTAGAACACAATGATCTAAATTTTAAAAGAATTTTAAAAAAATTGCCCCCCAAATAAAGCTCTTTGACCTTCCTGTCTATTTCATAATACAAGGTCCTTGATATCAATCAACCATCCCTCACCGACGCAGACTCCAACTGTCACCATAGATCAGAGATGTGGTTGTGATTGTGGGTAAAAGAGGAATTCAATGAGATGAAACCAAACTGGAAATCACTATACCTAGAGGGTGTGGGTGCAGAAGAAACTCATCACCTGCTAATTGGGAGGCTCAGGTGTGGGTTCAGAGTACCCCTTATCCTGGCTGAAAGGTGTGATACCAAGATTCCCCTGGATCCATGGTAAGGGTCCTAGACTAAGACAAGCCCAAATCTTAGTAAAAGCAGTTTTCCTGAGACAGCTTAAAAGCAGTTCTTCAGGCAGGTTAAAAGGCTAGGTACTTTTCCACCTTTAACTAATGCTTCTACTCTGAGCCAAGGTGGAGGGAGTTAACTCAGAAATAAAACCACAGAAAGAATTCAGGAATGTCAAGACTCTCCCTATTCTGAGGAACTAGGTGGGTCTGGAATGTTCCACTTGATAAAGTCCCCTGGACAACCAAAATTGAGTCAGATGAATCAGAGATAAGGTGAAACATCATTGCTAAGAAATTATGTGCTTTGTGCACAAATTGATATTAACCAATCATATATGTGATGGAAGTTATAGGCCAATCATGTATGCTATAAAAGTTGACCTGTTTGTATTATGGGCCAATCATGTATGTTGTATTATAGGCCAATCATGTATGTTGTAAGAGTTGAACTGTTTGTATTATGGGCCAATCATATATGCTGTAAAAGTTGAACTGTTTGTATTAACCAATGAAATACTTATGCTATATAAATTGGCTAAGATTTTCCTTTAAGGTCCTTGTCAAGACTTCCTTGGTTGGATGAGACTTGGACCTCGACTAGTCAAATAAACTCCATTTTGCATCTTGCATTATCAGAGGTGGTCTCTAACTCTCAGTGTGACTCGAGTGGTCAACTTGGACTCTAACAAAGGTAAAAATAATGTGGCCATCATAAGAGAGGGCTTATCAGGGACAGGCCGGTGTGGGATATGTGGAGGCAGCAAGTGACCCCAGCCTAAAGTTGGGCTGTTGTCAGCTCTGGACTGTGTCTGACCCCGGTTCCATGTGGATTTAAGAGAAAGCCAGTTCATGGGGCTAATCCAATTCCTCTTTTTCCTAAATGTGCCCCAAAAATATGTTGGAATCAAATTGTGCTGTGTGAGACCAGGTGGCTTCTCAGACATGGAGAACCACAGAAAAGTGGGCTTTGGTGTGGATGTTTTGGAGACCCTTTTTCCAGTGGGGGTTTCCATAAAGGGAAGGGCTTCATGGAGGTTGTTTTTCCAGAGGTCCACAATGTCTCTGAGGCCAGAATGCACTTCAAAGTGACCAGGTCCAAACAGGTATCAACTGCTCCCTCCTCATTACCACCACCTGTGCCATTTCCCACAAGTTCTCTCTCAAGACCCATGTAGGTAACTATGACCCCTACTTGGTCACCTGTCTTCCTGTTATCTCAACAGCAATTTGGGAGAGAAGTACCTCACACCTGGGACATCACTGACATGCCCAACAGGTACCTCCCCACCTGAACATGATCCCCTAAAGTTGGTCACCCACTTCTAGGAGATGGTAGGCTGTAATTGTGCAGTGTGAGTTCTTGGTGCCAAGAGTCCTGGGCTTTCATGTCTCCTTCTAGCACCCCACAATTATCTTCTCCACTACCTGCTGTCATTCAAGAATAGCCTGAACGACTAAGTTGGCAGTGGACCCATCTCCATCACAACCTGGGCACTGCTGCAGGACAGTTACCATGGGGTTCTGTGCCATGGTATCAGTCCGAGGACTGTAGGGACATACCACATCAGCCACTTGCACTCTCTGGGCAGGCCTGGACCAGGCCAGGGCTAGCTCCCAGGCAGTTTGGGGCCTCTAAGCCACCCATGACCACATCAATGATCATATCATTGAGATATAAGATCATTGGATACAGAATGAAAGCCCAGAGCCAAATTTATAGAGAATGAAATGTGCCATAGAGGAATTCTATTTTGTCTAATAAAAGTTGACCCAAAACTCATCTGAAAGGCTCCTTCCCTGCCGAATAAAAGACCTACAATGTCCCAACTGGAGCAACAACCATGACTCTGACTTCTTGAAGCTCATAGAAACAGAATTTGAAGCTTCCAGTCTCTTTGTGATTATGCTCGAGGGAAAAAGCCAGAGGGCTTTAGCCAGCAGAACACTTTCCCACTGTTTTCCCCTGCTTCTCAAGGCTAGATTAGGCCACATACCCATCCTTCACCAACCATGGGAAAGCAGCATGACTTCTGTGGTAGGCTGAGACCTTCTAATGTACCACCAGGGTCACAGTCAAGTAGAGGTATCCCACCTAATAAGAAAAGGTACCCAATTTTATTTACCTCCTAGGTACGAAAAGGATTTAAAAAAGAAGAAGGGGCCATATCGATAGCATAGCAGTAGGGCATTTGCCTTGCATGTGACTGACCCAGGACTGACCTGGTTTGATCTTCAGTATCCCAATATAGTCCCCAAGCCAGGAGGGATTTCTGAGTGCATAGCCAGGATTCAGGATTAACTCCTGAGAGTCACAGGGTGTGGCCCAAAAACCAAAAAAAAAAAAAAAAAAAAGAAAAAAAGAAAAAGAAGAAGAAGATGAAGATGAAGAGCTATGACTTACTGGAAACTTTGCCTCCTAAATTGAAGGAATAGAGCCAGTAGATAATGTGAAATTTAAGAGCTCTCATTCAGAGGGGGCTTTCTTCCAAGACTCCCTCCCTGCTTTGTGTCCTTGGGAAACTTTTAGTGAATCCCATCCTCAGCCTGTGATTCTCTCAAAGGAAAATTGTGCCATTTACCACCTCTAGTCTCACAGTTGGGCTCTCCGATGATTAAAAGAAACCTCACACAGCTCCACAGACTTGAGTATAAAGCATGGAGCTTTCTTGGGATGACATAAATGTCAAATCTCTGGGCACAAAATCAGCATGACTCACTCCTCAGTGTACCTTAAGAAACCGCAAGACACAAGATGGGCTCTACTTTTGACAACTCTGACAACTCCATCTCCTCCTTCCACCAAAGTAAGAACCCTGGGAGAGTGAGAAGAAACTTGGAGAAAATGGGGGAAGAAGAAAGAGATAAAGATGAATGCTAATTTTCTCCACAAGTTTCCAATCTGCTATTTCCACACTTAAATTAGTTATTAAACAATTTCATCTGCCCAAGATAGGCCTATTTTAGACATACGGTATTTGGATTCCTCTTGTCAAGGAGAAGATAGAGGCAGAAAAGACTGGTCTCCAAAGTGTTTCCACTGGTAACATCCCCAGTGCAAATATGTCCTAAAAGCAGATACATTCACACTAACACAAAATCACACACACACCCAGATGTTGTTTCTGAAGGCCTTGCTTATATGACTGAGGTCAAGATTTTAGACATTCCCCGGACAAACAGGAAACTTGAATATAGACTCCAAACAAGTAGAAGTAGTTTGTCTGTAACGATTAAGTTCTTTAAAATAGGGAGAAATTACATTTAATTAAGAGCACTTGATGTATCAAGTTGGGATCCTAAAATGAAACTCAAGCTTCATCACCCAGGGATAAAGGGAAAGTCACAAATGTCATTGAGGATGTGGAGGAAAAGGTACCCATGTGAATTTTAATGTAAAAGAGTGAGGAGAATTCCTTTAAAAAATATAAAAAGGATGGGGCCAGAGTAGTGGCGCAAGTGGTAAGGCATCTGTCTTGCCTGTGCTAGCCTAGGGTGGACTGCAGTTTGATTCCCTGGTGTCTCATCTGGTCCCCCAAGCCAGGAGCAATTTCTAAGCACATAGCCAGTAGTATCCCCTGAGCATCAACAGGTGTGGCCCAAAAACCAACCAACCAAACAAACAACAATATGTAAAAAGGGGCCAGAGAGATAGCGCAGCACATGGCAATACAGGACGAACCTCAGTTTGATCCCTGGCCACCCATATGGTCCCCCAAGCCAGGAACAATTTCTGAGCGCATAGCCAGGAGTAACCACTGAGCATCACTGGGTGTGGCCCAAGCCCCCTAAATAAATAAATAAATAAATAAATAAATAAATAAATAAATAAATAAAAAGGACATGCCCTATCAGCCAGTCTGCAGCATTTCTCTAAAGGATATGCAAACATTCATTGAAAAAAATATTTGCCCCCTCTGGTGATTGTTGCCCAACGCATATTCAATCTAAATGTTTGGCTCTTGGAGATAAAGAAGCTTTGAGCAACTATACTCACAGAATACAGATGGGCCCTTGAAAGAATAAAGTTCTGCCACTTGGAACCAAATGCATAGAATTTGAAGCAATGTTAAGTGAGAGAAATAAGAAAGTGGAAGCCAATAATGATGCTCTACTCATATGTGAATGAGAATTCAAGAAAATTAACTGGTGACAAACAAAACTAAATTTTAGACTCAGTGAAAACTCTGGTGTTATTGGGGTTGGTGGCAGGGACAGCAATGCATGAAGGGGTCTTGAGATGTGCACATCCTTGACACATTACAGGTATAAAGCTAGCTAGATAGCAATATTATAATTTGATGGCAAATCAATTAAAAGAGGCAAGCGTGTTTTCTCTAAAAGGAAGTTTGAAAACCTAATGGCTTCATAATTCACTATGTAATTTTGTTGTTTTTATTCTCTCTCTCTCTTTGAAAGACACCCTTTTACCTGAAAAATTAAAATAATAGCTCTCATCACACTGAAAAAGAAATGTAATCATGTGTTTTATTTTAGAGTTGGAATAGGCATTCCTTTTTCCAGTAATTTGTGAAGTTATTCTTTGAATAGGGAAGAGCACTTACTTATTAATTAGCTGGTTCGTCACCTTGATTCTTACAGAAGGGAAATAAGGGCCAGAAAGTGAATACATTAACCTTCTTGGTTTTGTAGAGCCTCTAGTGAGAGGTCTTTTCATCTACAGGCTTCTGAAGACATTCTTGTTTCTCTACTCTGCCTCCCTAGGTCTCCTCAGACTCTTGGTGATCAGGATTGCCTTGGGATAAGTAACAGGGGATTACAGTTAGGATTTGCTTGTGCTCTGGGAGTTTCTCAAACCATCCAGCCTTTTTGGAATCTTTTCTTTCTGGGAATCCAGAGCCCTTAAGACCAGCTTCTGCTGTTGCTGTGCTCTGGGGGGGTTGAACTCACAGCCTCACACTTGCCAAAAATGTGCTTTAAGTCACTGAACTATCTCCTGCATTCCTTCTCCAGATAATAATGTCTAGTTTGTTTAAAAAAAGTGCTGTATGCTTTATTGTAATTTCATGATAAACTTTTCCCAGGATGCCAAGTTAAGGAAAAGAACAATCACAACATTTAGAATTTCTGTTTCTGTGAAGCCTAAAGCAGAAGTGACTCCATTTTGTCAATCTAATGTTAAGTTTTATTTAAGAATAACAAGGCCTTAAGTGTCCATTTACAGGTCAAGTTTCTATCCCAACAATAATGATGCAAAACCCAAAGCCTTATGAAGCACATTATACTGCCCTAGACATCTAATCATAAAAGGACATGATGAAACACCCTACAAACACTCTATGTCTAGAGTCATCCTACTTAAAGGTCAAGACTTCATGCTTCTAGTCCAATATAACCTGGCTTGTGACCCCTGGGCAAGGTCACCTCCCATAAGAGGCAACTCTGATCTGAAAGTTTGTAGCTTGTTTGTTGACATAATAAAGCTTTGCTTTGCATTATTACAATTGTGTGGTCTAGTTCTATGACTCAGGATCCTAATATTTCATTTGCATTTCTGTTCCTAATGTCTATTGTGCACATATAAGGTTTCTCATCAGAATTCTAAGTCAAATATGCTAGTTCCTTCTTTAGCTCTGAGCTCTCCTTCACTGTCTGGTATTGCTAGGAAGCCTCTTCAGTCAGAAAAGTGAATAATTGGTTAAATTCTGAAATCTGATAGGCAACGTTGAATTCTGCACCTGTCACTATCAAGAGCTTGAGCAAGGTCCTCAATGGATAGCATCAACTGTAAGTGAAATAATATATAAGGAAACTAAATTTGGCGCAGGATAATTGATACAAATATGGAAACAAGATGCTTTTTCATAGTATGGTTCTGATCACAAAATTACCAAACTATAAATGGAAGGATCTATAAAAATCCAAGAAAAATCTGGGCAGAAGTTGTAAAACCCACCCTGATGGGGACCGCCAGTGGGGACTGACATGTTTCTTTATCAATAAGAACCAAGTGAGGGTCAAGGACTCCACACTTCTCTTCCTAGCCTATGTTCTGTCTTAGGAGATCAAAGAAGATCAGGTCACTTCCTGGGGCCTTCCTTTATCTCCTCTCCTTAACTCCTCAGCCAAGTTCAATTGATCGACCAAATGGCTCTACCATAGCCACAACATCTGTCTTCCTCTCTTTACCTCTTCTTCCTTCTGCTGGGCCAGCCCACCAGCCAGTCTCTCTGTCTTTAGCTCAGTGACCCCTCCTGTACATTTTCACTTGTTTCCATTCTCCACCACTTCCCCAAGTAAACTTGTTTTGAACTTTTCAAAACACAACCCTACTTGGCCTGTTCTACAAACTTGATCTATGTTATGCACATCCCAAGGCCCTTCTTTATCTGGTCCTGCCTTTCTCCCAAATGATCTTGTATTGACCACAGGGAACTGGGTTTTTGCCTGGGAACATCTCAGGCTCTCTCTTCCCAGGGAGACATGCTCAGATTTCTTTCTCTCCCCTCCTTGTCCCTTCATTAGAGCTGGGCTGAAGGTCACTTTCTTCTCTAGACTTCTCCTTGGGTTCCTTACCCCCAAATCCCAATGCAGCCCCAAAGCCTAAAGAGCCTGTGAGTTTCCTCTGCCCTTATATTAGCTGATCTTATTGACCTGCTTTTCTGAGTTCTCAGGAGTCGCAGGAGTAGGAACCTCACATTTTCTCATTGTTATATCATCATGATGCAACTCAATGCTTTACAGAAGATGCCTAATGCAGATACAAATGCCTAATGCCTAAAACAAAACTGTAAGAGCATGAAAGAGCAGGACTATGTGAGTGTAATGCATGTGTGTTAAATAAGAAGGGAAAAATCTGCAAGGTACTGGAGAGCTGGCCTGTGCTCTAGAAATGATGGTCCTTATCATGGTTATTATTGCCTGTCCTCCCACTCGGACGTGGGACTTTGAAGGGCTTTCACAAATGAGCATGTGTCTACTTATGGAAGTCATGTGGGAACATCTCAAGGGCTATTGACATTTTTACCTCTAGAAATATGATGCTTACGAGCAGCCGAGTGGAGTTAGATCTTTGTAAAAATTAATAATAATAAATTAAATATGTCCTTACTCTTCCTCCTTCATTTTCTCCTTTAAGTACCTCTTGCACCCTTTTCCAATAAGCAAGTTAGTGAGTAAGTGGCCTTATTCATTCTTGCACGCGCTTTCACCAGTGGGTCCGAGTCTCTCTAACCCCTTGGTGTTCCTATTCAACAGAGGCTAGTGATTACCATAGCAACCACAGCATGCTGGGGCTGTGTGCTAGCTCCGAAACAAAGCATTTGCTTGGAAAAATTACACACACACCTAATTTGTAACATGAAATTCTATGCCATGGTGTTTAGGAAGAAAATGCGTTGGCAGGCTTACCTCTCTCACCATTCCTAGGGCTGGGTCCCTCTTGCTGTCTTCCCCCTGGCCGCCCTTTTCCAATGACACTTTGCAGTCACATATTAATTCCGTGTATTTAAATGAAATTTTTGTGTAATGAATGGGAGAACAAACAGAGATGGGAAGGATTTGGTTTCAGTGGAAAGGGGCAAAGGTCAGCACAAGGGTGCAGTCCCACATCTAACAGTTGTCTTTGTCTGAGTGATGATTCTTCCACCCTCGGGATTTATTAAGACGGAGCCTAGTGCCATTACATTGAATGAGTCTCACCATAAATTCTGCAGGAGCTTGTCAGTGGCTAAGCCCATAGGTAATGCTCCAACAGCGGCTGCATCTGCTGGCCTGGTCCGCAGCTGGTCCACACGCCCCTCCCCAGATCCAGGCTCCAAATGCCGCAGACTCAGGGAGTGCCCTGCCGGGCAGCCTGTTCAGAAATAAAAAAATCTCCTTCCTGCTGTGAGTGTGTTCCCAGCAAGATGCTATGCTTTTTTAAAAAGATTTTTTTATTCTTGTTTTGATTGGGGGCCACCCCAGGCTGTGTGTGAGTCAGGGTTTACCCCTGATTCTGCTCAGGGATCCCTCACTTTCTGCTTTAGTACATGATCAAAGGACCAGGGGAGACTCTGTCTCAGACTCTAGCCCTGGCAGGGTTGAAGGTTGCAGACCCGAGACTGGCTGAACTTTGCTAGCCTCCTGGTGCCACTTGTTTTTGTTTTTGTTTTTTACACCAGCCACTTCCAAACCCCCCTATGTGGTGGTGAGTGACAGGAAGATTCACGGTGCAGCTCAGTTCCCACAGTCCATCCCAATCAGTATGAGAGAAACTTGAGAGGATGGATGCCTGGCTTCTTTCTGCTTAGTCACCTGAAGACAGGACAGGTCCTAGAGCGTCCCAGCGGCCACAAGACCAGGATGCCTTGGTCGTGGTCGCAGATGCCCCATATGCTGGGAGACTGGGTGCATTCTCTACTTAAAACTCTGATTATTTTTTTAAATTGCTCTGGTCTGAGAAGCACAACAATAAGAACAGCATCAAAAATATTGCCGCTAACAAGCAATGGAACCTTTCACTGTGACTCTGCTGGAATTGGGGAAGACACCCTTCCTTCTCTCAGCCTCCTGAAACAGTCTCTTCTCTTGAGAAAAGAGGGGTGAAAGAGAAGGTGCCCCCTTCTTAGGGTCAGGATGCACTGAGGGTACGTGGAGGTGCAGAAGAGCAGGGGGATTCTCATCAGGGTTTTCCAGTCATTCCACTAATAATGTGAATGTGTGGAATCCTGGGCAAAGGGAGGAGGGCGCACTACTGCTGAAATTCTGTGCACCAGGAACCATTACTGCAAACCACAGAATCTCCTTCCATTGAAAATTAAATATATAAGCCTGCTCCTCAAAGGGCAGTTTTAATGCCTGGTCCTTGGTGATTCGTTTTCCTGCCTGGACCAAGAGCTGTTGTACCTGATCATATCACAGCTTGTGAAGGGCAGCTCTAAGGAGTGCATTAAGCTCTCTTGAAGCTCGCAGTGGTCCTCAAACTATGGCCCGCGGGCCACATATTGTATTTGTATCTGTTTTGTTTCTTCATTGCAAAATAAGATATATGCAGTGCGCATAAGAATTCGTTCATAAGTTTCGTTTTTACTATAGTCAGACCCTCCAATGGTCTGAGGAACAGTGACCTGGCCCCCTGTTTAAAAAGTTGAGGACCCCTGCTAGAGCACCTTCAGGGGGAGTCCCCCAGTACCCTTAGCTGGTGAGGGTTTGCCCCTTTTTCTGTGCAGGGTCCGCTGCTACCTTGCGGTCCCACGGACCGACACTAGAGGGCGCGGCTGGCCCAGGGATGGCGCCCGCGGAGATGCTGAGGACCAGTGATGGGGGAATTTTCCTGCACACTCCATTTCCTCCTAATTCAACTCTCAGAGCCACCCAACATCCTGCACAGCCTCGTTTTCGGGCCTGATTTACAACAATGTGAACGCAAAGCTGATCGCGGCTTCTGCCCACAGCCCTGCGATTCGCTTCTGCTGGTGTCAGCAACTAAGAACTTGGCTTTCCGGCTTGCCACACTGTACCTTCCCCTGTCCACCACCACAGTGGCAGATCAGAGACCAGGAAAATGGGGGGAAAAGAATCCCGGCTTCTGCCAACAGATCCTCTTGCCTATGTTCATTCGCAGTTTCAAATTCCACTTGAATCTTGTGGTTCCTATTGCAAACTTTGTTCTGGGCGTGATTTTGCTTAGATGTTCCCCAGCTCTCCCTCTCCCTCCCATCACTGATTTTGCAGTGAAATCTTC
Source organism: Suncus etruscus (assembly GCF_024139225.1). Lineage (NCBI taxonomy): Eukaryota > Metazoa > Chordata > Mammalia > Eulipotyphla > Soricidae > Suncus > Suncus etruscus. The sequence goes on along the minus strand of NC_064852.1, from coordinate 114,808,293 downwards.
CAGGGACAAAGCGCATCTCTCTTCCGAGGGTGTTGGCGTCAGTTTCAAACCCAGAGATAGAAGGAGAAACCCCAGCCCCCTGCCGGCCCTCCGACCCCCCTGCTCCACCCCAACTTCTCTATAGATTTGAGGATGCTTTGATCTTTCCTTCCTATAGCTCCTTGAGCCTTTACTGGCTCTACTATCAATTTAGCATTTTGTAGCTATTGTCTAGTTCTTTAATTGCTTCATAGGCTCACTTTTTTTTCTCCCCCCCCCCCCAGGAAAAGGAAATAACATTTAAGTCTTTGAGTGCCTACTTGGTCTAAATCTCTTTGCTAAGGATTGGACGTGTGATTTCCTTTCATCCTTTGGAGTAACCTACAGCTGCTTAGACGCGATTGATTTTTTTTGTTTCAGAGATGGGGAGACTGAGTCAGGAAGGATGAATAACTTACTATTTCTACTGGAAATAGGAAGGAGGGTTTTAAGAGAGATTTCTGTTCCATCAGGATGATACGCACCTTGATTGGCAATGGAGATGAGTCTCCTGTCTTTGCATGCTCATGCTTTTAGCACTAAGCTTTGTAGAAGGTGTTTTGGGCACACATAATACATACACATTTTCAATACATGATTAAGATCTGTCTGGGCTAGCTCTTCTATCTTGTTAAGGAGGGTTGGTTCCCCTCACTTTAAAAATTAACTTGCTGAGTATGGGCCTATACAACAGTGTTGTTGTACACGACTGTCTCCACCGCCCCACACAGTAGATACCTTTATTTATTACAGTCCATTTCTTTGAATCTCTGCTGTTGTTTTAGCCGTGACTTCTCACGCAAGGATTGGAGGGATGCCCGTTATTCTAGAAATTTATCACCGACTCTTAGAGCTCCTTTTATGGGGCTGTCAAAGGAGTGGAATAACCTGGACGAATGGGAACCCAGACCTCTAAGTCAGTCCCGGCTCAATGTTCTGCATGTGACATTTATTGTCTTGTTTCTCCTTCATGCTGCTTGGTCTGGGTGGGTTGGGCTTTCTCTTCGATAGGAGTATTTTCAGATCTCACATCTATCCCCTGACCTAAAAATCGGAGGGCGAGTCAGACAGGTGGGAGACAATACACTGATTATTTAACCATGAGAACAAATAGACTTGATAGGGAGAGGGAGGAATTGGTAGATTTTAGTGCCCCATGGATGTGCACAATGCTTGGGAGCAGGTGGTGGACGAGAGGAGTGTGTCAAAGTGTGCAGAGAAAAGGCTGGAAAACTTACTCAGTTGCTGAGCTCTTTGAATTTCTTTCCATCTGGTGATTAGAATGAGCGAGAGAATAATAAAGTGGCCTCCATAGAGTGACCTGTGCTTTTATAAGTGTCTGGATTTTATAAGTGCACTGGATAACTACATAATTACCCTAGCAAGTTCACAAGAGAAAACCATCCCATAGAGTCAGGGGAAGGTGGTTTCCGAAGACCCTCCAAACCTCCAACACGAGTAGTCATCTAAGTCCTCTCTGGTGGATTCTGACCTCCGGGAAGCCAGGGAAATTGGGGACTGAGGACTGTTGATACCTAAACTCAGACCGTATTTTACAAAACATGTGGAACCAATAAGGAAATTACTCTGGCCCCAATAGGATAGTTTTAAACTCTCCGAATTTTACCACATTTGGGGACTAGCAACACACAAAATGGAAACATCTTCCAGAGCAGAGGACTTCTGAGTGTCAGGTTACACAAAACTATCTAATGCCTGACTTAACTGATGTTCCAAACTTGCTGGCTGCAATCCCCTTGCCAGCTTTGAAGAACTTTCTGGATTTCTATACCATTTTCATGTAAAAAGTTGAGACTAGAGAATAAAGCACATTGGGCTGAGTGGATGGAAGGTAGGTTTAATCCCTTGCTCTGCCATTTCTGTATCATTATCTTTTATGTATGTATTTATTTATTTACTTTTTGCTTTTTGGCTACACCTGGTGACACTCAGGGGTTACCCCTGGTTATGCACTAAGAAATCGCTCCTGAAATGTTCCACATCACTAATCATCAGGGAGATGCAAATCAAAACAACCATGAGATACCACCTCACACCCCAGAGAATGGCACACATCACAAAGAATGAGAATAAACAGTGTTGGCGGGGATGTGGAGAGAAAGGAACTCTTATCCACTGCTGGTGGGAATGCTGTCTAGTTCAACCTTTATGGAAAGTGATATGGAGATTCCTCCAAAAACTGGAAATCGAGCTCCCATACGATCCAGCTATACCACTCCTAGGAATATACCCTAGGAACACAAAAATACAATACAAAAACCCCTTCCTTACACCTATATTCATTGCAGCTCTATTTACCATAGCAAGACTCTGGAAACAACCAAGATGCCCTTCAACAGACGAATGGCTAAAGAAACTGTGGTACATATACACAATGGAATATTATGCAGCTGTCAGGAGAGATGAAGTCATGAAATTTTCCTATACATGGATGTACATGGAATCTATTATGCTGAGTGAAATAAGTCAGAGAGAGAGAGAAAAACGCAGAATGGTCTCACTCATCTATGGGTTTTAAGAAAAATGAAAGACACCCTGGTAATAATAATTTTCAGACACAAAAGAGAAAAGAGCTGGAAGTTCCAGCTCACCTCAGGAAGCTCACCACAAAGAGTGATGAGTTTAGTTAGAGAAATAACTACATTTTGAACTGTCCTAATATTGAGAATGTATGAGGGAAATGTAGAGCCTGTTTAGGGTACAGGCGGGGGTTGGGTGGGGAGGAGGGAGATTTGGGACTTGGGTGATGGGAATGTTGCACTGGTGATGGGTGGTGTTCCTTTTATGACTGAAACCCAAACACAATCATGTATGTAATCAAGGTGTTTAAATAAAAAAAAATTATGCATTAAAAAAAAAGTAATCAAGATGTAAAAAAAAAAAAAAAAAAAAAAGAAATCGCTCCTGGCTTGGGGGACCATATGGGATGCTGCAGATCGAACTGCGATCGGTCCTAGGTTAACACGTGCAAGGTAAATGCCCTACCACTTGCACCTCTGCTCTGGCCCCTCATTATCTTAATAAATTTCATCTCGGAGAAAATAGGAGTGATAGTAACAACTCCTGAGAGTGAGACTCCCTGATTTAGCTTCTCTCCAAACATGAATGTCTAGGAGATGGTGTGGTGGAAACAGTATTCCCACTCAGAGGACACTCTGAACCCACTCAACCTGCTGAGGGTCCTCCAAGCCACCAGGCAGCACAGTGACTCATCTCCTTTCACCTGGGATCACAGCTCAGAAAGTGGGGACTCTCAAGGACAAAGGGCCACTGCTTCCAGCCAGTCGGTCCATCCTGCAGCCCTTTCCAGCAACCAGTGGGCAGATGTAGGCATGGGGACAGGGATCTGTGCTGGCAAAGGTGAAGGTGCAGAGAGATAAGTGCCCCAAGGGCACTTAGATGAGAAAACCTGGGGTCAGGTTGATGCACACAGTTGTCATCTCCTGTCCACCCTCATTCACATAGTACCTGCCGGGGAGGGGGGAATCTCGGAGATTAGTTGAGAATCTTAATAAGGTTATAGGAGAGGCAGAGGAAGCAGAGAAGAAAGAAGCTGCAGTTAATGGGACTTGATTTGTATTCCAGAGCTTCTGAGGCTTGGGGCCCTCAGGTAACCTTTAAACACCTAAGTGCTGAATGAAGACCAAATAATTTCCTTTCCTTTTCTGTATTAGAATGCTTGTATTTGGGGACACGTATTCTGTTATCACTGAAGTATAAAGACATTCTTTCTACAATAAGTTGTGTATGTGTGCGTTTTACAAGCATTACTATGTACAAGTAGAGTTGTTTTTAATACATTTCCCCGGGAACAGGGGATGATTCAAGCAAAATTCTTTTTTGCCAATGCTATTTCCCTTGCTTTTGCTATACCCATTGTGAATCCGGATTGATGAGATTCTGGGAAACGTTCCAGGCACACCTGTGAGCTGTTTCAAGACTCTGATGCTTGTTCCACCCTTTCCAGTGGCCACAAGTTTCCATGTAATCTAGCTTTCTTAGGTCTTTACTCATAGGGAACTTTCCTAGGGAATCTTCCCAACCACTTTAATTAAAATTGATTGTCACTATCAGCTGTCTCTGTGTCCCTTCTGATTTTATTTTTCCCATAACATTTCTCACCCCAGTTGTACGCTTTGCTCAGCACTGCCTATCTCTCTCTGCCCTCAAAGGACAATATATCTTTTTGTTGGTGTTCATGGTGTAGCTGCAAAGCCGGAAAGAGTGTCTGCTATATAATACACCCTTGAATATTTGTGTCAACATGATTAAAATGTTATACCTCTCACCAAGCATCTACCATTCAGGTATTGCTTGAATAGAAAGCAAAGCATTATATTTTCTTAGCTGCTCTTAATAGATCTAAGGCTTCTTTCTCACTACATTTAACTCCAGATTTTGGATAAAGGGTGCATAAAAGGATAAACAAAATGCCTTATGGAAAGACAGATGAAGACACACAGAGCCAGCATGCCAACAAAACCGAAGGAAGACAATTCAATCCTGGAAAGCTAAAGTGATAATATAACAATAATAATAATAGTAGTGGCTGTGAGTGGGAACCACCTGCAGACTGGGGCTTCATTTTCCAGACATGTAATTAGCATCATAGAATTGTCTTTCAGGAGCTTATAATTCTTGTGACCTTATTGGGACAGGGGGTGGGGAACCATGTGGAAATTGACAGGAAGATGCATAATAACAGGAAGTAGGAGTTGAAAGAGGAAACGGAGGAGGGGAATGAGGAGGAACACAGGAGCAAGCCAGCAACCCTTCTGCACCCCTCCCAACTAGCTCCCCCTGGAAACTGCAACCATGACCACTTTCAAGCTAGCTTCCAAGATCAACAAGGGTGTGGAAGAGGCCTTTTATTCTATTATTTCAAAGCACCTGTCTCTTCTGCCAGGAGAATGTATCACAAAGAGGCACTTAAAAAAGAATTGTGGGGGCCAGAGCGGTGGTGCAGCAGTAGGGCATTTGTCTTGCACACAGCTGACCTTGTATGGACCATGGTTCAATCCCCTAGCATCCCATATGGTCCCCCAAGCCAAGAATGATTTCTGACTGCATAGCCAGGAGTAATCCCTGAGCGTCACCAGGTGTGGCCCAAAAACCAAATAAATAAATAAATAAATAAATAAATAAATAAATAAATAAATAAATAGAACTGTTCAATACCAAATGCTTTAAGGCATCTTGAAATTTTGAGAATACTCTCCACTTGACCACACACACTCTTCTACTACAATCTGAAAAGCTTCTGACCACCACAAAATAAATGGGTGACTGGAACTTGCCAAACATGAAAGAAGAGCTGCACCCACGGATCTGGAAATTGAGTGGGATTGAAATTCCTATAACACAGGAGAGAGGAGAGTTACAGGCAGAGTGAATATGCATCCTGTTAACAATTGAACTTAAGACCATTCCCAACTACCCAGTGCAGAGTGTGAAATTCAAGACATCCAGAGTGAGAAAAAGAGAACAGGAGCTGAGACACTGTGACTAAAACACAGCCTCATCTAGTTTCAATGCAAGAAAATAAGGGTCAGGATAGGGAGCTGAAAAAATCTCTATTGAAATAAACAACAACAACAACAACAATAACAATAAATCCACCCAAATCATAAAGACCCCAGGCTTGTGTTTCTGAAGGTTAATCTCCGGGAGAGGCAGATATAAGTGCCCCTGCTCTGCTTTAACAGAACTTAAGCTAGGAGGGAGAGTTCCAGCAACCTTCCTTCTAGCACACAGGTGGAACAAAGATTTTTGAATAATTCCTACCTGACAGGCAGGTGTAAGCCATAGCAACAATCAACTTCTGGTTCATTCTGATTCAATCAAATGATCGGGACCACAGAGACAGTAGTAAAAGCAAAATGAAATAGAAATGCCTATTCCAAATCTTGGAGGCAGAGTTCTGAGTTGACTGGGTGTCTACAGAGCTCTCTACTGAAAATGTGGGTTCCTCAGCCTGCACCTCTAACTGCGACTCCCAGAACTCAACTGTTGAAGGGGAAATCCTAGGAATGTTTCTTGTTAACAAGTTGCCTGAGTGCCAGAGCAGTTTGGAGCCAAACTTGGAGAAACGTGGCGTGAAATGAGGCCTGTGAGTTGTGAGTTGTGAGCTGTTCCTTCAGTTACAGAACCTTCATGAAGAAGCAGAAGGGGGGAACAGAATCTGGACCTTTGCAATGTCTCCCCCACACCTGGTCATAAAAAGCTAGCAATTCATCAAGCCCAAGTATATGTGCCCCAAGTCCAATTGTCAAAAGCTGTGAGTGAGTGTCGTCCAAAAAGTATACAACTTCTCCTTTAAAATGTTATATTGAATATGCTGCACCTATTGTGTCTTTTTTCTATTGCAGTTAATCAAATACATCCTTCCAGTGAACTCTCCCATTCCCCCTTCCCTTTTTTTTTTTTTTTTGGTTTTTGGGCCACACCAGGTGATACTTATGTGTTATTCCTGGCTCTGCATTCAGAATTGCTCCTGGCTGTATGCAAGACTGTATGCAAGGCAAACACCCTACTACTGTGCTATTTCTCTGCTCCTCCCTTCTCTTTTCTAATATGACTACTAGAAGTTTACATGATGTGACTTGTATTCCTTTTTAGAGATACTCTGAACACAAAGAGTTTCAGGTCATAGTAACTTCCAGAAAAGGAGCATTTTCAGTTTTTTTTTTTCTCTTAAGACACCCTTAAGAATTTGAGGTAATTGAATTTAGTTTGTAGGACAGGGATTTAACCAAATCCATATTGATATATCACTGTTCCAATAATCTATAGGCAAAATATTTTCCAAAAATATGTCACTAATATAATATGTCACAAATATCTGAAGACACATTTTTATTCCCAGCATGGAAGCTTCAGGATATCATACATACTATGGCTGGTGAAAACATCCTGCTAGACCTGCCAACAACTGTTCCCCTTGCTCTTCCTTCCCATTCTTTATCACTCCCTTCTCTGTATTAGAAAGAACTTATCATCATTCTTGTTCCATTTACCTATAAACAAAGAGGAAAGTGAGGGAGGTTCTGACTATATATTTCTAATTGAATGTAGAAAAATACAATTTAATTGAATGTAGAAAAATACATAAACCAAGTCTATTCCAACTAAACTCCTAGACTTCTTTATAGTTTCCATCTTCTGCCCAAGCTTCGTTGCATGTAGGCATTTGAGTTTGCAGCATTTGCTGAAGAATCTATTACCAATAAGGGCACAGAGCTAGCCAGTAGCCAGTCCTTTCTTGGAACTTCACTCTGGTCTCTCAGGCCCTCCTGGAACAATCCTGAGGCCACATGGTGTGTTGATCTGCCTCTTTGCGAACATAGAGCATCCTGCTGCATCTATATTCCTCACTCAATGGCAGCTTATTGTGTGCTGGCAGCAATTCTGTACAAGTTGTGTCCTTACCATGGCCCACCTCCAGAAGGGGACAGCTGGCATTGTGTTAGGGGTGTGGGCTGGCAAGGTTCTAAATGTGTCATAGAACTACTGGTCCCAGCAGAGGCAGCGGCAGCTGAGTTTCTCCTCCCTGGCCTCATCAATTCTTAGTTTCTGGAAGGAATGGTTAATGCAGGCATTGAAACCGGAATTTATGTTCTCCTTCTCAACTTTGATTGTGGTTCCACTTTCTTAGGTTTATCCGGGGAAAAAAATGGCAAGAGAAAACTGTGATAAGCTAGGTGACAAAGCTCTTCCAGAGATTGGGAGTCTGAGAACTTCAGCCTTCACCAAAATCATTCTTGCAAACAAAGAGTAGTTTCAGAATTGCAGAAAGATGACAAAGATGTCCAAAATCAAAATTGGAGTAGAGGACGATCTAAAATTGACATAATTAGAGAGGTCTTCACTTCCTAATGGGTTTTAATAACAGAGTAGACAGGGCAAGTAATATTAGTTATGGTAACAAACAACCTTGGCACTAAGCCTGGCATTGGTTTACAGTTTGCCAGAATCACAGTCACTGTAGGGTGAAGACGTGATAGTTGCAGGACGATTGCATGACAGTTGCTCAGGGATCCAAGTTTCTTCCATAATGTGGTTCCAACCTCTTTTAGGGCTAGAAATCTGATGTTGGCATCTGTAAATCTGGCTGACAGATGAAGAAGAGACAGAATAAAGGTGTGTAATTGTATAATGCTTGAAGGATGGTACAATTCTCTACTTAGATAACTCAATGGACTTTAAGTGCTAAAACTGTGAATATGGTTATGTTAGTAAGAAAAAAATAGATATTTTAAATTATTTTATTTTAAATTTATTTGTTTATTTTAAATTAGTTTAAACTCCCCCTTAGGAGAAACTATATTATCTTTGAAGAGATAATATTTTGAAGAAAAAAGTAAGTGTATGTATATAAAAAGTGATATATACAATTTCCATTTAATTTTATTTTGCCAGAATTATCATTTGGTCCATTTTCATTGCAAGAAAAACTGGGTTGTGAAGTTTAGTTGTGTGACCAGGGAGAAAAGAATACAATTTTTTCTGCACCTATATTAACATCTTAGCCTGATTGAAGATTAGGAGAATAAGAATAGAAAGAGCAGAATAGACTAGAAAGGGCTGAGGGGCCACAGAAAAATAATCCTGAGAAGCCTTGGGCAGCAGCTAAAATCAGGGCATGTTGATCAATGGTATCTGACCTTCCAAAATATAGCCCTTTTTTCTCTGCCTTTATTTATTCCAATCATGGGTATATAGGATCTAGAAGTTGTTTTTTGTGTCCTGCAGTCATCAAAGGATGGCTTTGCCTTCTTCAAATACATTTAGGAAAGAGTACAGAATCATGCATTTGCCTAGAATCTACTTTTCACTTTGGTCCCAGTGAGCCTGGAAACTTCTGTTCTAATGATTCCCAGCAGTCAGACTCCCAAGAACTTTTTTCCACAACTCTTTTCCCAAGTTCTTGAATCACAAGGCAGCTGTATCCAAATGGTGTGAAGGTATGTAAGTCATTTTACTGACATCAAAGTTAAACTCTGCCTAGAGTGGGAAAAGATTTGATGCACAAAAGTATTTAAGTAAGAGTGGGACCAGAAACTGAATTTCTATCTCATCCTCATTGAAATGGATTCTTCCATAATGAAATATTCATTTTCAGAGAGCCAAGTATTATCTTCTTCTCATGTTCCAATTGTGTTTTCAGACGTACTCACCAATTAAGGTCAGTATTTGCAGCAATGTTTGTGGTGGCTAAGAGCATTTTTGTAGTGTTAAACATGTCATAATTTCTCTTCATTTGCATATATGTGATTCCATCATGCTTGAAGGATGGTACAATCCTCTATCTAGATATTTCAATAAACTTTAAGTGCTAAATCTGTGAATATTTTTATGTTCGTAAGAAAAAAATAGATATTTTAAATTATTTTAGACTCCCTGCCCTTAGGAGAAACTATATTCTCTTTGAACAGGTCTTTCCTCTAATGTAAGTTACTTTACATAAAGCTATTTTAACTTCATTTTAAAAATATTTTAATAGATATATTCACATGTAAGTCAGGTACTATACAATTAATCATGCCAATCAATTGCTATTATAAATACAGTGACCTTAGTATATTCACAGTGTTGATCAGTTAACATCACAATCTTAGAATATATTCATTGCTGCTGAAGAAAGCCCATCTCAATGGCTTCATCCCTTCCCCAAATCCCTGGAAAGTACAAAGCTACTTTTGATCTTAATGGACTTACCAAGTCCATTTAACATTTCCTCTCAATGAAGTAATTCATTACAGCTTCTTTTTTGTTTTTGTTTTTGTTTTCGTTCTTGGGCCACAACTGGTGATGCTCAGGGGTTACTCCTGGCTATGTACTCAGAAATCTCTCCTGGCTTGGTGGATCATATGGGATGCCAGGGATCTAACCAAGGTCCTTCCTAGGTCAGCCATGTGCAAGGCAAACGCCTTTCTGATGTGCTATGGCTTCGTCCCTGTGCAGCTTCTTTTACTATATTTAATGGTCTCATAATTCTCTCATATTATAGCATATATCAACACAGCTAAAATATTACATGATAAAATTATACTTTGTTAATAAATTTATAAATAATTAAGTTTTATGTATTACTATAAAAACACTACTATAAATATTCACATACGATTTTTTGTGGATATGTTTTAATTTATCTCAGTCATAAACACCTAGAATCTAAACTATTGAATTAATGAAAAATGCAAGTTTTAGTGTTACTTAAATAAATTTGACTTATAGTTCAATAATCATATAATTTTATAAGGATGGCATTTTGAAAGAACAAAGAATAACTATAATTTATTTCATTACTTTTCAATGACAATGATTTGAATTATATTGCACCATCTAATATACTTATTTTATTCTTTATAAAATTACTGTTATTGGGCCAGAGAGAGAACATTGAAGGTAAGGTGCTTGCCTTGAATGAGTTTAATCCTCATCCTCCCATATAATCTCCTTAGCCCACCTGGAGTGATCCCTGAGTGCAGAACCAAGAAAAAGTACTTTAGTAGAGCCAGGTGTGGCCCCAAACCAAAAAAAAAAAAAAATCACTGTTTATATATATATATAAGTTGTGCAAAGATCTTAATTTCAACAGTCATTTTGCAGACATTAAACAAGAAAACTGTCCCATGGAATAAATGTATAATTACTTTTGAAAGATGCATTGATTTGAAATACGTTTGATTACCAACTCCAAAGTACCAATATATCAATAGGATATATAAATATAAAAAAACTTATTTTTAAAACTGTCACATGAAAAGCCATAGCTTTGTGTATATTTTCCACTTTGTTGTCATCATCCTATTTGTGTATGTGTGTCCAGGTAAGAGTATAGGAAATATTTTGTAGCCTCTTAGCTTGATGTATAATTCAATTATTTAGATGTATAATACAGGAACCTCTATTTCTACTTCTGATACAGTTTCTGTAGGACTGGAACTAGATACCTAAATGAAATAGGCAACGACTTGGGTTGATTAGTCTATAAATACAAGAGGATATTTTTCCAACTGATTTCTCTCTCTCTCTCTCTCTCTCTCTCTCTCTCTCTCTTTCTCTCTCTCTCTCTCTCTCTCACACACACACACACACACACACACACACACTGCCTAGCAGCACTCAGGTCTTATTTCTGGCCCTGTGCTCAGAAATGACTCCTGGCAGGCTTGGGGGACCATATGGGAACCAGGGATCAATCTCGGGTTGGCCATGTGCAAGGCAAAATGCCCTACCTGCTGTGACATTGCTCCAAACCCTCAAATCATGTCTTCAATTTCTATGCAGCTATTGTTTTAGTTTCAACCTGGAGACGTTTGGAGTCAGCCCCTTGCTTGGATGGACATGTGTAGGTTACTGGCTGTTGATATCACATAAGACTAAATCACATTAGCAAAAGACATGTAAGTAAATCTTCCATCTCTAACATCTCTTCTTAGAATGTCAATGCCAATCCCGTGAAATTCTGCCAGCTACTCTAAGAAGTAAATTGCTAATAATAGCATTACTAATTATTTTAATCTCCATATGCATGACTCTAGGAAGCCCCCTAGCTTGTTGACTCAAAGGAACCTCAAAATTTGTTTCCTATTTCTTTCTTTGTGTAAATTGCAATCAGAAACTCCATGTTATTGTTACTAGATAACATAATGAGTAAATGGTTTCTGTTAAGTGTTGTGTTGTTTCCAAGCAAGGAACTGGGAAGTGGTATTACTATAAAATAGGAGGCATAAAGTACAGTGAATGTTTGACATTTTTGAGAATCAAATTACATTCTATTTGGAAGAAGTTTTTAGTAAATGTGGAAGGCTGTACTGCCATTACCATTATGTAATTCCAGAACATTTTCATCATGTCTAGAGAAATTACCTCTCTCTTCATTTTTTTTCTTGACTTTTGTAATCTCTGGCAACTACCAAAATACTTTTTGATCTCTCTATATTCTTTTATCCAATTTAAATGGAATCTTACATCCTGTGGTTTTTGTGCCTAGATTCTTTCACTAGTGAAATGTTTTCAAGAATTATTTATTCATATTTTAGTATTATATATTATATTACATATCACATGATATATAATATTCATATACATTATATATTAAATATGTATATATACCACATAATATATATTTATATTTTATATATAGTATATTAAATACATATTTATTTTTATAAATAAATAATATTTCAAAATATGGATTGACACATTTTATTTATTCATCAGTTAATTTGGACGCTCCCATTTTTAAATAATATTATTTTTATTATTTTATTATATTATTATATTTTTATTATTATTTTAATAATATTATTATGAACATTGTGTTTAATTTTTGCATTATGCATAAATTTTTCTTTGGCTTTTGGACCATACCCGGTGATGCTCAGGAATTACTGCTGGCTATGTGCTTAGAAATCGCTCCTGGCTTGGGGGACTTCATGAGACACCAGGGATCGAACCAAGATCTGCCCTGGATCAGCCGTGTGCAAGGCAAACACCTTACCATTGCGCTAATGCTCCGGCCCCTGCATTATGTATTAATTTTATTAATAGGGTTTAAATAATCTTCAAAATTACCATGAACGTTGAGCGTTTGCCTTGCATGCAGAAGGACGGTGGTTTGAATCCCGGCATCCCATATGGTCCCCTGAGCCTGTCAAGAGCAATTTCAGAGCATAGAGCCAGGAGTAACCCCTGAGCGCTGCTCAAATAGCAATGTTGACATGTGGGATATTATAGTCACTCTTCATTTTACTAAGAGACTGACTTTTCTGATGTTATGGTTCTCAGCAGAAGTGTAAGATCACAATTAATTCATATTCCCATCAATAATTGTTATTTTGTAGTAATTTTTGTCCTTGTATTTTTCTTAATAGTAGTACTTTAGTGTAATTTGAACTATATTTCCTTAATGGTGAGATTCTTTTAGTGCACATTGACCATGTATTGATGGGAACTGTCTTTTCAAACCTTTGCCCACAATAATAATATTGTTTTTTAATAACATATTATAGGACGACTTCAACAAAATATCATATTTGATAGTTCTTTAGAGTCCAAGCTATATGAGATAAACAGAAGATTCTAAAGTTTTCAAATTTTTTAAATAACCATTGATACATTTTTATGTTTGGTCTTCAAATGAGCAATCAATACATTTAAACTAAACCAGGGAACGATTCTTTTTATTTCTTCATCTCCTCTTTATTATTGTTTGGGTTCCATGAATGTAATTGATTTTAACACAATATTTTTAAACCTTCTTCCATCAGATACCAAGCCAAACATATATATTTTGCCTTTCCCAAATGCATAAATGAAGTTTAGTATGTCCAATTTAGTAGCAAAAAAATTAAACTATATAAATTATTTTATTTTATTTTATTTTTTTTGTTTTTTGGGTCACACCCGGCTGCACTCAGGGGTTATTCCTGGCTCTATGCCCAGAAATCGCCCCTGGCAGGCTCGGGGGACCATATGGGATGCCAGGATTCGAACCACCATCCTTCTGCGTCTAAGGCAAACGCCTTACCGCTGTGCTATTTCTTCATCCCCTATGTGAATAATTTTAAATCAGCTATAAATGAAACAAGTTGAACTATATAATTTCACCCTTTTCTTTCACCTTTAACTCTGAATTCTAATATAGTTGTTAATTGAAATGGAATGTGAACCCAGGAATGCTTATTTAAGTTCCCTTCTCTGGTAAGGATGCTATACTTTTTGATGAAGTAACATTTTAAATATAAGTCTTAACTAGTCCTTTAGAGGCTGAAAACTCTGGAAACATAAGAAACTGGTCACAGAAGGAAAAGTTCAGGAACTAATATATGCACTTTAGAGAGTGGTCATAGTAATTATTTGGTGGGTGAACTGTACTTATAGATAAAAGACATAGTTTAAAAATGTAAAACAGATGGTACTTATGCAGTGCAGTGAAATTATTCCTTGGAAACCAAAGGGAATTAAGACTGAGACATTTTTGAGGAGTCCAAAATGTAACGGAAAGCTTGATATTAGATTAAAAAGAGCTATGTGGAAAATATTATTCATTTGCAATCTGCTTCCATCTAGCTATTAGGATAGTATTAAGTAAACCTGAAAATAGAATCAGGAGGAAATGGAAGCTAATTTAGTGGTATGAATTGGAGGTAAAATGCATTTCATGACCATGGAAAAGTTGATGTGTCTAAATGTTGTTTGTGCTGTTCTCAACACAATTCTGCTTTGGTTCTGGAACTATTTGAGAGAGAAAGCCTACAGAGAATGAGGAATTTGGATTGATGTGTTATGTTTTGTGCTTAGCAGTTTGCTTAGGATGGTTGGGTTCTTTGAACCCTGAACCAATGAAACTTAAGCTCTTATTTATGTATGGAAAATAAATACTGTGTGGGATACATGTTATTTGAAGCCAGAGTACTTCCAGAAATAAATGAGAAGCCATGGGCCATTGCTTGTAAAGTACAGTTGATAATTGTAACTATAATTTTTAATTTTTAAAAGTTTGTTGTTACTGGTAGAAGCATTTAAATCCAGCAGAATCAGATTAACAATATATTAGAAGTGTTAAGAATTCAATGATGTTAATGAAGACGTTATTATCTGACATCAGCAATACGGTAGTTTCATTAGAATGATCACGACCATCTGTTTATATATTAACTATGAGTTCACGTCTCATCTGCATAACTGAGTAATTGCAGCAGGGGTTGTATGGCCCAGAAATTCTAAAATGGTCAGAAATTAACACAAAAGTTGGTGAGATATTATGGAGCAAGGTCTGTTAAATCCCTTTTAAAATAAGGATAAAAGCTATGTAGATATATTTGTATAATAAGGAATAATATGAATAATATACTAATATATAGAATATTCTATAATCCTATAAAATATAAACACACATTTAGTACTTATATCAAGTAGATATGAGCATATATTTATCATAATTCTCTAGGGATTTATACATTTAATATAATATAATCAAATTTGAAAAATCTGAAATAGAAAACTTGACATATTTCATAGTATCACAAAGGAATCAATGACCCAAAATACCTCAGTAAAGTGTAAAATAGAAAAACCAATAAAACCAGTAAATAGAAACCAAGAGGGGAAACTCTTGACTCCACATACTATTTATTATCATTACACACTAATGTTCTTTTTACTTTTTAATTTTAAATTTTGGGCTACACATAGTGCTCTTTAAGACTCTTGGCTCTGTGGTCATGGATCATTCCTGGTGGGCACCAGGCAACAAACAATGACATAATGAACCCATTGCAAGAAAATGACAATTTTCAGAAAAAAATTTTAACAAAACTTTTTCCAATGATTCCATTACCACTTAGTTGTAGCAAATAATATTAAGTAAAATATTTGTACCTGCCAAGGTACCTGCATGGGGGAGGAAGAGTAAAAGGACAATGATGGAGGAAATGTCACATTGGTGGTAGGATTGGTGTTGGGACATTGAATACCAGAAATAATTGTATTAGAAGCAACTTGGTAAACTATGACATTTAAATAATAAAATACTTCAAAAAGACAAAAGAATGAGGTGTCAAGGAAAAAAGGAAGGACATCTCACAAATCAAAGAGGGGTTGACTTCATATGACCAAACATCTAACTGTTTGTCCTTAATATGGTAGGTTTCCCTGATGAAATGAATGGTTATTTCAAGAGGTGTCACTACATCTGGGTCTGGGTAGGCTGTTTTCTTTAATCATATGATCACCCTTTCTCCTGAGGTCAGAGAGGCTATGTTGACCTTAGCTTCACATGTCAAGGTGAAGCACACTGGGAAATTTTTTCTTGGGAGATGTTTGAAAAGTCTAATATTTTTAGATATGGTCAATCCTATAGACAGTAGACAAAAGAGTAAATAGATCAGTGGGATATAATAAAAAGTTCATACATGTACATAGATACCAGTCTATGTATTTTATTTGTATGTATGAATAAATTTGATAACATGGAGTTGCAATGCAGTAAGAACAGAAAACTTTCTTTAGCAAATGAGAATTACATTTGCAACAACATGGATGAATTTGGGAGCATTATACTAGCTGAGACAAGTCAGACAAAGATGCATGATATGTAGTACTATACATGTACACCAATATATACCACACATGTAACCTAAAGAACCAAGGATTCTTAACCTCAAGAAAACAAAATGAAATCCAGAGAATAAAGTGTATGAGAAACAGGGCATATTTATTTTAAGATACAAAATTGCAGGAAATAGTAAATGAGTCCCACAAAGCTATATATTCAAAGTGAATATAGATAACAGTATTGCATTGTAATTCTCAAACTTGCTAAGAAGCAAGAATTTATATATTCTAACTACAAAAAGTGTCATTATGTAACATATTAGAGTTGCTAGTTTTTGCTACAGTAATAATTATATTACATTGTGTAAATGTGTCAAATTAACTAACATGCATGCTGTAAACTATAGTGTTATTGTCAAATATATTGTAATAAACAGGAACATGGCTTGAATCAATTAGTATTTTATATGAAAAAATAAACTTGAGAGCCAGAGAGAGCATGGAAGTAAGGCATTTGCCTTGCATGCAGAAGGACAGTGGTTCGAACCCCGGCATCCCATATGGTCCCCCGAGCCTGCCAGGAGCAATGTCTGAGCATAGAGCCAGGAGTAACCCCTGAACACTGCCAGATGTGACCCCAAAATCCAAAAAAAAAAAGAAACTTGGACTTCCACATTATAGTAAGAGATAACTTTTAGATGAATTGCTAATATAAATCTTAATGAAAGTTAAAAGAATGTAAGTGAATAGCTTCATGACATTTGAGTGGAGAATGTCTTCTTAAATCAGACCCCCAAAAGCACAAATTACAAAGCAAAAAAAAAAAAGTTTTGATAACATAAAACAGTATACTCTTACTCCACAAGAGTTACCACTTAAAAGTTACCAGATAATAGAATGAGAAAATGTGTTTGAAATTGGAATAAATCTATGATTTAACTAACTTTATTAGAGCATAAAATAAGAAACCAAAGAGGAAAATAAATATAGAGGATATATAGAAGGATGAAGTCCAAAGAATGAAGAGTATATAAAAAGATTCTTTGGAAAAAAAATTCTTTGGTTACCTTAGTAATTAGAGAACTTCAATTTAAAATCATAAATAAAGCTACTTCATAATAGCCATCATGGCAACTTAAAATGTGATGATTAGTAGTTAATGAGAATTAGGATTAAGATACTGTTATATATTAATATATAATAATGATATATTATACTCTTATATATTTGGTTTTTGGGGTTTTTTTTTTTTTTTTGGATTTTCGGGCCACACCCGTTTGATGCTCAGGGGTTACTCTTGGCTAAGGGCTCAGAAATTGCCCCTGGCTTGAGGGGACCGTATGGGACGCCAGAGGATCGAACCACAGTCCTTCCTTGGCTAGCACTTGCAAGGCAGACACCTTACCTCTAGCACCACCTCGCTGGCCCCCTTATATATTTGAATAGTCTATAATGTGATACAGATATTCCAGTAATTGACTTAGTAGTATCTGGTGAATAAAATATGTGAGAGAATGTAACATAGTGATTCCCTTCTTGTCTTTATCTAAAGACTTCATGTAAAAGATCCATAAAGAAACATACACAGTAACATTCAAAGATACATCATTTCCTCTAAAGGGAAAATGCTGTTAACCTAAAAGCATGTTTATCAAGAAATAGATCAATGGAATGTGAATATGTGCTCTGGAACTCTCAGCCAAATACACAAGAAATAGACCCTGGATGTCTACCACAGCATTTTACTGATACCAAAACACAGTGTTTAGTAAAAATGGTTGTTAACAATATGATTTATAACCCGCTATTCTTATAATTTAAATGTGCACCTATATGGAAAGTTATCCTCAAATTTTTTAGTGAATATTCAGGCATCATGATTTACACAACTGAATTTCAGGCTTGAGGTGTCTTAACATCTATCCCACCACCAGTGCCAACTTCCCTCCACCAATAGCCCCAGGTTCCTTTAATTCCACCAGCTGCCTCCTTAACAGGCACATTTGTAAGCCTTGCTTTAGTTCAGATTTCATGTTTGCAGTAGGTTGACGCTGTCATTTAGCCTATACATATATCTCACTTGTACACCACTGATGTGCAAAACACTCTCTAACACTGGCTCTGTTACCTCTGGTCCCTCTCTTCTTATTGCATTCACATCCAGATTTTTCCCTTATTTGTCCTTATCAATTTTATGATATAGGGTCCTGAGTCATTTAGATTTCTCCCCTTTGACATCTTCCATTCCTCCTCCAGCTATTCTTTGCTAAACAATAGATAAGTGAGATCTGGTGTTTGTCCTTCTGACTTACTTCACTTAGCATGATATGCTCCAGTTCCATCCAAATTATAGCAAATTGTATGGCTCATAATTCCTTGCAGCTAGCTGTGTAGTCTTCCACTGGGGATATCTATCACAACTTCACCATCTTCAGCTACACCATTTATATCTACATCTGCAACTCTTGTTGGGCACCTCTGTTGGTTCCATATCTTGGCTGTGATGCTTAGTGCTGCAGTGAGTAGTGGTATGCATATGTCCTTTTGAATCAATGTTTATTGCTTTGTCCTGGAGATAGGTAACAAACAGAAGGATTGCTGGATCCTAAAGTAGCTCAATCTATACTTGTTTCTGAGAAATCTCCAACCTGTCTTTGATATGGATTGAATAGGCTTATTCCCACTGGTCGAAGATGAGCTCCATTCTCACGCACATAGGTGGTTATCAGCTTTTTAATGTGTGCCATTTTTATTAATATGAAATGATATCTTTTTATCTTCTTGATTTGTATTTCCCTGATAATATATGATGAGAAAATTTTTCATGCATCTATTGAGCATCCATGTATTTTTTTTAAGAGAAGTATTTGTTCATATCAGCTTCCCATTTTTTGATGGAGTGCTTGGATTTTATTTTATCATTGTGAGTGCTTCATATGTCCTTATATATATATTTTTATATATCCTTCATCTGATGTATTGAGTGCAATTGTTTTTCCCCATTCTTTTAGTTTTAGCCTATTAGTTTTAATAATCATAAAATCTAAAATCTAAAACTGTAGAAACATGACCGAAAAGATACCACAGAGGTGGGGCATTTGCCTTCCATGTGGCAGACCTGGGAGGGACCTGGTTTGATTCCTGGCATTTCATGTAGGCCCCCGCCCTGCCAGGGGCGGTTTCTAGAGTACAGAGCCAGGAGTAACTCTTGAGTGTCACCAGGTGTGGCCTAGAAACCAATCAATCAATCAATAAAGTTAAAAAAAATAAAAATGTAGAATCATTTTTGTTTGATGAAATTCTACTTATTTTTGTTGCTGTTATTGATGAAGTCATATTAAATATGAATTAAAATTGTTTAAAAATCTTTTTTGGGTTTGGGGCCACATCTGGTAGCACTCAGGTGTTACTCCTAGCTCTGTGTTCAGAAATTACTCCTCCTGGTAAATGGGGTGAAGGCATATGAGATGTTAGGGATCCAACTCAGATTGGCTGCATGCAAGGCAAATACCCTACCTGTGATGGTATAGTTCTGGCCCATAAGCCTATATTATTAAGAATACCTTTGAGATCTAAATCTTGGAGCATTCTACCTATACTTTCTTCCATGTATTTTATCATTTCTGGTCTAATCCTAAGGCCTTTGATTCATTTTGAAAATGGTGTAATATTAATTGTAAATAAAACTGAATGCTGAATAAGAGCACATGGTAAATATATTCTGATGCAGGGGTCTCAAACTCAATTTACCTGGGGGCGGCAGGAGGCAAAGTCAGGGTGATCCTTGAGTGCAAAGTCAGTAACAAGCCTTGAACATTGGGGGGTGTGACTCAAACAACTAAAACAAAACAACAAAAAAAAAAAGATTCCTCTAGGGCAGGGCTTGTATGGAGGGCCACAAACAGAGAGTTTGAGACCCTGTAAATGGAAAAGTTAATAGAGTAGACAGAGGAAAACAAACTCATGGAAAAGTATAATGAGAGAGGAAATAAAATTTAATGAAATTTTATAAAATTTTATAAAATTCTTACTTGCCTTGCATGTTGCTGGTCCTGGGTTTCTGGACATGTGGGGACATATGGTCTCCTGAGCACTGGTAAGGGTGATATTTGAACATAAAGCCAGAAGTAAGCGATGAATCTTCCCAGTATATCACCAAAAGAAAAGTCTTTCACAAATACTAAAAAAACATTCTGTGAACCTTGGGTTTGTTGTTTTCGTTAAAAACCACAATGGTAAATTTATAGACAAAATTGAAAAACAATTAGCACACTTGTTATTTTAAAATTTATTCTTGTTTATGCACTAGCAGAGTTTTTCTCCTTTTGTGGATATTTTCTAACTCAGCCAAAAAGCTGTGTTTATAGGAATTTTGGAAGAATTGAGGATTGGAAGAGTTTTGCTCTGCGATTGCTCAGTACATAATACCCACCCAACCAGGTTTTCTGAGTGACTGGACTAATCAGAAACATTAGTCTACAGGTGCATAAAAATTCTACAGGATGTGGGCTATCCTTTAAATGAAATGGGATCAGACCACATAACTTTGCATGATATGCTAAAGCCATTCATTACCATACTAACCACCTCAGAATTATCTCTCACTCTCGGAAAATTTCCTTTTTATTCCCAGTGATGCCAGCATAGTGCTTGGCACATATTAAATTAAATATCCTGAAAATGGTGACTAACTGAAAATTGAATAGGCTATTTTTAAAAAGCAAAACAAATCATTCCTTGGCATCCAAAAAGACTTCAAAATGAGTAAAACATGAATGAAATTTTAACACAAGAACACACAATAATGGTAAACCTTGGGATACTTGAAAGAGATAAAAAAAAAAAAAACCAGACCTCTTTCTAAAATAACACTCTCTTTTTGGTAGGAGAATTCATGCCTCATGGGACCCATATATAACTAGTTAGTGACTAGTAATGCATGGGACCCATATATAACTAGTTAGTGACTAGTAATGCACTTAATAGTGGTTTAAACTTATGTGCAAAGACTGGAACTATTATACTGAATGAGAGATCTCAGCTAATCCAATGATAAAATGACTAGGGAATAAGGAAGAGTGATGAGGAAACTGGCATTGGAAGCTCTTTAGCAAGTGATGACATTCCTACCTCAGGGAAAGACTACTAGTACTTTAGAGGTGAAATCCAACACATGCCCATGGAACTAGCATTTCTGGGCAATTCAATGAACTAAGTGCTTTTTGGCTATTATTATCTTTAATCCTATGACCCTGTCAGGTGGCTGAAACAGAGATTGCTGACTTCATTTCAGATGGACTAGCTTAAGGCTCAAAAGTCTAGGAATACCTTACTAAGATTAGATCAATACAATAGAAACCCAAATTTTTTTAATACTTCAAATGTTGACTATTTTTATGATGCCACCATCTTTGCTGAAATGAAGCATGAAAGGAGAGTAAGAAAATGTGCAATTTCATGGAGCCAGAGTGATAGCACAGTGGAAGGGCATTTGCTTTGCATGTGGCTGACCTAGGACAGGCTCAGGTTTGATCCCCAGCATCCCATATGATCCCCTAAGCCTGCCAGGAGTGATTTCTGAGCTCAGAGCCAAGAGTAACCCCTGAGCACTACTGAGTGTGGCCTAAACACCAACATAAATAAAAGAAAATGTGTAATTTTAATACCCAGAAAAGAAAGATTTGAGTTCAAATGAGCTGATCTCAGGCAAAAAATATACAGATGTTGTGATGCCTTACTAATACTTTCCCTCTAAATTTGACTAACGTGGGTATTGTGTCTACCCTATGTACCTAGAGCTGTCTATTGTGTGTGTTTGTATAATGTCCAAGGAATCAACAACCTTTGCTAATGTTTGCTATGTATTTGATACTATTACTGGACTAGGGCTTGAACAAGTAGACAAAGAAATATCCTTAAAAAGTTGGGGGGGGGGAGTTGGAAAACAAGGGGACAGAGCAATAGCACAGTGGTAGGGCGTTTGCCTTGCAGACAGCTGACCCAGAATAGATCTAGGTTCGATCTCTGGGGTCCCATATGGTCCCCCAAGCCAGAAGCAATTTCTGAGCTCATAGCCAGATGTAACCCTGAGCATCACAGGAGGTGGCCCAAAAACAAACAAACAACAACAAAGTAGGAAAAACAAGACAGATAGAAGTGGGTAATGTAACATGTAAGTGTGGAATAGACAAGGGATATCAGAACACACTAGCTAGAATGGGTATGGTTCAGTGCAGGAAAATTCCAAGGAAAGAAGTGATTAAAGGACAAAAAATGAGAATGTTTGGACCAATGGGTTTTAGAACGCCAGAAGGTTCCTGGGAGATACCAGCGATCCTCTTAAGAAATCTGCAAAGTCCTGATTATTCTTCTCAAGCAAGACTTTGCCTTTTTTACCATGTAGTTCTTTTTATTATTGATATCATAAAACACTGTGAGTCAGATTGCTGGGGTATCAAATCACATGGGAAGACATAAGTCTTCTTCACTGTTACATACTTACAGTTTAAACAAATTGACAATTTTATGTAAGAATGTTCATAATGAAGCAACCAAATAATTGTATTAACTTTCAATACTAGAGTATAGATCTTTTTAATATGCTCTGTGATAAAGTGCCAAGTATATAAAAAGCACTTTGACTGTGTAATGAAGGATGACTGTCTGGGGAAAATACTGTGTGATTGAGTTGCAAGGTAAAGAAAAAGCTGTTTTTTTAATGGAACATCATTTTATTTCTTGAAAGAATAGCAGAACATGGCTATTTGGTATTTGGCAGACAATTCTTGAAAATGAAGGAGGTGATATTATCACATCACAGAAAGCAACCAACAGATTTGTTTCCAGAAATAAAATTTGAGATTTTAAATAAAAATAAAATTTTGGCAAAATATTTCCATTACCATAAGTTTGGTGGCTTTCCAATATTTGATTTTTTGATGAAATGGGTCATGATTTTAATAAATGTTTTATATCATGTCTATATGTGCATAGATAGTGTGTAAATAAAATATCAAAATGGGCCAATTTTGGAGAAATCTTTGAGTCTCTACTCAAATAATCAACATTTCAAATGTCCAAAAATTATTATGATACAGAACCATGAATGGATTTAACACTCAGTTTAAAATGTATCAATGAGAACTGGAGCAGTAGTGCAGTGATAGGGCATTTGCCTTACATGTGGCTGATCTAGGATGGACCACAGTTTGAACCCCTGGCATCCCATATGGTCCCCCAAGCCAGGAACGATTTCTGAGCACATAGCCAGGAGTAACCCCTGAGCATCACCACGTGTGGCCCCCAAACAAAAAAAAACACAAAGAAACAAAAAAATGTATCAATGAATTTTCTGTAACAGTATGGCAAATCTCATGACATAATTTTAAATTTAAAAATATAACTTTTAAGAAAGTGCAACTTAGAAAATTTTGGTATAGTATTGAAGAAGACTATCTAATAAAGAATGTCTTTTTACAAATCCTTTTTTGCATCAATTAGAATTTTCTTCAGATATTTCAACCAAAACATATAATAACAGATTGAGTGCAGCTACAGACATTAAAATTCAATTTATATTTAGCCAGGCTAAATATAGCCAGGCTATATTTAGGGATTTTAGAAAATAAAGTAAAATGATGCACTCTTCCAACTCATTTTTAAAGATGGGGTTAATTTTTATAAACTTCAGTTTATGCTAAGCGCTTATGAGACTATAGTTGCTATTGTAAATTATAAATATTTAAGATTTCTTCAACTTTTGTTTTTATACAATAAATATCAATAACTATAATGTAAATAAACAAAAGTTGTCATCAATTTCTTTAAGAGTAAAAATAATATTTTTGGTTTTTTGGGCCACATCTAGTGGCACCTAGCAATACTCCTGGCATTTTGGGGGGGGGTTGGGCCACACCCGGTGACACTCAGGGGTTACTTCTGGCTCTGTGTCCAGAAATCGCTTCTGGCTTGGGAGACCACATGGGATGCCAGGGGATCGAACTGAGGTCCATCCTAGGTCAACCGTGTGCAAGGCAAACAACCTACTGCTGTGCCACCACTCGGGACCCTACTCCTGGCATTTTGCTCAGAAGTCAGTACTAGCAGCTCAAGGAATAACGTGGAATGCCAAGGATTGAACCCACGTTAGCTGTGTGCAAGGCAAATATCCTACCCACTCTGCTATTGCTCTGGCCTGGAGAGTAAAAAATTTTAAGAGACTCCAAATCAGGCTATATGTGTATGTTTCATGTTAACGTTTTCTAAATTCAGTGAAGAATTATAACTTAAAGATAACAGAATGCACTAATTTTGTGTATAATTATGAGACTTGGCAGATACAAGGATTTCTTCACTTGTATATCACTTGTATTTACTTGTATTGTATATTCATTTGTATATTCACCACTATGTCTGAATTATAGACTATTCCCATTGTCCCCCAAAGTTCTCTATAACAATTTGCCTATCCCCTACTCTAAACCCTTACAACTACCACAACTCTTTTCTATTAAAATTTTTATATTACCCAAAAGCCATATCACAAAAACCAACCTCTTATAACTGCAAATTGGCACCTGCTTTGCATAGCCATATCACAAAAACCAACCTCTTATAACTAAAAATTGGCACCTGCTTTGCATAGTAGCCCATGAACAATTATAATTATGCTATTACTTACTATTAAAATTAATACTACTACATTCTAAACAAGTTACAAAACCAAGAACTATTATTATTAGTAGTATTAGTATGATTATTAAACTATAACCAAACTCCACACATGAGAATCTGTGGTTGAAAATTAGTGGATCTTGGGGCCGGAGAGATAGCACAGTGATAGGATGTTTGCCTTGCATGCAGCTAATTCGAAGAAGATGGTTTGAATCCAGGCATCCTATATCCCGTGCCTGTGAGGAGCGACTTCTGAGTACAGAGCCAGGAGTAATTCCTGAGCACTGCTGGGTGTAACCCCAAAACCAAAAAAAAAAAAAAGGGAAAAAGGAAAAATAGTTGATCTAAATACAATCAATTTGGGGCTGGAGAGATAGCATGGAGGTAAGGCATTTGTCTTGCATGCAGGTCGGTGGTTCAAATCCCGACATCTCATATGGTCCCCCGAGCCTGCCAGGAGCGATCTCTGAGCATAGAGCCAGGAGTAATCCCAAGCACTGCTGGGTGTGACCCAAAAACTAAATATAATCAATTAGAAAGGAACCATTTGAGTCTGGCTTCTTACAGTTAGCATAGTGCTCTTGAATTAACATTATTGGGTTTTGGGGTTGTGTTCATAATATGAACACACCTCAATTTGTTAAGGACATTCTGTTTATTCACAACTTTTGTTGATTGTGAATAAATATTCACAAGAATATCTGTAAGTTGTTATTTCTTTGGGAATAGTATCTAAGAGTTTACCTTTTTAAGATGGTTTAGACATTTTTGAAGATGTCTAATTTTTGATGTTTTTATTTTATTTTTTCAAAAAAAATTCTAGAAGAAGGAAAATAAGAGCAAGGTTCCCCTTCTCACTTCACTCCCATTTTTTACTTTAGGTGGAAATTTCTCAGCTGAAATGTTTCTTTTTCTTTTTTTTTTTTTTTTGTCCACTTATACCACAGTACCTGGATTATCAAGTGAATATGAAAGACTTGTAGCTGTATCATTATCATGCTAGATGCAGGATTTTAGCTAGTTCTTCTCCATGTGGCAATAAAGCCTTTAGTTGTGGTGAAAATTTAAGTAGTAACTGAATTGTAACTTTTTTTCTAGAAATGCATAAAATGACCAAAGGGCATTGAAGAAGAATAAGTTCACTTTAGGCCTATTTACCAAGGAAGTTTCTAGAACAAGAAGATTGAGCCTATCCATAGGTCTTATGGGAATGATGGGATGCTGAGTAAGATTCTGCCCTTGGAGATGATGTCATTTCCATGTTAGGTGGCATGTCAGACATCTCTGTCCTGAGCTCCCTCACCCACTGGCAATATCTCCCATATATTCCCTCCACGCAGCTGGTAGCATGGAGGTCTAATTTCTGATTTATGCTTAAAGCCATATCCTTACCTGTCCAGGTATCCAGAACACTCAAGTTACGAAGAATTCGCAGACAGTTTGGGAAGTGAAACTCTTTTTAAAACATGAAAGTGATAACATGGCTATTGCAGATACTTAAAGTCTAGAAAAAAATTTAAAGAAGGAAATGGAAAAAAAAATTGTCTCAAATAAAATCAGTCTCTAAATTTGGCTATTTCCAAGGATCTTTTTCGGTCTTCTTTGTAAAATTGTAATCTAAGCTTCCATAATATTTTGTGTACTTATTTTTTCCTTCTAATTGTATCTTAAAAGATTTTTTCCTAGTGGTTGGACCAGGAAGCATTCCCACCAGCAGTGGATGAAAGTTCTTCTCACCGCATCTCTGCCAACACAAATTGTTCTCAATGTTTTTGATATATGCTCAGGAGATCCTATGTGGCAATAGATTGAACCCACATCTGCTTCTTGCAAGGCAAATGCCCTACTCATTCCATTAACTCTCTGGCCCTCCATTTTAATTATCTAAAAGAAATGTCAGTACCATTTTCCATGGAGGATGCATCAATTTCTATTTCTATCAACAGTAAACCAGCCTTCCATTTTCTCTTCGTTCTTGCCGATACTTGTTTCCCATCTTTGTGACATAGCTGATTCTCATTGGTAAGAAGTGATACCTCATTATGGTTTGAATTTACACTTTCCATCTTACAAGTATTTAGTATCTTTTTTCAAGTTTTTGTAGGCCATCTGTAGGTCTTCTTGAAAAAAGTGTCTATTCAGTTATGTTTACCTTTTTTGTTTTGTTTTGTTTTTGGGTCACACCCAGCAGCACTCAAAAGTTACTCCTAGCTCTATGCACAGAAATCGCTCCTGGCAGGCTCAGGGGACCATATGGGATGCCGGGATTCGAACCACAGACCTTTTGCATGCCTTATCTCCATGCTATCTCTCCAGCCCTGATATTTACCATTTTTAAAACTAGGTCGCTTGCCTTTTTGTGTTATGCAGTATGAATTTTTATATGCATTTATTTATTATAAATTCTTTGGCACATGTGTGATATGCCACTATCAACCAATTTTTGTTTACATATTTTGCTTACATGAGAGGTAGTTTCTTTTGTGGTGTAAAAGCTCTTAATTTTATAATAGTTGTTTCTTCTTGCTTTTGTTTCCATTGTCATTGGGATTGAGTCTGCAAAAACATCTCAGATCCTGACATGCATTATTTATGTTTTCTTCTATGTATTTTACAGCTGCAAGTCTAATAGCAAAATCTTCAATCATTTTAAGTTAATTTTGTATATATTGTTAAATAGTGATATAAACTTTTTTATTTTACTCTCATTTTCCCAACACCATTCGATGAAGAGTTTTTGTTTTTTCAATTTGTTCATTGCATGATCTCAGGTATTTTTTTTAATACAGGAGGTAGTCCTATATTATGTGTTTCCAGACTCACTGTTGGTATTTATGCCTGCTTTTATTCAAATACCATCTTATATTAATTTCTTTTTGTTTGTAATACAGTTTTAAGTTAGGGGCTTTTCCACCCATTAATCATCTTTTCTCTCAGTATTGCTTTGAATGTTCAGGTCATTTGGGATTCTATACAAATATTTGGAATTTTTTAATTAAACATTTTTTATTTAAACACCATGTTTACAAACAGAATTGTAGTTGGGTTTCAGTCATAACAAGAACACCCCCTTCACCCATGCAATCTTCCGATCACCAATGCCCCCATCTCTTCCCTCCCCCCCCCCACCTATATTCAAGATAGGTCCTCTACATCCCTCACTCACTGACATTGCTATGATAGTTCTCAGCATTATTTATCTAACTGCACTCAACACTCTTTGTAGTGAGCTTCATATCTTGAGCCAGACCTTCTGGCCCTCAACTCTGGGAATTATTTAAATGTCTTTAATTTTTCTTAAAACCCATAGATGAGTGAGACTATTCTGTGTGTCTCTATCTCCCTCTGACTAATTTCACTCAGCATGATATATTCCATATACATCCATGTATAGGAAAATTTCATGACTTCATCTCTCCTGAAAGCTGCTTAATATTCCATTGTGTATATGTACACAATTTCTTTAGCCATTCATTTGTTTAAGGGCATCTTGGTTGTTTCCAGAGTCTGGCTATTGTGAAAAGTGCTGTGATGAATATAGATGTGAGGTAGGGATTTTTGTATTCGATTTTTGTGTCCCTAGGGTATATCCCTAGGAGAGATATAGCTGGATCAAATAGAAGCTTAATTTCCAGTGTTTTGAGGAATCTCCATATCGTTTTCCATAAGGGCTGGACTAGATGACATTTCCATCAGCAGTAAATGAGAGTTCCTTTCTCTCCACATCCCCGCCAGCACTGATTGTTCTTATTCTTTGTGATGTGTGCCAGTCTCTGTGGAGTGAGATGGCACCTCATTGTTGTTTTGATTTGTATCTCCTTGATGACTAGTGATGTGGAGCATTTTTTCATGTACTTTTTGCTTCAAGAAATAAAAGAGGACATGCGGAAATGGAGGCATATACCCTGCTCATGGATTGGGAGGATTAACATCATTAAAATGGCAATACTCCCCAAGGCATTATATAGATTTAATGCAATCCCTCGAAGGATACCCATAACATTCTTCAAAGATGTAGAAATTGATCTGGAACAAAACCCAAGAATAGCTAGAGCAACCCTTGGAAAAAAGAATATGAGAGGCATCACTTTTTCCAACTTTAAATTGTATTACAAAGTAATAATCATTAAAACAGCATGGTATTGGAATAAAGACAGACCCTCAGATCAGTGGAATATACTAGAGTATTCAGAGGATTCTCCTCAAATATACAATCAATTAATATTTGATAAAGGGGCAAGAAATGCAAAATGGAGCACCCAAGTGGTGGTCAGACACTTGCAAAAATAACGGACTCAGACCTCCAACTAACACCATGCACCAAGGTCAAATGCAAATGGATTAAAGACCTTGATGTCAGACCTGAAACCATAAGGTATATAGAACAACATGTAGGTAAAACATTCCAGGACATTGAGACTAAAGGCATCTTCAAGGAAGAAACAGATCCCTCTAAACAAGTCAAAGCAGAGATACACAAATGGAACTATCTTAAGCTGAGAAGCTTCTGCACATTAAAGGAAATAATGGCTAGGATACTAAAGCCACCCAGAGAATAAGAGAAGCTATTCACCCAATGCCCATCAGGTAAGGGGCTAATATCTAAGATATACAAGGTACTGACAGAACTTAACAAGAAAAAATATCTAACCTCATCAAAAAATGGGGAGAAGAAATGAACTGACAATTTCTCAAAGAAGAAATACAAATGGCCAAAAGGAATTGTTTTTTTCCTAATCCCTTGAAGAAGACCCTCTGGCTTAAGGTTGTATTACATATTTAAGACTGTTGCAAAAT
This sequence comes from Suncus etruscus, assembly GCF_024139225.1. Taxonomy (NCBI): domain Eukaryota; kingdom Metazoa; phylum Chordata; class Mammalia; order Eulipotyphla; family Soricidae; genus Suncus; species Suncus etruscus. The sequence goes on along the minus strand of NC_064852.1, from coordinate 114,778,719 downwards.
TGATTGTCTGTATTGAGAATAATTTCTCAATTATTGGTTTCTGCAACCCCAAAATACCTAATAATTGATTTCTTTGTTTTCATTGTTTTCCAGATAACTTAAATTTATACTCTAATTTCCTCATTTATGAGTTACTCAGAAGCGTGCTGTTTTATTTCAAGATACTAATTTTCTTTGTTTCTCTTTTGCTTTTGATTTCTGTCTCATACCATGTTATTGGTAAATATGTTGATGTAATATTAATTTTCATGTATTAAGCTTTATTTATGGGTCTCAACATATGATCTATCCTTGATCATGTTCCAAGTATACTGAAGAAAAATATGTATTCATTTTTGGGTTTATTAAAGGTCCTGAATATATTAACTAAGTTTTCCTTTATAAATTTTAAATTTTCTTTTTTTTTTTTGTTTGTTTTTGGGGCCACACTCAATGACGCTCCTAGCTATGCACTCAGAATCATCCCTGGCTTGGGGAACCATATGGGACACCGAGGGGATCGAACTGCGCTCCATCCTAGATTAGGGCACACAAGGCACATACATGCCTTACTGCTTGTGCCACTGCTCTTGCTCCATTAAAATATCTATATTTAATGTCATTATTTTTATTAGTTTTTGTTTGAATGTCTGTTGTTGCAATTGGTTTTGAAATTCCTTACAGTTATTTCATAGGTATTAATAAATCCCTAGTGCTCTGTTGATAATTGTTTTATATATTTGGGTTCCCTGTGTTGAGTGCATATTTCTTGATGATTATAATTTCTTTCTTGAATCACATATTTATTAATAGGTATTTGTATTTTATTGGATAGGAAGGCAGTAGTGCCTGCCATTGTCTTGGAACAACTTAATTTTGACTTCTATCATGCTGAGTCTATTGTTTTCTTTATATTTAATGTGAATCTCTTGCATATGTAATATACATGTATTCTGCTTTTATCATCACCATCCATCCAATCCATCCATCTATTCATCCATCCAAATTCTGTCCATCCATTTATTCATTCTTCCATCCATTCATTCTATGTCTTATTGGTGAGATCAAGCTGTTCATGTTTAGGGTATTTGTTATATATGGGTCTACTTCCAGTCTAATTTTTGATTTCTGTTTTCTGTTTTGTTTCATTTGTTTTATTTGTCTTTTTTATGTGAAAAGTGTTACTAGGATTTAGCAATGAACCATAAGTAACACATAGATATGTCATACTTACCTGTGCTTATATAACACATAGGTTGACTGGTTTCTAATGAAGGTATGGTTAAGAAAAAAGAGACAAACCAAGTGGTTCCAGATCAAATAGCTTATAAATATCAAAACATAGATTTGAACCTGTGGAGTTCTAATTCTCCTATAATACCTATATTCTTACAGTACATTATTTTTTCCTCAAGAGAACAACTCTCTAAAGGAAGGGTTAGAAAATTATTTCAGAGGATCTATACCTTGCCTATGCTTATGTTATCAGACCAGATCAGTAGTAGAATAGATACAAATAGTCCCAGCACATAAGCTTCTGCTAGTAGAAGAATGCCAGAATTGATTAGATTGTCAGAGTGCTGCTAAATAAATCCTGGACACTGAAATATTTCTCTGGTAACATTTATTTAAAACACACACACACACACACATCTGAAGTACAGCTTGGACTGGACTTAGACCATTATTTTCCAAATAGATTTTGTGTAAAATTGTTTCAAGGGTCAGCAAAGATTAGAATATTTTTCCTTTTCTTTCAGAGATTCACTAGACATATGAAAGAATTCAGGTTCTGAGAAGTCTTATAAATGAAGTGACCTTTTCCAATGTATTTGATCCAGAACTTTCCAGATTTATTTTTCTACAGAACTCTTTTCCCAAGTGCCCCAATTTTCATCCCACACGCCTGGATAAAAGGTGATGGAGGCTCAAGATAATTAAACAGTCATTCTCAAGAACCTATGTTGGAGGGTTTCTGTCAGTGGTGAAGGCACTTATTGTACTTTCTCATCATGTCTCACCTACAGAATAAAATCAAACAGGGAAATATGAAACAACCTACTCACTACCTAGGCTCCTTTCGCCTTTTGATTCATTTCACTAGAACTTTTGAAAATTCTGTAACCAAAGAAGCCAATGCAAAGCAGAGTAAGGCCGTGCTCTGCATCTCATGCACTCACTTACGGGTCACTTGACTCACCCATTTCAGAGGACACTTGATACCTCTACAGAAATTCAGCCTGGGCCACATTCAGGAGCCATTTTAGGGCAGTGCAAGGAAGGAGAAAAGCTGGACTCAGTTCCCTAATTACAGCTGTGCACGTGGGCTCTGGTTTGGGCGCAGATAGTGACTGAATTAGTCAAAGTGTTGAAAGCTGAAATGGAATGCAGAAAAGGACTCGGAGTCCCAAAGGGCAGATTGGTTTTCTTCCCACTCTGGACAAAATCACGCTGCACTTAAGTGGTACCTGGTGATTAGAGTATTAGAGAACTTTGCTCTCTCAGGTCTGTCACTCATTACTGCTGAGAGAGGTCGTGGCCAAGGAGCCAGCCCAGTGACTGGGGATGATTGGATGCACCAGCCTGTAATTATGCTGCTAATTCTCCAAAGGTCAGAACTCCTTAATCCAACACTAATAAAATTATTTTGTAAATGAGGGTGATTCTATGCAGGGTGGGGAGTTAGAACAGCCAGGGGCAGAACCCGAATCCTTTTGAACGAGAATGGATTTTGAAGATACATGTAGGTAAGGGCCAACAGATTTGCATAGGAAGAGTAAGATTAGCAGTAGGGATTCTCTCTCTTTCTGTATCTTTCTCACTCTCTTTCGTTCTCTCTCTCTCTCATAAAATCATTTGCAATGACTCTATGACTGTCTTTTTTCACATGGAATGGGGATAAGATAAGAGATAATGTAAGTCTTATCAGAAATACAGACTTTTCTCCCCTTTCCGTCCCCTTACAAGCACATTCCTTTAGAAAAGTATTAAAAACTTCAGAGCTTATTTTAGCTATAGAAAAACTTTCTTCTGCAGCATCTCATCTACTCCTTCCTGCAACCACAAGGGCAAGTTGAGTCCATTACAAGAAGGACATAACTGAGACGCTCAGTTGCTTTCTTTGAGAGGCAGGACACAAACTTCAATCCTTCCAAACCAAATGCAATGTAGCTTGTCACACACACACACACACACACACACACACACACACACACACACACACACACACACACTAGCTCTTACTAAAGTAGATACAGACTCTTAGAATTCTGAGACATCTGGGCCTTTTATTCAGGAACATCCCTTACCCTATTGCAACCTAATTTAATTTATGAGGGTTTTTCACTCACATTCAGTCACAAATACAGAAACTACATCACCAGTCCAAATTTGAACACTCCTCTCATTTTAGAGAATTTAGAAATACATTTAAAAGACACACATATAGTGTCCATAGTTTCTTTCCTGCTGAAAAATCTGTATATCTGTAGGCTGGTTGGGCAAGACAGTATAACCCTGGCTATTTGATCACTTAGGTCTGACTGTGCTTTCTATTATGGTTTTATGCCGTTCTTGGTGGGATAATTTTTCTGAAACACTGCTGAGCAGTTGCGATGGGGTTCCTGAAACATTTCTAGAAGCTCTCATTCTGCACTTGGTCTTGGTCATCATAGATGAGTTCTTTTGTGGGCCTGAATTCTATGGGTTGGTGTGCAAATTCCAGACAGCACGTTGGCAAACAATCTTTTCTTCCAGTCCTCGTTTTTGTTCCTTCTCAGGGTGTGAGATCCCCAAAGTGTGATTAATCCATTTATTGATCGCCTCCTGCCACAGTGAGGGTGAGCTATGACTGGTACTTGGTGCCAGGCTGCCTATGTGATCAGACTGCTAAGGCCAAGGAAGAACAGGCAAGAGCTAGCTGAGGCTTCCAACCCTGCAGAAAGAAGCAAGGATATTCAGAGCTGGGTTTCCACAATCCTGGAGAAAAAAAAATCCCTTTCAGCAAAATGCAGCTGATATTTTTTCAGATGGATCATAAAACATATTTCCTGCTATCTCGGTTGGTTCTGTAAAGGTCTAATAAAAGTTTATGCAGAAAAATATAAAAAGGGGAGAATGTAACAGAACAGAAGCCTCTTAAAAATAGAGCCAAGCAAGAAATGAGCTGCTCAGATTAAAGCAATCCAAACGGATGTAAGGGATGATCAGTTGCATGCCAGCCAAAGGAATCAGAATGAGTTGGGCATTTGTCTACTATTCGGGGGCACTCTGGTGAGGGGAAGAGAAAGTGAAGAAAAAACAAGAAAGATTCAGCCTTCCATCTGCAAATGAAAAAGGCAAAATGAGAAAAACAAGCTAGGATTGGTGAATAAAATTAAGAAAATAGGACCCAACAGAAATTAGAAATATTAATATTTATCTTCTGCCCAAGAGAAATTCAAGCATGCCAAACCTCAGCCAAAGACCATGTATTTTTTTGAAGCTGCCTCTTTCAATGGAGACCCTCCTTTCTTCTGTGAAGTCACACCATTTCTTCACTTAAGCATTTCTTCTCTGAAAAGGGAGTCCTCAGGGATAACACTGAAACTTCCACTTCCTGTGCAATTGCTTTTCAATGCACCCAAGCAGAAAACAAACAAGAAGAGAAGTTGATCAGTGGTTTAAAACCCCGTTGTCCTTCTGCATTCAGGAGAATGGCAGCGTGTAAATTTTGACAGCTGGACCCCTTTGTGGTAGAAGGCCTCGTGTCGGACTCATTTTGGTTTTTCTGCTTTTCTGTTCCAAAGGAACAACCACAGACATCTGGGAGAGACTGATAAACTTGACCAAGGGCAAAAGAAATGATTAGGATTTAGAAACTGCCTAAATGAAATGAATAGAAAACCATTCAGTGATAAAACCTTCAATAAAAATTAGTTAATTCTCGAAGGTAGCTAGACTCACTACTATACCACGAATGCAACCAAATTCCAATTTGCATAGCATTTTCATGTAAGTTAGGTATAATGAATCTAATATTTATTTACACCTTCACATTAGGGGCAATATGTTTCAAAATGAATAAGATATAGATCTTGCACACAAAGAAGTTGTAGCCAACAGATTACTAGACTACAAGACTGAAATGTCAGATTTTTAAATGTAATTCTTTAGCAAAAAACATAAATCATAAATCATAAAAGCCAGTTTTGGTCCATTATTTCTCAGAATTTCTGGAAGAAAGGACATATAAACCAAGACTTAAGGCATGGGTAGGATCCTTTACAAAGGATGGAGACAGGGTTCTGGAGGGATAGCACAAGGGTAAGGCACTTACCTTGTTTATGGTGACTCAGATTCAATCTCTAGTATTGTATATGGGTCCCCCAAGCACAGTCAGGAGTGAACTTTGAGCATAAAGCCAGGAATAAGCAAGGTGTCACCATAGAACAAAACAAAAAGCAGAATAAATCACAGCAGAACATAAGTATATAAAAAGGAAAAAGCTAGGATAGAGTAACAGAGGCTTAGTTGAGAAAGCCTAGAGTTGGCCCAGGAACCAAAACTGATTAAAACTGTGTTTGATGCATGAGAAAGAGAATGACTAATAGGCTAACCAAAAAGCCCAAGTCAGAACCCATAGAAAATATTAAATATTTATATAATTCTGTAGGCAACTGAAGAACTATCACTAGATAGTTTTAGTAGATAGAACTAGATAGTTCTAGAGACGTAATTAGGGTTGACCAGGTGAAAGAGTGGATTTAAAATAAGTAACACTAAAATTAGGGAACAATTTGGAGGAAATATTCATAATCAAGTGAGCTGACCTGAATGTGCTACAATGAAATTAGGGATAGTAAAAAGTTTCTGTGAATGAAAGGAAGAAAACCAAACTGAATTCAGGGAGGAATAATATCAATTGATGCTTAGATCTAATTAATAATGTGTTCCAGTTAGAAGCCAACCCATAGATATTCAGTCGAAGGTTCACTAAATGCCTTAAGTAAACACTTACTCTTTCAAATGGTTACTGAGAGTTGAACAATTCTAAGAGAGAATGAAAAAATAGATATACCAGTTAATATTGTCCTTGGAGAATAGTCCCAGAATAGAAATGGAAAAGCTCTATAAAATTTAAAGTTAAAATGAAGTTGCAAGTTCCTTGTGATGAACCAGTTATGCCTATTGACTTAAAGTTTCTTCAAGAGTGTTGCTTGTCCAACCACCATTCAATGAAAGTAAGAGTACTTGGCGTGGAGCTGAGCAACTCATACCCACAAAAAAACACCATTTCAATGTTATATTTGGCATCAACATCCAAGTCAGATGGACTGGAGAAGAATGTGGTTTGGAAAGAGACTGAGATTTAGTAAATTAAATGATATGTGAGAAATGCCAGTGCTTTTCAAATACAGGGCATATTCTCTGATAGAAATATTATTTCTTAGTATCTTTATTAATCATTTGAAAAACTCTTAGCTATTGATGCAAATCGCAGATGCTTCTAAATTAGGTAACATTGTCAACACCCAGCCGATCACAATGTCCCCAAAGAGGTTAGAAACGAGGGTCAGGAAATAATAAAACAAGGTTAAATTTGGCTGGCTGGAAACTACATCTGGGAAAAGATAATTCAAAAAGCAGATATTTATTGGGCCAAAGAAATTTGGACCACACTAGTGTCAAAGGAGACCCAGGTGCAATGCTGGATGGCAAATGAGTTTGGAGTTTAAAATGTGCTCGGGTGGCACAAAGCCCTGTTGACCTGAGATTGCCTTGTTGGATAACAAATCTGATAAAAACAATCCATTCTCTCTCAGCCTTTTGTGTTTGCAGACCATTCACAAAGAAAATCCAATCCACTCACTTCTCTGATTTTAGTTACTGAGATAAAGCAAAAATCTGATTCCAACCATATGACCCCTATCATTATAACTAGAATTTTCAGCTAAAGAAATATAACTATGATGATTTTTATGTAGTTTATTTTGTTTCTAGTGAGTCAAGATATGCTGCTACTATTCTCTCATTGTTCTCCCATTATTGTCTTTTTGTAAAAATCCTTCAGATAAGTGCCCAGACAAGCATATGGCCACCACTGTATTATATATTAAGCATTTGAGGCAAGATTGCCACCAACGGCATTCAAGAATGCTGGTCACAGACCATTTTCCCCCAAGGAGCAGGGTGAGTATATGCAGTAGTTTTCAGAAATTACTACTGACTTCATGCTCAGGGATTACTCTTGGAGAGGATTGGGGAAGTATTTTATAGGGGTGCTGGGGCTCTAATCCAGGTCAGCCCTATGCAAGGCAAGTACCATACTTACTGTATTATCACTCTGACTCCAACTGATTATAAGAGGACTGGACTTGGCTCCCCAACCCACCAAGTGCAAATGTCAATTTCTCAGAGAACTTTTCTCTAAGTAAAATACCACTTAGCTGAAAAATCCTTGGAGGGGAAGGGAAGATGATAGCACAGAGGATAGGACATTTGCCCACATGGTCTTCTGATATCCAGTAGTAATTTCTGAGTGCAGAGCCAGTAATTTCTGAGTTGCAAAGCAACTAGTAACTCCTGAGTGCCACTGAGTGTGGTCCAAAACCAAAAAAAAGAAAATCCCATCATGTAAATTAATCAGGGATGTGATAGTGCAATTATAAACTTCCTCCCCATCATGATAAGGAGAATTCTTAGCTATGAGGCTTGCTTAGTCTCCAGCACCACAACTGCTACAGCAATGTTTCTTTCTTTTTCTTCATATATATTCCCCTTTGATCTTGCTTTCTTTATGTGATCTACCTTATCTTTCCCTTTGACCATAGTTCCTTTAACTTACATGGTTTTCACCTATGTCCTCTTTGGAACATCATGATGGCCCCAGTTGAAAAACACTGATCTATTACCTTCCTGTGGCAATCACAAACAGTTCTGCCATCTTGGATCATATACCATACATCTCCACTGGTATACACTCTCCCCAGGGCTGCAGGCCTTTACCTATTCTAATTGGTAGATGGTGTACAGTTACTGAAACACAGTGCGTTCTCCTAGTTTTAACTCTGGACTCAAGACCCTTCTCACAAAGACCAAAGAAGACAGACAGCACTGTAAGAAAAGGAAGGAGTTTTATTCCAGCATGCTGGGGTCAGCCACCTCCTAAGAAAATGGAGACTCTGGTGGAACTCACAGGCCCTCTTTTATAGGGAATTTAGGGGATTCCACCTCTGGATAGTTGATTTTTTTTAAAATTATATGTTCTTAGTACAAAATTGCAACAGACTAATGACTAGGATCGGTTGTAGGGTCAGTGAGAGGAAATCATGCGCCTCTAGATTCAGAGTGCCATGGTCGGTTTCTGTAATCACCTTCAGACCCAGCAAGTGGTTGACATCTGGCCATCTATCCATTGCTATATTTCCTGGTATGTACCCATGTAGTCTGGTTCTGAAACTGGTTGTTCTTCTGGGCCTAGTCTTTGTTTCTTAAAACTTGATGCTGTCATGGCTGTACTTATATTTGAGTGTCTAAGCAAAACCAGATTAAAACAGGAATTAAGTCCAATTCTTCTGACATTAAGCAAAGCCATTGTTACAAAAACAAAGCAGCGATTAATTCCAAACTTATACTCTAACTTATATTCTAATATTCTCTTTTAACACTATTAGTAGAAAACAGAGTTGTCAGATAGTATGGATACTTTCAAATTGCTTGAGTGAAGAATAAAAACCTCTGGTCATGCTCCCTTCTTTGAGGCACTTACAATACTGTCCAATGCCATTGCTTCTCTTGAACCTAGGCAAATACCTCTTTTTTGATTCCCTTACATGACCCCTTAATATACTTGGAAAAAAATGTTTTGGCCTTTTGTAAATATCTATTTAATGAAAGCCAAATTACAGAAGGTCTGTAATGGTTGTTTTCTTCTTTGTTCATTACAGCAATTTTAGGGACCCTGAAAATTTAAATGAATTAGAGAATTTTTAACAGTGCTACTCTCTCAGGTCATTATTCGATAATTAAATGAAGAGGTAATATATTGGCTTATTGCACCAACTTCTATAGTTTGTTGATAAATATCATCAAATGATCTCCACCATAAACATCAGGACTTCATTGGACATTCTTATAAAATGAAGGCTTAATCTCATTTGGAAGTATGGCTAGGATATGATCAGAGTTATTTTAATGTTGAAATTTTTAAGGTCAAAGATCAATATCAAGTCTAACTACAAGTCTTCACAGAAAAGGAGGCAGGAAATAAAAGTAAACACTATGATTGCAAAGAGAATAATTTCATTTTTTCCTCAATTTGCTTAACTGACTGATAAATCACACTCAGAAGACATAAACACTCCTGGAGCAAAAACACATGATTTTGCCCAACTGTCAGGACTCAGTTTTAAACAAATGCATTGGCCATGAACATGTTCAGGCAGCATCCCAGGGTTTTTACTGTGCTGCAAGTGCAAAGACTTTTCCTAGAACCAACATTGCATTGGACCTTCACTAGAATTAGGGAGCTTTGTTTGTAGCCCGAGTCATTTTAGTCATATTGCCAGAATGACAACTTGTTTTTGTATTCAAGTAACTGATAGTTGTAGCTTGAATTTTAGTGAAAGATAGTAAAGGTTATAAGTATATGTCATTTGGGACATATTGTTCAGCCCATATATAGACATTTCCCGGGTGCTTATTATTATGTGTATCTGAAAATGACCAGATGGCTTTATCCAAATGTCGAGGACCATTTAGTGCCATTTTAAACCATTAAGGCTATTAGCTTTTACTTGAGATAATCTTTTGCCCAAAGGGAACTAGTTTTGCTGTCCTTCAAAGTCATCAAATATAATTAAGTGCCATATTGAGAAGTAAGCACTAATGGATTAAAGAGACAATACGGTCAATGGCCATGGGTCAGTCAAGGAATATAAAAGTAGAGCAGGAATAAGGTTATGTAAGGTACTGTCTATGCTGCTGTAACAAAGAATCCCCCAAATATAACAATTCGAAATGTCTTTTTCTTCAATTTCCTTTTAGGAAAAAAAGTAAACCAGAGACCCATAACGGGCAGCATTGTTCTTTCATGCAAACCAGAAACTCACATTCCTTGTCTCTCACTGCTTTTATATTTACTATGATATATATTGCTCACTAGCCCATTACATTCAATCAGCCACAAGGGAAGAACAGACAAAAATTAGGACAGTTCTTCTATTTTAAAAAGTTGATGGTAAAATTGTATACATAAACTCAATTTAAAATTTTACTGTCAATGTATTAGTTATTTAATTACTATTAGTTATAAGAGAAGGTGGAATATAAAGTCTGCAATTTGATGATTCTGTGCACTATCAAACTTATTAGAGTAGAAATTCAACTTCTGAGCAAAAGCTATAGTTTTTTCCCCCCAGAAGGTTTTGTTCCAGAAGATAAAAATTCCAGAGATAAAGGTGAGATAACTCATCCTATACGGAATAAAGAACTAAGGAGAAACTGGTACTTAGGAAAAGATGATGGTTGGTCAATCCAATGTGAATAGGGACTGAGATTTAACTTTGACCTAGAAGTGGCAAGATTCTTTGTATATATAAAATTACTTAGCTTTAATATCAGCTCTGTGAAATGGTGAATTAGTATATAATCTCTAGAAAAAACACCGAAAGGGGATTAAACATTGAGAAAATTATTAGGGGAAATTCTTGTAGGAAAAAGAATTTGTCAGGGAAATCTGGGAAAGAAAGTCTAACACTGGTTTTAGGAGAGATAGAAGGAATATAATTTATATTGGAGGTTTTTTTAGCCTGCAATATTTGGAAAGATTCTCAGGGAGGTCTGGTATCAAATATGCAAACCAAAGTAAAAGCATCTCCCATGTCCTCCACTAGTCCTTCGTGTCTCACATGTTCTCATGCTCAGTCCTTGGCTGGGATGAGTTCATGTTATGTGTGGCTTTGTGATGTGAAGGAAGGCATGGATTTCAGAGAGCAGAAGCTGGCATCATACTGCAGGTAGTTGGAGTTCTGGAATAGCTGATTAATGGTAGAGATAGAATTGAGAACAGAGTACACAGTCTATCTTTAAACCATTATGTCAGAACACATAATCCCATCCTAATTGGTTGCATAGTTCTAAAAGTCAGATAAAATGACTAGAGGGAAGAAAGTGTATATGATGTCTTCCCAAACAAAAGCTTCAAAGTGAGAAAATGCCTCTCTCAGGTTGCATATAGATGCAAGAATAAGAACCAGAGCCCCTGCATCTGGTGTGAAGATTGGAAGGTCTCAGACATAAGTTGAACACTTTGTTATATTGGTTGTTATATTGATGGTCTGGAGAAATTTGTAGAGACTAATTCACTTACATGACAAGACCTCCATCTTTAATATGTCTACAGAAATTATGGGGTTAGCATAAAAGTCAAAAAAGCTAAAAAAAAAAAGTTAAAAACTAATACCTGCTCCTGAAAATTATCAACTTCCCAAGAACTGTGTATGTAGATTGTTTAGTCTTAGTGGTAAAATACATCCTTTAGTTAAATTGGTTTTGAATAAGTTTCACTGATTTCCATTTTAAAGAGTTCAATACACTATATTAGACCCAGGATTTTAAAATATTTTAATTTATATATATATATTATTTGAACATTTTATTAAGTCATATATTCTTCATGGTGATGTCGTGAGGTCAGTAGTAGTTATATTGAGCACTTCTATTTTACAAATCAAGACAAGAAAAAAATGGTTAAATTGGCATGCCTACTATCTCCAACTAACAGGACTCATTGACTTGTCAATGTGTCTTTTGACTTCAAATACAATGCCACCTGTATGAGTTAAGACTCTTCAGAGGAATAGAACAGTAGAAGGCAGATAGACAGATATATATATGTATATATGTATATATATATGTCAGACATGATTCATTATAGATACGGTTTACATTTTTTCAGAAATATCATAATTTTCAAATGCAGAAGAGAAAGAATGGTTAAGCTACTAGTTGGCTGCTGTGAGGGGCTCTGATATCCAAGGTCAAGAGAAGAAAGACATCAATTCAAGAAGAGAGGAAAATGTGCTTTTCCTCTGCTTTTTGTGACCTACTCTAGCTTACTAATTAACCTACTTTGCTGAGGATGTATCTTTTTATCCTCATTCTACTGAATCAAATAGCCTCTTTAAAAAACATCTTTAAGTAATATGGTTTAGACACATCCAGAAATTGTATTTTACCAGTTTTCTTAAGTTTAGCCAAATCAGATTAACACATTTAGTTGTCATTATTACACTACTAAAGAATGATGCCTCGGGGCTGGAGAGATAGCATGGAGGTAAGGCATTTGCCTTGCATACAAAAGGACCAAAAGGACTGTGGTTTAAATCCCAGCATCCCATATGGTTCCCTGAGCCTGCAGGGGGAGATTTCTTAGCATAGAACCAGGAGTGACCTCTGAGGACTGCCGGGTGTGACCCAAAAACCAAGAAAAAAATAAGGATGCTGCCTCTAAAGGACTTATTTATATATACTTGTCATCCTCCAACTCCAACTCCAAACCCTTACACTTCCACATCCCCTTGACAGGCACATTACAAAGTTCAGTGGTTAAAACTTAGGTCTCGTGTTGTTGAAATTTTATACAGATAGTTTTTATACTGATAGTTTAGTAAAACAAAAAACTAAATGCTGTCAGACAGACAGACAAGGAAAACACAATAGAAGAAAAATAAAGATGTATATGGCATAGATTCTTAATAATAACTATTATTCTGAGAATTAACTCTGTATTTCCAGGCAGCCAAAGCAAAAGAACAAATTATGATTCATATTGTCCATAGTGAAAAATGATATGCTTTAGTTAAAGGCAATCCAGCTTTGGTACTCAGATATGAAATAATTTTCTTATGTCTTGTATGTGAGAATAATAAATAATATAGCTTAGAAATTTACAAAATTTTGTAAAAAGCAGAAATAGAGATATACAATACTGTTTGTTATTGATAAGGGTAGTATATATACATATATTTTTTACCTCATTTCAGCACTCCATAGTAGTAAACCACATAGTAAACCACAGTGCCTAAGTTAAAAAATAGGTGCCTATCCATATTCAAGGAGGAAACTGCACTCTCCAAGTAAGTGAGAGCAGAGATTAACAGATGGGAATATATTAAGCTGAGAAGCTTCTGCACCTCAAAGGAAATAACGCCAAGGATACAAGAGCCACCCACTGAGTGGGAGAAACTATTCACCCAATACCCATCAGATAAGGGGCTAATCTCCAAAATATACAAGGCACTGACAGAACTTTACAAGAAAAAAAAAACATCTAATCCCATCAAAAATGGGGAGAAAAATGGACAGACACTTTGATAAAGAAGAAATACAAATGGCCAAAAGATACATAAAAAATGCTCCATATCACTAATCATCAGGGAGATGCAAATCAAAACAACTATGAGGTACCACCTCACACCACAGAGATTGGCACACATCACAAAGAATGAGAACAAACAGTGTTGGCGGGGATGTGGAGAGAAAGGAACTCTTATCCACTGCTGGTGGGAATGCCATCTAGTTCAACCTTTATGGAAAGCGATATGGAGATTCCTCCAAAAACTGGAAATCGAGCTCCCATATGACTCAGCTATACCACTCCTAGGAATATTCCCTAGGAACACAAAAATACAATACAAAAATTCTTTCCTTACACCTATATTCATTGCAGCACGATTTACCATGACAAGACTCTGGAAACAACCAAGATGCCCTTCAACAGATGAATGGCTAAAGAAACTGTGGTACATATACACAATGGAATATTATGCAGCTGTCAGGAGAGATAAAGTCATGAAATTTTCCTATACATGGATGTACATGGAATCTATTATGCTGAGTGAAATAAGTCAGAGAGAGAGAAAAATGCAGAATGGTCTCACTCATCTATGGGTTTTAAGAAAAATGAAAGACATTCTTGCAATAATAATTTTCAGGCACAAAAGAGAGAAGGGCTGGAAGTTACAGCTCACCTCATGAAGCTCACCACAAACAGGGATGAGTTTAGTTAGAGAAATAACTACATTTTGAACTATCCTAATAATGAGAATGTATGAGGGAAATAGAAAGCATGTCTAGAGTACAGGCGGGGGTTGGGTGGGGAGGAGGAAGATTTGGGACATTGGTGATGGGAATGTTGCACTAGTGATGGGTGGTGTTCTTTACATGACTGAAACCCAAACACAATCATGTATGTAATCAAGCTGTTTAAATAAAATATAAAAAAAAAAATAGGTGCCTATCATAAAGGCTGCTTGAGGAGTAGGATAGTCTCTGTGACCATGGGTGTACACTGGTGTAGAAATTGTTGTTAGAACAATGAATCCCTGAAACTCAAACAAGAATAACTTTGTAATTCACAATAATTCAATCGTAAAATAGTGCTTTAGAAAAAGAACAAAAACAACTACTGCTGATAGGGATGTGAAGAGAAAGAAACCTTCATTAACTGCTGGTAGGAATGTTAACTTGGGCCTACCTTTTTTGAAAATAAGATAGACATCTCAATAAAAGCTAAGAACAGAGCTTCCATATGACCCAGAAACTATCTACGTTGAGGATGTCTACCTCAGTGTCCAAAAACTATTCAGAAAAAGAACTTTGTCCACCCATGTTTTTTGCAGCATTATTTAAAGAAATAGATATGTATAGCTATTGCTGTTGATAATTCTAATATAAAAATTAAACTCAAAAGTCATTCATTAGTGATATTATTAGCAAAAAGTGTACTCATCTTATTTTTCAAAGACAAATACTTAAGAAAATAATCTCATAAAAGCCCTCCTGGGGAGTGTACCTAAGAATACACTCAATACAAAAAAAATCTATGCTCTTCCATTAACCACTTACCCCAGAGGATAGAGATAACTCATTTTATTAAGATGTTTCCATTGCAACTTCTCTCAAAAGGGATGCAGATATATACTTTCTACCCAACAATTAATTGGCTACAACTGCAACAATTAACACATTATATTTTGTTTTTTAACCTTCGTCTGTAAGTCAGTTAAGTGTTAATCAGCCTGCTCAGAAAGGAGAAACCTTAATATCATCTGCGTCTATATACTTGCAAAGCTTTCAAAGTTGGCAACAAGAAAGAGAGGTCTACCATTTTGTTGTTATTGCTAATTTTTCCTCAGAATTAAAATACATTCAACTTATTCCCTGTAGGGTTATTGGCTCATCTTTGCCCTAAAGTTGCTTGTGTTAACCTCTTGATATTCTGGTTCCTTCCTCCTTGCTCCTGACTCCTTCATATCAGTTTTTGTTTTCAAAATGTCTCTAGTGGAGATTCTCTGAGCTTTCATCCAGGAGCACTATGACAATGGAGTTTGATGACTTAACAATGTGTTCACCAGGATGCCTGGCTGTCTAGGATTGTATTATAATATAGTCAGTGGAACAGTCAGTCAGTGTGACAGTGGAACAGAGACAAGTCCACTAGACTTGAACCTGTGACTTTGGCTGCCTATGAATGAATGCAGATGCATTAACTTGCCACATGTGCTGTAAGACTAATGCTGTTGTTGTTACTACATAATAAGAATAGATTGGCATTTCTAAAGACTTACCATGTGTCAGGTTCTAGGTCAGTGTCTTTAATGTGTAATATTTTCTCTGGGAATCTCCCAAACTTGATAGGGTTGAGACTACTATCATCATGTCCATGTTGCTTATTTGGAAATAGAAGTTTAGTGTGTCTAAAAGTAACTTCCTGGGGTTGGAGTGATAGGTCAGTGAGTAAGGCATTTGCCTTGTATTCAGACAACCCTAGTATTACATGTAGTTTCTGGTACCAGGTGTGATACTTAAGCTCAGAGCCAAGAGTAAACCCTGAGCATCACTGAATGTGGTCCAAATACTAAAATACAAACAAGCAAACAAAACCTTTCCTAAGAACATCATTGATGAGCAGAGGAAGCCTAATTCAAACCTTCTTGCTTCCATTACATTGTTCACATCAGTCATTTAGATTTCCCAGATGGCAGATAGGGCAACATATGAAGAGAAACTGTTATATAAATGAATTAGTTTGATCAAACCTCCTGGTTTTCACTTTACTATTCTGTTTGTTATACTTATAGTTCTTGAACTTGCAAGATATGAAATTATTGTCTTTCATGTACTAGAATTTTGTATTTGGTACCAGATAGAACTGCAGGCTCAGAAAGGGGCTGATGGGAGCTAAAATGGTGGCGCAGCAGTAGGGTGTTTGCCTTGCTAGCCGCTGACCTAGGACAAACCACAGTTTGATTCCCCCAGCGTCCCATACAGTCCACCAAGCCAGGAGAGATTTCTAAGAGCATTCCCTGAGTGTCACCGGGTGTGGTCCCGCCCCCCCAAAAAAAAGAAAAGAAAAGAAAGGGGCTGAGCTAAGTATGCCTAGACCAACAACAAACATTCTCAAAGTATTTTATAAAAATCGAAGTTACCAAAAAAACAATTATTCAGTCTTCACTGCATTCTTGATATGCTATTTGTAGAATTATGAACTAAAAAACTATTTAGTAATAATGTATCAAAATCCTAAGCTGAAATACATACTTGATTTAGGAACTCATTTTGGCAACTTTATCCCAAGGAAATCATTTGAAGAAAAAACTTGCCAAGATGGGATCAACTCAGAGTTTTAGTCACACTATTATTTATAAAAATAAAATGTTGGAAATAGCCTAACAGTCCATCAATATGGAATTGATTAAATGACTTTAAAAAAAAACTTACCATACTATTCCATTTAGCCTTTTCACATGGAAAACGTGTTTCTACATTGTGTCTGTGATATGCTAGTAAATTACAAATGTCTGTTGGATGTTGATAAGTGAGTAACAAAAAGTGATCAAATGATCTGGATAGGATAGTGTAACTATTTCCCAGGATGGCTGTAAAAAATTCACGCATGCTGGAGGACTAAAAACAACTTTATTTTCGGAGTGGGGGGCTGTGCTTCAAGTGGTAGAGCATATGTTGTACATGTGTGAGGATCTGGGATTGATCCATAGCACCACACAATCCCCAAGCACCACCCAGATAAAGCCCAGGTGGGCCCTTTACGCTACTTGGAGTGGCCCCAAAAAACAAATTTATTCTCTCACAATTCCAGAGGCCATGGTTGTCATGCAGGGAGATGTAGGATTAGTTCCTTTCAAAAAGTCAGAAGGAGAATATACTTTGTGCCCATCCTTTTCATACCCCTAACTGCCCCCTTCCTTGGCTAGCTGGCAATTCTTGGTAATTCCATGGGCTGAAAGACACACATTACTACAGTCTCTACTCTAACCTTATAGGTTTTTCTCTGTAATTTTCTTTCACCAAATTGTTTTTATGGTCCATTATAATCCAAGTTGATCTTACCTTGAGAGCCTTATTTTAATTATGTTTTGAAAATAGAGAAATTATATAAGGTCACATTCTGAGATTCTTATTAGATAATGTTTAGAGGCACAGTCCAATCCTTATTTATATAATCCTATTTTTGTTTTTATTAAAATTAAATATTTATGAAAATCTAGCTATATCTCTTGCATGTTTTCTCTCTCTTTTTTTTTCTCTCTCTCTCCCCTAATCTATCACAGTTTGTATTGAACTTCAGAGTCAGATAAATGAGCCTTATCTCCTGATTTCATTTCAGAGTAGCCACATAAAATTACCTTAATTCTTTGGGGCCTCAGGATTTTTACAATAGTATTTTTTTTTCTCATTAAGATAATTCTTATTAGGTAGGTGATAGTACTTCACAAGATTTTTATAAGGAATTTAAAAGATAGTATGCAATTAATGCTTAGTATACTACCTGGTTCATAAAAACAAGTTCTTTTAAGTAGTTTTGATCTAAAAAAAGTTATGGAAGGACAAATCTATAAATGATAGCCTTTTACTGTGGGGGTTCATTATGATAAATGCTTTAATTTTATTCTAAATTTTTATATTTAAAAAAATGTTTAGTCATGCGTATATTACATTTCTTAAAACCGGGAATAAAAACCAATAGACATTTCTATTGGGAGATTGAACCAAGACTTATTTTGTTCTGTATACCCTGGATACTAAGGCATACATATGAATATGCCAGACATTGTTGATTCAATTAGCCATGCAAGTAATTTTTTAAAAAGTGCTCTCCTGGCCTTGGGAGTGCCTTCCTTTCTCTCTCCACATTTTTCCAAGTGAAAAATTTGTGTTGGCTTCCCTGATAATTTTCTGTGCCAGAGCCACAATATGCTGACAACTATTGAAGTACAGCAGCATTTCTTAAACATCCACAGTTCTAAGAGCAATGTAGGGTCTGTTTGCAAAGAAGGGCTTTCTTCTGGGAGTAGATCTGTATCTGTCCAGTGAGGAAGGAATTATTTCTGTCCAAAGCAAGATTCTGAGAGCAGAAGAGGCGACCAAGCCCGAAGCCCAAGGTTAAGTCAGATGGGCAATGGTCTGATTGGTTCCTGTCCTTCTAGAATAGCCATTTTAAGAAAATGCCTTATCTGAAAATATTCAGTTCAAACTTTTTTTTAATATTAAAAGTGGTCTGTGGGAATGCAGAACATCTAGAAAATTCACACATTTGCCGGTGAACAAGTCTATACTCAGGCATGCCTTTCAGCACAAATGCCTGAAATAAAAGGCCTCCTTTTGGGGAAGTCAAATTAGCCAAAGCTGACCCTCTTGAGTGGTATTCATATGTAAATGAGATTAAGGGCATTATTTCCTCTTGCATGAAATATCCTTTCACCAGAGTATTCCCCTTGGGATTCCTCAAGGAGAAAATGGATCAATGTATCCTGCAGTGGCCCTGAGGAGGAAGGCACCTTTGCTTACATTTTAGTGTTTCATTACATGATACTTGATGTATCCAAACAGTAAAGGTAATCAAATCTCAAGCTATAGAATCAGATCTATTTTAAATGAGCCTAAAATACCTAAAGAATCAAACCATTGCAAATCTCATTGGATCAGTTACTGGTTCTTTAACATCCCAATTCTTCCAGAAATGACTATTTTAAATATTGTTTTGATCATTTCCTCTTTCATCTAATTATCTCTTCTTTTGATACATTAGATTAAGTGTAGACAGTTTTCTGTGATTTGTTTTTTTAAAAGTCATACCATATTGTAGCTTAGTTTTCTGCTTACCTGTGTATTATCTATATTATAGGAGTATATATATATATATATATATATATATATATATATATATATATTATAATACATATTACATATAGGGACCTCCCCGGTGTTGTTTGGTAACTGAAGAACCACTTTGGAAAAACTAGGCCCCATGTAAACCTCATGGTAGATCTGGTTCTTGACCAGGTGATGGAATGAACTAACTCATGCTTGAAGGTGCCAGGAGTCACACAAGGTCCCATGTGGTACTCAGAGACTGTCAGGTTGATTCCTGGGATTGCTTGGGGCATGCAGTGCCAGGACTGAACTTCAACCCAACATGCCAATCATATGCTTGGTACTTTCGAGCTATATCCCCAAACACAGCTAACATCTATCATGCTATAAAAACTCATGCTACAATATACTAACTGTGAAGCATTTCATTTTATGTTTAAAACATAATTGAACTACTTCTGTTAAATACTAATTATGTTTAATGAACATAATTTAGATGGTTAAAAGGGCAGATTTTAGCATTAGTTCCAGTGTCTCTGGAAAACTCTTCATGATGGTTTTTAACTTAATGCTCAATGAAATCTTGAACACTCTTGGTTATTTTCTAGGGATAAATCCCTGAGCACAGAGGGGCTGGTGGCCATGGTGCACTGATGAGAAAAATCTCCATGTGCATGAGCACTGCTGAGATTTTCAAGGTGATGAAGAAGCCTAACAGACATGTTGTATATAAAGAAAGAAGTTCAAGACTGAGACACTTGTGAACACTTCCCAAATCTCCTGACCCCAGAGGTTCCCTTGTACAGCAAACTCCACCAGTTGTGCAGTGCTGTGCAGTCTGCTGGGTCAGGAGCTCAAGGTTTACTAGGACCATCTAAATAATGATGTCATCATGGGATGGTCATTTGGGAGTTATACAGAACAAAATCTCAAGTAAGAATTAATGAGCATAAAGAAACACACACACATAACATACAATCCAGAGAAACATTACACCCCTGTCTCTACATCTAAACTATCCATAGAAGCTAATGGCAGGAACAGCATCTTTTTGGACAGTATAGAGAATGAAAGGCAGACAAAAAGGGGTATTTAAATGTGATAAGAGCATGTATATGAAAAGTATAAAGAGGGGTTTGCATAGCCCATCATCACAGTCAAAACAAAACCAACCCTTAAATCCTTCTCTCATCCCTCAACAAGAGATAAAGACTTCATATGGAGCTGGAAGCATGGATCTCAGCTTCATCCCTGAGAAGGAAAGATAAATGATTCCTTTCCAGGAATAGAACATGATTAGCAGAGCCAGCAAAGGTCACCATAAAGAGAAGCTCTTCCTCCAAGGAGAGACATTAACTCAGTCACTGCCACATGTTTCAGAAACAGGAATAGTTTGTGTATAGTGTATGGGTTGCTTTTAATACAAGTTTTTAAAGATGTTTTTAATTTCAGGAAGCATTTCTATTTTTCCAACTTATTAAATTATTTAAATACTATGCCTAAAATCTTTACAATTGAAATTAACATGGTTTCCTTCCTATCATGTCTGGAGATCAGAAATTAAATTTGTTTGTTAAGTTGATTGTCAATAATGTATTTCAAAAGGTCATCATGTCTGGACTTAAGCAAATGTACATTTTTGTGAAGGGACACTTTGTCCTCATCTTGTCCAAAGAACTGCTAGGAGTTTGTGCTTTGGTTTATGGTATTGTTCGGTTTTCTAAGTGATGAAACAGTGTTTGTTTGGCAACCAAATAAATAATAAGAGAAGTTACCCCTTAAGGAGCATTTTTTATGTCTCACGCATGAGTTGTTTCCTGTGGACAGAAACCAGCTTAAGTCCTTTCACTACACAACTGGAAGTGGTTGGTATTTTATGGAGGGGAAAGCTAAGACCAACTGGGGATTGCATGAGTGGGGATCACACCAGAGGCTCATTACCTACCTTTCTGTATATCCTAACCTATTGAGCCAAAGTGAAGAGAGCTTTATTCAGATCCCTGCAGCAGCCATGCAGAGCCACAAAAAAGGAATCAGGACAAAGTGAGGAGGCTGCACAGGGGGAATAGTGTGAAAAATCCCTTTTATTTCTTAAAAAAATTTTTTTTATTGAAACCATTGTTATTTACAAAGTTCTACATAGCTGGGTTTCAGCATACAATATTTAGGACCAATTCCACCACCAATGTCAACCTCTTTTCACCAATGTTCCCAGAGTCCATCCCATGTGACCACCACCCACCCCAGCCTGCCATAAAAACAGGCCATTTTTAATTTTTGTGCTTCAATTTTGGATCTCATGATTTCATTGTCATTTACTCTGGCTTGGATATTTAGTTCTGCCTTTTCTTAACACCACTAATACACCTGAAATCCTTTGGCCCATGTCCTTCATCTTTGCATATTGTGTTTCTCCTCTTCCACTCAATTTCTTTTCCTGTCACTATACTCTAGGGCCTAGAGTGTTCTCAACAACCCCATTTAAACCATTGCATTTCTTCAATCAGTTATTCTAAATACCACATTTAGTGAAATCATTCTGTACTTATTCTTCTTCATCTGGCTTTCTTCATTTAACATAATATCTTCCATTTCCATACATGTTGCAGTGAATTGCAAGATTGCGTCTTTCTTTACAGCTAATGTCCAATGTCTGTTGTTGGACATCTAGGTTGATTCTAAGTCTTAGCTATTGTTGTGTTGCAATAAATAACAGTGTGCATACCTTCCTTTGGATCAGTATTTATCTGACCTTTGGATAGATATTCAAAAGCAGGATTGCTGAGTCACATGATCATTGCTGATCATACGGGTTATTTGGCATATGAATTCTGAGTTTACTGAGACCCTCCATACTGTGAGAAATGACTCACCCTTCTCCATAAATATTGGATCCTCTTGTTTTACTTATGGCTTTTCCCCCTTATCTGGAATCATAGTCTGAACACTGTGTGGTCAATATTCTAGCTTTTTTATACTTTTTAAAAATAATACTAACAGCTATATCTGGAGAACATACAAGAGAAATCATTGTTCACCTCAGCACTTTGCCAGCCTTCAGTAAAAATTATGGCTCAGTTTGGGAATAAAATGAAACTCTTTGTTTTCTGAGCTTTGGTTTAGAACCTTGAAGAATATGTTTGTGAAAAATTGTCAATGCTAAAACCCTCTGTAAATTGGATTTATGGACTTTCTAGCTCTGTGAAGGCAGTTAGGCCTTCATAGGTATTTCCTTGTGAATCTACAAAGAACAGCTGAACAGCTATTAAATGCTAAGAACTATCAAGTTGTTGGGAGACAAAGAAGGCTAAGGCGATTGCCTACCTATGAAAAGGGAGGTGAAGATCCCAAACAGAAATAAAATAATTTCCAACAATGCAGGGTTTCTGGCTGCACATTTATTAGAAGCAAATGGTGAATTATAAAACAAGAAATAAAAACAAAACAAAAAACCCCACCCTGACTGTATCCCACCTTTATTTTGAGCAGGTCATTTTTATGGACTCTTTAATGATTGTAAAATACAGCCAAGCATGCCAAACCCTGACATGGAGAAGGCTTAGATAGGATGCCCAGTGGAATCAATATAGAAGTTACTAAAAAAAATGTGGGGATCATTGCATCAGGCTTGGAAGCACTGATGAGAATGAAGGCAGAGCTGAGAAAGGACAATGTGGAAGGACAGAGGCCACAGATGACCCACACCCAACTGTGGAGGTGACTTTCCTGAACTGATTGGAATGCTGAGGTGGTTGGATATCTATGCTAAAGGGTGGCATGAGCCAAGAAGGAGAAGTAGATTGGTGCAGGTTGGCATGCAGTGCTAATGACAGGCATGAGAGACTTGATGTGCTAGGCTAATAGATAAGAGAGAAAGATATCTATCCATCAACAGCTATGATCACATCTCAGCTGTGATGGTGAGGGAGGGTGCTCTTAGGAAAGAAGGTTCATACAGTGACCATGTCTGGAAACATTGTGATGCGTATAAGTAGCTTCTGGTAATCTTAGAGCTGATCAAATCAAATAACTTATTTACTTTACATCTTTAGAATTACTGACTAGTAACTACACTGCAAGGAAAAAAGTCTTGTTTTGTTAGCATGCTGGCTTGCTTTTTGAGAGCCAACAGCCTAAATAAGATGTTTGGGGGAGTATAAATGTAGAGAAAAGGCTGTTGGATTTCTTAGAAACCAGGAATTTTTTAGAAACCAGTTTCTTAGAAACCAGTCAATTTTCCAAAGGTATATTTGCAATGGTAACTTCAAGAATTTTAACAGGGTGACAATATCAATAAATTTAGGAACTGTTTGGTTAAATAGAATATGGAGCTATTCTTGGGTTATTAAATAAAAGTTATGTCTGGGACACTAAAACATGTCTTAATGGCTACTCTCATGGAGATCAGTCACAGTCTACCAGAGACATTGCTTATGCCTATATCAACAACAGAATTCTGGTCTACATAATGATATGTTCCAGCAGGGATTTTTGTATTTTCATTCTAGTTTACTTTAAAAAGTATCATGTACTATATAAGAAATTTCCATGAACTGGAATTTCCCCCAATAGCTAGTTATAAAGTTTTTGTTAATTTTGATCAGCTTGCCATACAAAATTACTTAGATAAGATGCTAACTTTTCTAGCACCTTTGCCTAAGAAAACCATCAACCCTCAAGTGAATTAAAATGTATGAGCCCTCTTGCCTTGAAGGATGGTGGAACTGACTTGAGCAATAAGGAAGAGGATGATAGTTTTATTATGATTTACTAATAAATATAAATTTAAAATCCACTTATAATAGCCATTTGTATGCAAAATCATTGCTCATTATAGGAAATAAATTTCTGACGTCAAATTAAATTAGTACAAGATTAGGAGGAATATGGATTCAATCAGCAAATTTTTGCCCTCTTTTAAAAAAAACTCAAGCTCTAAAAACTGATGAGGTGTTTTAATTATTTCGTTTCACATGTGGAAAGAATAAATCTGAAGGAAATAGCTTAGGATTCTGTCCAAGTTTGAATTACAAATTATCCTAGGACCCTAGAGAAAAGCAACAGCAAACAAGATTTTAGGCAGTTCTTTGTCAGGTCAGCCTTTCGATCAATACTGAAAGCTACTTTGAGGATCTAATTTTTGCCTTGTTCATTATTCCTCAGAGTTGAGGAAAGTTGAATCTTTCCACACCCGAGAAAGCTGTTTAGGAATGCCCGTGGCCTCAGCTGAGTTTTGCAGAAGAAAGGGTCTTTGGACATACCTGCTTTTTAGGACATTAGAGGTCATCCATTGGGGTCATCTATTGGGTGTCATCTATTGAAGATCACCTATTAGATGTCATCCATTGGAGATCATCTATTAGAGGTTATCCATTCAAAGATATCTATTGAAAATCACCCATTGAAGGTCATTTATTGGAGGTCACCTATTGGAGATCATCTATGAGGTCATCCATTGGAAAGTCATCTATTGTAGGTTATCCATTGGAGGTCATCCATTAGAGGTCATCTATTGGAGGTTATTCATTGGAGGTCATCCATTGGAGGTCATCTTTTGAAGATAATTCATTGAAGACCACTTATTGGAGGCTATCAATTGCCCATATAGCTTAAGGCTTGCACCAGAGACAAATGGTGCCATGTTCTGTCCATAGGTCCTCTGGGTCCTCACATTTAGGAGGGATGGTGCAGGTGCCCTTCAGAACAGAGCTTCTGACCTCCTGAGCAGGACTTGCCTAGCAGAGTTAGGACTCTGATAATCTTCCAGCCCTCAGTTCCTCTCAGAGAAGTCTCTCTCTTCAATAGAGAAGAGAATCATGGGACAAGAATCAACAATGTGGAGCAGAAGTGAATCAGGAGAGAAAAGAATGCTGTCTCGGTTTGTTGTTATATGCAAGGTCTTTGATTTTTTCCCAGAAACTTCCATTCCATGTTACAAAAACTAATTTGGAAATCCTGAAAAAGATTAACTTTGATTTATATTCTTAAATCTAGATGCAAAGAGCAGCCTTCAACATCTCCTATAAATAAAAACATAACTTTCACTTTAACTGACATGTGAGTCTAAAAACCCCAAAACCTATTTGATTTGTAATTAAGAAAATTGAGAAAAATAAAAATTATTAAAAGTCACTTATGGTGCATCTGCCCCTGAGAAAAGGCACCTTATATAGAAACTTGAAAAGCTTTTAATAATTCTGTGACATGAGAAAAGCAAAACAAACTAGACTTTTTTTTTTTTTTTTTTGATTTTGGGCCACATCCAGTGATGCTTTTGGATTACTCCTGGCTATGTGCTCAGAAACTACTCCTGCCTCAAGAAACCATATGGGATGCCAGGAATAGAACCCAGCTTCATCCTGGGTCAGCCTTGTGCAAGGCAAATGCCTTGCCGCTGTGCTATTGCTCTGGCTCCTAACTTCCATCTTTTACACTGAGCCACGAGAGAAGCATATCTTTTTTTTTTTTACTAGTGATTATTTATTTTCTAATTCAATTTTTAAAGTATAATTGCTTTATTTAAACACCATGGCTACAAAATTGTTTATAGTTGGGTTTCAGCAGAGAATGTGTACCATCCTTTACCAGTGATATTTTTTTAAAGGTCCTCCATGAAATATATTCTTTTTTCATTCTAAGTTGGCACCAGACTAAACCCTTGGGTGCTTAAATAGCAAATGAAAAGGTCTCAGGAGTCTTTGAACACTGAGTAGTCATAGAGTCATTGTTTGGAGCTGCAATGCCCCCCCCCCCAGAGCACCTGTAAATTCTGCCTGACAGGCACCTCCCTTTGGCATCTGCATAGACAACTATTTTTCCATTGGTGCAATGCAGCTTCCACATCGATTGATGCTGGGAGCAGTCTTCGGAGAAACAGGAGGAGAGGGAGAGCCAGCAGCAAAGCGACTATCATTTTTAAAAACACTAATTGACCTTGTCAAGATAATTACTGCAGATTGGGAGATGCTGAATGTCTCTGGCAGGTTAGATGGAAAACTTACTGATTCTGGAGAGAATAGACTCGAAAAAAACATTTGCTGTGTTGAGTGAGAAGCCTGAGGCAATTTTAAGGTAAATACTTATTCAGAGATCATGAAGTGAGGGGACTTACATTTGTGTCAAATTGGGAAGGAAATGTGACCATGTGAGGTTATGTTACCAGAACCTCAAAACACAACGCAGTCTTCCAGCCTTTTGAAGCTTGTTGTGTTATTGTGTCAGCTAGCATGACTCATTCAAATCCTTGTGTTAAGCCTTTACTATGTAAGAATCCCATGCTAGTTTCTATTATGCAAGGAAAAGCAAAGTCCTATGTAGTGGCTGTCTTCAGGGATTCTCCACTTCACAAAGATATTATCTTTTTAAAATAAAGAAATAACCAAGTGGAAAACTTTGAGTTATTCAGAAGTCAGATAGAACTGGTAGATTAACAGTAGATTAATATTTTATATAGAAAGAAAACTGGTTTTTTTGAATCAATCATTTTTATGAAAATCTTTGTCAAATTCATCAAGGCTTTTAAAAAATCTTAATCATAAAAAGTATGCATGAAATGCTTATTAGAAGACACAAATTTAATATAAGTCAGGATGCAAAAATTAAAATAGCTGTACCATTCTTCATCAGGTGACCTTGTTTTCAAATGAACATTAATTCATCTATTAGTGTTTAGGCTAAAACTGGTAAAAGTCAAGAATGAAAGGGGGCCAGAATGATAGTACAGTAGGTAGTGCTTTTGCCACACATGCAGCCCAGGTTCAAGCCCTGGCATTTGTATCCTAAGCATCATTAGGAGTAAATCCTGAGTTCAGAGCCAGAATTAACCCCTCAACATTGCCAGGTGTAACTCTAAAACAAAAAGGCAAGCCAAAAAAATAAATGAAGTAAAGTCTTTTTTGTTGTTTTAATGGTGGTTCAATTTCCCCATAAAGAAGATGCTCTTGAAATCGTATCTTAATCAAGTCTGATCATAATTTGAGCAAGGATATAAAGACAACTTGGTAGGATAGAAAATGAGGCTAATAATTATTGTGTTGAATGACAAAAAAATGGGTCCCTCAAACATATATATCAACAAACAAACATTTGTTCTAACAGAATGATATTTACTAGTGAAAACAGTCTGTGTCTGAGTTAAGAAAACAAGAGAACATGCACAGATGGGCGAGGTGTGAGTGAAGGGCAGCGGGCAGAGATATGAGCAACCTGGGAACCATAATTTTCTGTAAGCTTAGTAGCAGCCAACCATAAGAGAAGACACCAAAAAGAACTAATACACCTTTAGTCTACATTAAAAAGGAAATTCCAAACAACATGGGACCCCATTCCAGTCTGATCAGGTTCTAAACCATGCGGGAAGTATATTTTTGTGACACATTCAGAAGATGACAAGGAAACTATAGCTCACCAATTTTGATAAAGGTCATTGAAAAGCTGGATGTGTGAGAATGCTTGGATGGATTCAGCCTGCTGAGTCTAGAGAAGAGACAGTACTGAGAAGTATGCAAGTGTCTTTCTTAAGCCAAGAGCTGTATGGAAAAATATCAGACATTATGTATCTCAAGAGAGCTAAAATGGGACCAAAGCAGTGGCGCAAGTTGTAGGGCATTTGCCTTACACACGGCTTGTCCAGGACAGACCTCGTTTGATCCCCAATGTCCCATATGCTCCCCCAAGACAGGAGCAATTTCTGAGTGCAGAGCCAGGAGTAACCCCCGAGCGTCACTGGGTGTGGCTAAAAAAAAACAAAAAACAAAAATAAAAAAGACCTACATATAAAGTCTAAAATACTTGGGGTCGGAGAGATAACACAGCCATGGTGCGTTTGCCTTGCATGCAGAAGGATGGTGGTTCGAATCTCGGCATCCCATTTGGTCCCCGTGTGTGCCAGGGGTGATTTCTGAGCTTAGAGCCAGGAGTAGTCCCTGAGCACTGTCGGATGTGCCCAAAGACCAAAAAAAAGGACTAAAATGGAATTCAATATAAGAAAGAAGTATAAAGCATCAAAAGCCCTCTCAATTAGAAGAGTTTGATTATCTGGAGAGGCCTTTGGTCTTTGTCACCAAAAGTATTCAGGGCTCTTATATTTAATGAAGGTGTGACGTAAGATCATTTATCAGCTACAAATGCACATAACAAATCCAGTTCAATTAGTTTATATACATGGTTCAGGAAATTTTGTTTCAATAGTCATCTAAATATTGTTTCATTACAATATTTATTGTTCTCATTCACAGAATTGCTGACAAAAATGACTTATTTGTCCAAATGTGCTTGCTGAAAAACTTATGTACCATAATGGCTCAAACCTAGATATCCAACAAGCATGAACTTAGTTTAAAATACTTAACAAATGAGAAAAAAATCAGAAAGTTTATGAATAATACTGTACTAGAATATATAAATTAAACTCTACTAACCATGATTTTCTAACTGTTTCCTAGACTAGGAACTAAAAGGACAAAAATCTTTGTGCCCTCTCTACATGTTCCAACTATTTTCTCTCAGTCAGTCTCTCTTCTCCTTCCTCCTACAGGAATTCAGCTCAAAGCCCTTAAGCTCCAAACAATCCTTCCCCTGACTAAAAAGAATTTTCATTGTCACTTAACCTTGCCTACTGATTGATCAGGTGAAAACTTCAGTCACTTCAGTCACTGTATCACTTACCCAGACCTGCCTGCTCAAAGTCTTTGTTTATAAATTGTTGAACAAAAGTGCCAACAAGTAAACTCAGATCTCAGTAAGGAGGAGTAGGAAACTCAAGGAAAATTTGGGATGAATCAGATCTGACCATTAACCCCACATTCCTTAGAGTATAGAAAACCTAAAAAACTGGAATCTGTAGTTAGGGGCAAACCATGATTCTACTTGCTTACTATTATTAAAAAAATTTTTAGTAGAAATCGCATCTGTTTTTTACTTAACAAAGAAAATAAAATTAAAAAAAAATTCACTAGCTTAATATCTTCAGAAGAACCCAATAGACATTGCTTTCCACATGCCCCCAATTTTTCTTTTTCTAATCATGGTCTAGACTTCCATGCCCTGGTGAGTGCAAATGTGCACTTACATATCTTCCTCTAGGAAAGTTGGAGTGTAGCAGGGATCAGGACCAAGGTCAGTCTACAGGACAAGTTATATCTGTACTTTGCAGCAATCACAGAATATTAGGGACAAGGATGAGGAACCTCCAGGAGAGTCAAAGATTTGACTCAGGTCCATAAGAAGAGGAGGGAATATTGGGACCTGAATTCTGAACAAGGCGGGACACTATTTTGTAAAGACCAGATGACTGGCTTCTCAGGTTCTGAGCAGGAGAAGACACCATTTCGTAAAAACCACATGGTCTTTACAAGCCTATTTGCATAGACACTGCCCCAAGCTACCTAGCCATACCAGGTAGCCTCTCAGGGAAAGACAAGGGAGTAGTAGGCAGATACCCCTACGCAATAGCCTATCACTTTAAAGATTATCAGAAAGCTGGAATATCCTTATTCCTTTCTCTATATAATCTTCCTCAAAACTTTGGGTGGGGCTCATCATCTCCTTTGGGAATTAACCTGACGGGCCAGTTGTGGGGTCCTTTTTTGGCAGATGGATTAAAGTATTAAACTTTAAAAAAATGGATATTTCTTTCCGGCTTCTCCCACTTAATCCCACGGTCCAGGATAATTCACTTCTATAGCCATCTAAATAATTTTTTATCCCAATATTGAAAACAAGAAGATCTTTTCTAGCTCATAAAATGGGTAGGTCTTGGAGCAATATAACCTCTTTGGAGATATTGAGGACTCAGCAAATGTCCAATGCCTGCTAATGACTTTGATATTTCTCCTTTCTGTTAAATTCCCCCTCTGTTTTAGAGAAGTGTTCCTCAGTCCTCCAGCCATCCTTTCTCTGCTGGTCTTCTCCTGTGCGCAACTTGAATCAATCCCTTCCCCTTCCCTACTTTTCACCCAAGAGATCCGGAGGCATGTTTTACATTTTCAGCTCATTTGTTGCTAGCTTAACTAATTTATTTTTATAACTCCCTCTCTCTGACATTCTAAATGCCTCCATGTGTCTCTCTATTACCTTCACTTCTGCTAATTCGGTCTCTAGTATCAAAGAGGGTATTGCAGCCTATGCTCAGGAATTAGTTGAGGTTTTGCTCTATTAATACCAGCCCCATCCTTCACCATCCAGGAGGGAGGGAGAGGGGAAGGAAACTAGAGAGAGAGAGAGAGAGAGAGAGAGAGAGAGAGAGAGAGAGAGAGAGAGAGAGCATTTTGCAAACAGCCTTTGTAAATTCAAAGCATTAATGCCAAAGCACATCTAATGGTGAGCAACCCACCATGCCCCTACCCCAGCCCACTGGGGAACAAAGGATTTAAAGCACAATTCTTTCTTTCCAGGCTCACAGAAGCCCAGAGGTAGCAAGTCCGTGCCAGTTTCAGTGAGTGGAAAGATTTAGTCTTTAGTTTCCTGATAAACCCTGTTTCACTGTTCTCAGCTGTCTGGCCTTAATGATCTCTAGTGTCACTGTTATTGGAAAGAGGAAGACGTGCTGAAATGAAAAGAGCCAGTATAGAAGAGATGTGACTTCCAGCTGTGAGGTGGGCTGGCCAGTAAGGCTGTTGACCCGCTACTTCCATCTAATCACACTGAGTGATGCCTGGAGCCCACAGTGGAGAAGCAGGTAAAATAATGTGACCCTCTGACCCTCGCAAATGAAAGGGCAGGCTGTGGACTGAGGCATTTTCCAAGCAGGTGGGCCCTCCCTTGTGCTAAGGTTCCTCTTGGATCCAGATCTTTTTATGACCCCTTTGAGGAGCCCAGGCCACCTGTGAAAATGCTGACAGAAACCAAATAGGTGAAGAAGCGAAGAGGAAAATTATTTCAGTGAAAAGAAAATAGCATTCAACCATCCTATGGTCTACTCTTCCACAGTAATATGGCTTCTGGCCTGACCCCATGGCCTTGACCCGGAAACTGTTCTGGCCATGATAAAAGTCACCTCACTCTGAAGAACAGAAGGCAACTGCTTTCCAAAGACTACTCAGGGGTTCATAACTCTACTTGCTGAAAATGGGGTTATTTCTTTAGAACATTGAGTAACACACTTCTGCTGATTTAATATATCACTTTAAGCTACAACTTGAGTTTTCTCCAAATCTAATCTAGATTCATTTTGTTTTATTTTAATTGGGATTTTTTTGTGTGTGTGCTACACCCTATGGTACTCATGAGCTATTTCTGGCTCTGTGCTCAGGAGTACCCATTGGCAGTGGTGGGGATCAAAGTAAGGCTGGTTTCAAGCAAGGCAAGTGCCCGTTCTCTCTCTCTCTCTCTCTCTCTCTCTCTCTCTCTCTCTCTCTCTCTCTCTCTCTCTCTCTCTCTCTCTCTCTCTCTCTCTCTCTTCCCCCCCCAATGATTTTTATTTTAATTTATTTTCAGATTTGTGTCTTTGTTGGAGAGTTCTTTTGTTCCCTCCCCAAACATGAACCCTAGCAAGAAGACTTTGGTTTCAAGTTTTGACCTCAAGAAGACTTAAGAAACCAGGTTCATGGTTCCTACTCTTCCTAGGAATGAAGGATGATGCCAGTTAGGGGGCATCATGAACACGAATCATCATCTTCATTCCTTTCTGGCCTCCTCAGGTTGTGAGGCAATGTAAACTATCATATTTAAATCTTGTTGTCTCCTTTTCCTGACATTATGAAACTCAGGGCACAAAATATCAGTGTTGAGGACCAGAGAACTTGTTTTGCACACAAATGACCTGAGTTTGATCTCCAGATGCTTTAAGGTTCCCTGATCCTACCAGGAATGATCTCGGAGCATAGAGCCAGGAGTAAACCCTGAGAACTACTGGTTACAGCTCCCAAACCAAAATAAAATAATATTATTAATCTGCTTCCTTTTCTTTTTCTCTTATAACCAAAACTCCTTCAAAATTATATGACTCCATGAGCTATATTACCAAAAGAGGAAGAAAGTAAAACAAAAAAAAAAAAAACAAAAACTAAACAAAACATTGGGTCTAAGGAGGATTCCCAAGAGGCACGGTTTCTAGCATTCACAAAGAAATGAAGAATTCTGTCCTCCCTTTTCTCTAAGTATGAGGAAATGCATCCTGCAATGCTGTCCTTTCACATTTCATGCACATGTAGAGACAGTTTTCACACAGACCAGAGTTTCTAGTAAGAATCATGGTCTAAAATGTAGACCAGCAACAATTCAGTGCTATGAAGCATTAACAATTATATGCTTTCTAATTTCTAAGGGATTGAAACATAGAGTAACTTTCACCCATTTTTACTCACCAATGCATTACATTAGAACACAGTGATGGTCTTGCTGAATGTTGAAAGAAGTAATCATGTACTTTCCTAATGAAGATGTTAAGATGACAGATAGAAGTTTTATAAATGGTGGTTATAAAATTTTCAAACTATAGTTTAGATACCTAATCAGAGAGTTCTCTGGAAATGTATACATATCCATATCATATCTTGCATTTTTTTAATCAACTCGTGTGTTCATCAATATGAACATAAGTCAACCTTGGGTCTAATGTTTTCTTATGTCTGGTTTCTACAGTTTTCCTGTTCTTATATTAAAAACAAAACAAAGAAAAAAACCTTCCATGCTAGAAAGAAAGAGGTTGGATGTTTAAATCCCAAAGCTGAAGCACTAACTGGTATTTTCTGTCAATTCTCTGGAAGCTGTCCAGAGTGCCTCCTTCCAAGACAAATGCTGGAACCTTGGAAATGATCCACAAATGACTGTCATATTAGTCAATTTTCCCGGTAACCAGAAAGAGGATCAGGCCCTGGTACCAGAAACAATGGTGTTTAGAGCCAGACCATTTGTTTCTGTTTCTCCTTCCTGGATACTCCCACTCCATTTGAGTCTTCAAATTATAAAGCTTAGGGTCTGTCAGTAATAAGACTAGTCAGCTATTTGTGAGGAATGTGAGAGGATAATTCAGTCAGTATTTTTGCTTCTCCTTCCTCATCCACTTCTTTCTCTGATAACTCCTAATATACTACTATTATAACTTTTACTACACTGATAGTAACAGTAACAACAGTTCATTTTGTTTTTATTTGGTGACAGAATTCTAACCACTTCTAAGAATTAACTCATTTAATCTTGACAATAATTTGTAGATATATCTCTTTAACAGGTTTTATAGATTTGGACATAAGTAGTATGAGATAATTAATATTGAATTTTTCTGATAGTAAGGGTTTTTAAATGAAACTATATATTTGATCATCTTTATTGATTTTTTTCTTCTTAATTCATGATATAAAGAGTATCCTTATAATGATGGAAGGAGAAAGGTCTAACAGTAGTTGATTTTTTTCTTATCCACCAGCCACAGGGTTAAATGCTTTTCAATATATCTCCTCATTAAGTTCTCAATACTTTTATAAAATAGATATGCTTATATTCATGTTACAATAATGCAAATGGAACCCAGAAAGATTCACTATCTTGGCAAAGATGACCCAGTAAGTTGTTGAGTCAGGATAAAAAAAAAGTGTGTTTAATTACAGAATTTATGCTTTCCCTCATGCTGTCAGTTTACTTCCTTCCCTTGAGAAGAGTTTAATCCTACCGTACTATTTTTCCTTTTTCCTGACCTACTCTTAACACTCTTTTGCTTCCTTACTCAAAGTAATACAGAACTGATTGGAGAATTAAATTTATAGCAATATTATTCTATTTCAGGTTATTTCTTAATTTCTGGCAACTAGAAATAGTATGCTAGACATTCTATAATTTTATTTGTTTTTTAATCATAGCGCCATGATTTACCAAGCTGTGAATAATACAATTGCTTCACACATTAAATGTTCAAACACTAATTCCAACATGGTATGGCCTTTCTTTCAATAGTGCCCCAATTTCCCACCCACCACCTTAGCCTATCTCTTTGCAGGATATGCCATATTTTTTAGCTATTTATAGAGATGTTAAAAATGAGAACAAGCAGAGAAAGCACCATAGATCATAGATTTCCAGAGAATGACTATGTCTTGAGGTTGTAACTGAATTTAAACTATTCAGATGAACCCTGTACTCTTATCTCAAGTTCATTTGATTCATGTATTGCTGATGTGCCCTGACTTCCAGGCTAGGTACTTTAGTAGATTCTAGAAGTTGTACAGTAAGGAATAAAACATATCTCAAGCTCTCAAAAATTATTGCAGCATTTTAGGCGATAAACTATATGAATTAAACCTATCTGAACCATCTGTACCTTAAGGACAGCAAGGAATTATAAGTATCTTATTTATTTGGCTTGGTTCATACCCTGCAATTTTCAGGGATTACTCCTGAATCTGCATTCAGGGACTTGGGGATCCATGTGGGATACCAAGGTAGAATCCAGGTTGGCTGAGTGTAAGTCAAATGCCCTACCTGCTATCTATCACCCCAGCCTGTATTTATAATTACCTTAATAATTATCTTAATATACTCCACAAAGCCAAGAACAGAATGACTCAAAAGTTGAAAAGACAGGGCCAGAGAGACAGCATGGAGGTAAGGCATTTGCCTTTCATGCAGGAGGTCATCGGTTCGAATCCCGGGGTCCCATATGGTCTCCTGTGCCGGCCAGGAGCAATTTCTGAGCCTGGAGCCAGGAATAACCCCTGGGCACTGCCGGGTGTGACCCAAAAAAAAAAGTTGAAAAGACTACTAGATTAAATATTTTTAGATTTTTTTCTAGACATTTTCCCTTTAGTTTTCATTTATATTTCTAGGTTCACTGTTCTGAGCTGTGTAGTTTGGTCTAAGTAGTAGTAGTTCTAAGTAATTTGAAAATTTTCAAAAAAAATTTCAAAATTTCAAAAATATTTTAAATGTGTCAATTGCCCCTCTTCTGCCAAATATCCAGTTTTCTTTTTTTTTTTTGTTTTTTGTTTTTTGTTTTTGGGTCACACCCAGCATTGCTCAGGGGTTACTCCTGGCTGTCTGCTCAGAAATAGCTCCTGGCAGGCACGGGGGACCATATGGGACACCGGGATTCGAACCAACCACCTTTGGTCCTGGATTGGCTGCTTGCAAGGCAAACTCCGATGTGCTATCTCTCCGGGCCCAAATATCCAGTTTTCTGTTGCTAATGATGACTAAGAGAGAAGACAGATATTGCTTGAATAAACTTTTATCAAGTACTTACCACAGGTGGCAGTTGTTTTCATTATATGTCCACATCTCATGCCTACATAGGACACAGAGAACTTGTATGTAGACTTTGCTAAGCTGACTATTCTTGAAGAGAGACTAGTCTTTAAGTTTCTGTCTTCAAGACAGTACAAGGTGCATAGATAGAAATAAAGGATGCATATATCAATAAATCCTCTTTTAAAATATTCTTTTCCTTTTCACTCTATCCTCCTAAATAAGAGTATATGGAAATGTAAAAAAAAATACTATGCCTGTAATGTTTAAGGAGGTATGTAAGTTTTATGGCTTTAGATTGCCTTGTATGCTGTTAAGAAATATTATAATGTGTTACAATCTGGGGACTTGAGGGACAAAGTAATTGTACATGGATTCTGTCTTATTTATCTTAATGTTCTTTGGTTCTTTGGCTGAAATTTCAAAATTAAGATATCAGCAAGGGGACTTCTGAGAATTATGTTATGGGTAATTGTCCTTCCACTGTAACTTTACTTTGTCCTCTTTCTTTGCATCCTTGTTCTCATAATTAAAAATAAAAAAATTAAAAAAAAAAAGAGTAGATTTCTTTGTGTTCATTATTCTGAGCATGGGTTGGGAACTCGGGCTGCTGGTCCAGGAAGGGGACTGAGATTTCATTAATTGGTAAAATTAAAATAATTGGTTCTATCATGTTTGCTATACCTTTATCCTGAATCATGGACTATTTACAATAGCCAGAATATGGAAACAACGCAGGTGCCTGACAACAGATGAGTGGCTAAAGAAACTAGTATATACACACATTGGAATACAATGCAGCTGCCAGGGAAAATGAAGTCACGAAATTTTTCTATACATGAATAGACATGGACACTATTACTGAGTGAAATGAATCAAAGTGAGAGGGGTAGACATAGAATAGTCTTACTCATCTCTGGGACATAAGAAAAAGAGAAATAGAATACCTGTCCCAAAGATAGAAGGGGATGGGGAGGAAAATGGAGACATTGGTGATGGGAAAGATGTAGCGGTGAAGGGCATGTACATTGTATGACTGAAATCCAACTATAAACATTTGAACATTTCTGTAACCACATGCATAAATAAAGAAATTATTAAAGAAAATAATAAAAATAAATTAATCATAGACTAATAAACACCTATTTGGGGGTTATGGGCCACATCCAGTGACACTCAGGAGTTACTCCTGGCTATGCACTCAGAAATCACTCCTGGCTTAGGGGACCATATGGGATGCCAGAGAATCAAGCTGCAGTCCATCCTAGGTAGCACGTGCAAGGCAGATGCCTTACTGCTTGTGCCACCACTCTGGCTTCAACCTATTTTTATTTTTATCCTCAGCAGTGCTCAGTTGATCTGAAACTGATAAAAATGGGAGAAAAAGGGGCCCGGAGAGATAGCACAGTGGCGTTTGCCTTGCAAGCAGCCGATCCAGGACCAAAGGTGGTTGGTTCGAATCCCGGTGTCCCACATGGTCCCCCGTGCCTGCCAGGAGCTATTTCTGAGCAGACAGCCAGGAGTAACCCCTGAGCACTGCCGGGTGTGGCCCAAAAACAAAAACAAAAACAAAATGGGAGAAAAATATTTCCAAATTTCTGCACTTTTGGAATTGTTTGTTAAACAGCAAACCCTAAATATCTCTTTCCATATATCTATATAATCTTTTATTTTTCTCAAGACAACTCATGTGGATGGGGAAAAAACATTCTTTACATTTTACTAAGCTTGAATAGGTTTTGAGGCTTATCAAAGTCTTATTTTTAATAATAATTACTTTATTTAAGCATCATGTTTACAAAATTGTTCATGATTCAGTTTCAGTCATACAATATACCACCCTTCACCAGTGCATATTTCCCACTACAAATGTCCCCAATTTCTCTCCCCTGCCTCTCTCTCCCCCTACCTCTCTCTTCTTTCTCTTTTTTCTTTTCTCTTTTTATTTTTTTTATTTTTTTTTTTTAATTTTTTTTTTTATTTAAACACCTTGATTACATACATGATTGTGTTTGGGTTTCAGTCATAAAAGGAACACCACCCATCACCAGTGCAACATTCCCATCACCCAAGTCCCAAATCACCCTCCTCCCCACCCAACCCCCGCCTGTACCCTAAACAGGCTCTACATTTCCCTCATACATTCTCAATATTAGGACAGTTCAAAATGTAGTTATTTCTCTAACTAAACTCATCACTCTTTGTGGTGAGCTTCCTGAGGTGAGCTGGAACTTCCAGCTCTTTTCTCTTTTGTGTCTGAAAATTATTATTACAAGGGTGTCTTTCATTTTTCTTAAAACCCATAGATGAGTGAGACCATTCTGCGTTTTTCTCTCTCTCTCTGACTTATTTCACTCAGCATAATAGATTCCATGTACATCCATGTATAGGAAAATTTCATGACTTCATCTCTCCTGACAGCTGCATAATATTCCATTGTGTATATGTACCACAGTTTCTTTAGCCATTCATCTGTTGAAGGGCATCTTGGTTGTTTCCAGAGTCTTGCTATGGTAAATAGAGCTGCAATGAATATAGGTGTAAGGAAGGGGTTTTTGTATTGTATTTTTGTGTTCCTAGGGTATATTCCTAGGAGTGGTATAGCTGGATCGTATGGGAGCTCGATTTCCAGTTTTTGGAGGAATCTCCATATCGCTTTCCATAAAGGTTGAACTAGACAGCATTCCCACCAGCAGTGGATAAGAGTTCCTTTCTCTCCACATCCCCGCCAACACTGTTTATTCTCATTCTTTGTGATGTGTGCCATTCTCTGGGGTGTGAGGTGGTATCTCATCGTTGTTTTGATTTGCATCTCCCTGATGATTAGTGATGTGGAACATTTTTTCATGTGTCTTTTGGCCATGCGTATTTCTTCTTTGTCAAAGTGTCTGTTCATTTCTTCTCCCCATTTTTTGATGGGGTTAGATGTTTTTTTCTTGTAAAGTTCTGTCAGTGCCTTGTATATTTTGGAGATTAGCCCCTTATCTGATGGGTATTGGGTGAATAGTTTCTCCCACTCAGTGGGTGGCTCTTGTATCCTGGGCACTATTTCCTTTGAGGTGCAGAAGCTTCTCAGCTTAATATATTCCCATCTGTTAATCTCTGCTTTCACTTGCGTGGAGAGTGCAGTTTCCTCCTTGAAGATGCCTGTAATGTCCTGTAGTGTTTTGCCTATGTGCTGTTCTATATATCTTATGGTTTTGGGGCTGATATCGAGGTCTTTAATCCATTTGGATTTTACCTTTGTACATGATGTTAGCTGGGGGTCTAAGTTTAATTTTTTGCAAGTGGCTATCCAATTGTGCCAACACCACTTGTTGAAGAGGCTTTCCCTGCTCCATTTAGGATTTCCTGCTCCTTTATCAAAAATTAGATGGTTGTATCTCTGGGGAACATTTTCTGAGTATTCAAGCCTATTCCACTGATCTGAGGACCTATCCTTATTCCAATACCATGCTGTTTTGATAACTGTTGCTTTGTAGTACAGTTTAAAGTTGGGAAAAGTAATTCCTCCCATATTCTTTTTCCCAATGATTGCTTTAGCTATTCGAGGGTGTTTATTGTTCCAAATGAATTTCAAAAGTGTCTGATCCACTTCTTTGAAGAATGTCATGGGTATCTTTAGAGGGATGGCATTAAATCTGTATAATGCCTTGGGGAGTATTGACATTTTGATGATGTTAATCCTGCCAATCCATGAGCAGGGTATGTGTTTCCATTTCCGTGTGTCCTCTCTTATTTCTTGGAGCAGAGTTTTATAGTTTTCTTTGTATAGGTCCTTCACATATTTAGTCAAGTTGATTCCAAGATATTTGAGTTTGTGTGGTACTATTGTGAATGGGGTTGTTTTCTTAATGTCCATTTCTTCTTTATTACTGTTGGTGTATAGAAAGGCCATTGATTTTTGTGTGTTAATTTTGTAGCCTGCCACCTTGCTATATGAGTCTATTGTTTCTAGAAGCTTTTTGATAGAGTCTTTAGGGTTTTCTAAGTAGAGTATCATGTCATCTGCAAACAGTGAGAGCTTGACTTCTTCCTTTCCTATCTGGATTCCCTTGATATCCTTTTCTTGCCTAATCGCTATAGCAAGTACTTCCAGTGCTATGTTGAATAGGAGTGGTGAGAGAGGACAGCCTTTTCTTGTGCCAGAATTTAGAGGGAAGGCTTTCAGTTTTTCTCCATTGAGGATAATATTTGCCACTGGCTTGTGGTAGATGGCCTTCACTATATTGAGAAAGGTTCCCTCCATTCCCATCTTGCTGAGAGTTTTGATCAAGAATGGGTGTTGGACCTTATCAAATGCTTTCTCTGCATCTATTGATATGATCATGTGGTTTTTATTTTTCTTGTTATTGATGTTGTGTATTATGTTGATAGATTTACGGATGTTAAACCAGCCTTGCATTCCTGGGATGAAACCTACTTGATCGTAGTGGATGATCTTCTTAACGAGGCATTGAATCCTATTTGCCAGGATTTTGTTGAGGATCTTTGCATCTGCATTCATCAGTGATATTGGTCTGTAATTTTCTTTTTTGGTAGCGTCTCTGTCTGGTTTAGGTATCAAGGTGATGTTGGCTTCATAAAAGCTATTTGGAAGTGTTTCTGTTTGTTCAATTTCATGAAAGAGTCTTGCCAAGATTGGCAGTAGTTCCTCTTGGAAAGTTTGATAGAATTCATTAGTGAATCCATCTGGACCTGGGCTTTTGTTTTTCGGCAGACATTTGATTACTGTTTTAATTTCATCAATGGTGATGGGGGTGTTTAGATATGCTACATCCTCTTCCTTCAACCGTGGAAGATTATAAGAGTCCAAGAATTTATCCATTTCTTCCAGGTTCTCATTTTTAGTGGCGTAGAGTTTTTCAAAGTAGTTTCTGATTACCCTTTGAATCTCTGTCATATCAGTAGTGATCTCTCCTTTTTCATTCCTGATACGAGTTATCAAGTTTCTCTCTCTCTCTTTCTTTGTTAGGTTTGCCAGTGGTCTATCAATCTTGTTTATTTTTTCAAAGAACCAACTTCTGCTTTCGTTGATCTTTCGGATTGTTTTTTGAGTTTCCACTTCGTTGATTTCTGCTCTCAGCTTTGTTATTTCCTTCTGTCTTCCTGTTCTTGGGTCCTTTTGTTGAGCATTTTCTAGTTCTATTAGCTGTGTCATTAAGCTACTCAGGTAAGCTCCTTCTTCCTTCCTGATGTGTGCTTGCAAAGCTATAAATTTTCCTCTCAGTACTGCTTTTGCTGTGTCCCATAAGTTCTGAGAGTTTGTGTCTTTATTGTCATTTGTTTCCAGGAACCTTTTTATTTCCTCCTTGATTTCATCTCGGACCCACTGGTTATTGAGCATGAGGCTGTTTAACTTCCAGGTGTTAAAGTGTTTCTTCTGAGTCCCTTTGGAGTTCACAAATAATTTCAGAGCCTTGTGGTCAGCGAAGGTAGTCTGCAAAATTTCTATCCTCTTGATCTTATGGAGGTATGTTTTATGTGCCAGCATGTAGTCTATCCTGGAGAATGTCCCATGTACATTGGAGAAGAATGTGTATCCAGGTTTCTGGGGATGGAGTGTCCTATATATATCCACTAGGCCTCTTTCTTCCATTTCTCTCCTCAGGTCTAGTATATTCTTGTTGGGTTTCAGTCTGGTTGACCTGTCCAGTGTTGACAAAGCCG
This sequence comes from Suncus etruscus, assembly GCF_024139225.1. NCBI lineage: Eukaryota > Metazoa > Chordata > Mammalia > Eulipotyphla > Soricidae > Suncus > Suncus etruscus. The sequence goes on along the minus strand of NC_064852.1, from coordinate 114,737,736 downwards.
TGTTTAGGTCCCCCACAATTATTGTGTTGTTGTTGATATTATTTTTCAGATTTGTCAGCAGTTGTATTAAATATTTTGCTGGCCCCTCATTCGGTGCATATATGTTTAGGAGAGTGAATTCTTCCTGCTCTACGTACCCCTTGATTAATATAAAATGTCCGTCTTTGTCCCTTACAACCTTCCTGAGTATAAAGTTTGCATTATCTGATATTAGTATGGCCACTCCAGCTTTTTTATGGGTGTTGTTTGCTTGGATAACTTTTCTCCAGCCTTTTATTTTGAGTCTATGTTTGTTCTGACTATTCAGGTGCGTTTCTTGTAGGCAGCAGAAGGTTGGATTGAGTTTTTTGATCCATTTAGCCACTCTGTGTCTCTTAACTGGTGCATTTAGTCCATTGACGTTGAGAGAAAGAATTGTCCTGGGATTTAACGCCATCTTTATTTCAAAATTTGGTGTGTCTTTTGGGTAGTCTTGTCTTAGATTAGGTCTTTCAGTTTTTCTCTTAAGACTGGTTTTGTGTCTGTGAAGTTTCTGAGCTGTTTTTTGTCTGTGAAACCATGTATTCTTCCATCAAACCGGAAAGTGAGTTTTGCTGGGTATAGTATTCTGGGTGAAGCATTCATTTCATTCAGTCTTGTCACAATATCCCACCACTGCTTTCTGGCATTGAGCGTTTCTGGTGACAGGTCTGCTGTAAATCTCAGGGAAGCTTGCTTGAACATGATTTCCCCTTTTGATCTTGCTGTTTTCAGAATTCTGTCTCTATCTGTGGGATTTGTCATTGTGACTAGGATGTGTCTTGGGGTGGTTTTTCTGGGGTCTCTTTTGGTTGGTACTCTTCGGGCATGCAGGATTTGATCACATATATTCTTTAGCTCTGGAAGTTTCTCTTTAATGATGTTCTTGACCATTGATTCTTCCTGGAAATTTTCTTCCTGGGTCTCTGGGACTCCAATGATTCTTAAGTTGTTTCTGTTGATCTTATCATAGACTTCTATTTTCGTCTGTTCCCATTCTTTGACTAATTTTTCCATTGTCTGCTCATTTGCTTTAAGTTTTTTGTCCAATCTCTCCTGCTGTATGGAATTGTTATGTATCTCATCTTCCACAGCACCAAGTCTATTCTCAGCTTCTGATACCCTGTCCCAGAGCTTATCCATTTTGTCATTCACTTCGTTTACTGAGTTTTTCAGGCCTGTTAGTTGACATGTTATTTCAGTTTGGAGTTTTGTCATTTCTGCCTTCATATTTTCTTGGTTCTTATTAGTGTTCTGTTCAACTCGATCCATGGTTTCTTGGAGTCTGTTGAGCACCTTCCATATTGCTAGTCTAAAGTCCTTATCTGAGAGGTTGATTAGTTGTTCAGTCATTATCTGGTCCTCAGAATTGTCATCTTCATTCTCTATGTCTGATGCTGGCCTGCGCTGTTTCCCCATTGTCACATTTGTATTGTGGGTTTTTCTACGTGTTGTAGTGGTATTCATTGTCTATATGATGTAGGCAGCACACTCCTCTGGCTCCTCCCTTTCTGGATGGGCTGACTTGCCTCTAAGGGAGGGGAGTCCTCCGTGGATGAAGCCTCACACTGGGTCAAATCTTAGGCCCGAGCATGTAACAGAGAAGACAGTCCAGAGAGAAATGTTTGCTTCTGTGATATAGCGCCGTTCTTAGTGTGATTTTTCCTTCTTGTTGCAATGGAGTTCTTTCCTTAGAAAGAGTGCACGGCCGCGTAGCGAAGCGGAGCGGCCGTGCTCCTCTGAGCCTCTTTTTGCCCCACTCGCAAGAGTTTCATGCAAGAGGACAGTAGACAGACATAGACAGGTCACACTCACAGTCTTTCACAGCTGAGCCCCACTGGGCCGGTGTACTTTCGCGGATTTTCCCCGCCTGGTGTCACACACAGGGAGCCAGCTTTTGCAAAGGATAGCCGGTTTTTATGCTCTGAAGTCCCTCCCTGAAAATGGCGTCTGGGCGAGCGAGGTTTCTGGAGGCTCTTTTTGCCCCACTCGCAAGAGTTTCACGCAAGAGGACAGTAGACAGACATAGACAGGTCACACTCACAGTCTTTCACAGCTGAGCCCCACTGGGCCGGTGTACTTTCGCGGATTTTCCCCGCCTGGTGTCACACACAGGGAGCCAGCTTTTGCAAAGGATAGCCGGTTTTTATGCTCTGAAGTCCCTCCCTGAAAATGGCGTCTGGGCGAGCGAGGTTTCTGGAGGCTCTTTTTGCCCCACTCGCAAGAGTTTCACGCAAGAGGACAGTAGACAGACATAGACAGGTCACACTCACAGTCTTTCACAGCTGAGCCCCACTGGGCCGGTGTACTTTCGCGGATTTTCCCCGCCTGGTGTGACACACAGGGAGCCAGCTTTTGCAAAGGCTTCTCTTTTTATTTTTATCTTTCTTTTTCTCTTCCTTCCTTCCTTCTTTCCTCTCTTCTTTCTTTCTCTTTTGCTTTCCTTTTTTCTTTCTCTTTCTTTTTTCCTTCCTTCCTTCCTTCCTTCCTTCCTTCCTTCCTTCCTTCCTTCCTTCCTACCTTCCTTCCTTCTTCCTTTCTTTCTTTTTCCTTTTTGGCACTGTGGTTTGCACTACTGTTGATGAAGGAGATTGTATCAAGCATATCACTTTATTTCATTTAGCACCCCATTTTATCCAGAATGATCAGCTCCAACTTTCCTTGTCATAGTGGTCCCTTCTCTACCCTAACTGCACTGACCCACTCACTATTTGTGGCAAGTTTCCTACCAAGACTTGGTGTTCCTGACCCTCATTTCTATTGTCTCTGAATATTATTATCATACTATATATTAACTTTTTTATATTCCCCAAATGAGTGAGATTATTTTATTTCCATCCCTCTTCTTCGGACTCATTTCACTTAGCATAATAATCATCATATCTATCCATGCATAAACAAATTTAATGACTTAATTCTTCCTAACTGCTGCATAGTATTCTATTCTGTAGATGTATCACCATTTCTTTATCCTTTCATATGTTCTCAGGCAAGCACTTGGGTTATTTCCAGATTCTGGCTATTGTAAATAGTTCTGTGATGAACATAGGAATGCAGAGGGCTTTACTGCAAGGTTTTTTTGGTTTCCTAGGAATATCCCTAAGAGTGGTGTTTCCTGGATTATATGGAAGTTCTATTTTTAGTTGAGAAATGCACATATTGTTTTCCACAGAAGCTGGACTAATCTACATTCCCACCAGCAGTAAATGAGAGTACCCTTCTTTCTGCATTTACACCAGCACTGGTTGTTCTTGTTCTTTGTGATGTGTGCCAATTTCTGTGCTGTGAGATGATATCTCATTGTAGTTTTGATTTTCATCTTCCTAATGCTTAGCAATGTGGAACATTTTTATGTGCCTTTTAGCCATCTATATTTCTTCTTTGAGGAAGTTTCCATTCACCTCTTCTCCCTATTTTGAGATGGGGTTAGATATTTGGTACATAGAGGAAAATGTAGGCAGAACACTCCATAACATTGAATCTAAAGATATCTTGAAGGATGAAACACCACTGGCCAAGCATGTGGAAGCAAAGGTTAGACAAATGGGACTAAAAATTAAACTTATAAGCTTCTGCACCTCAAAGGAAGCAGTGATTAGAATACAAAAACTGCCCATAGAATGGGAGAAACTATTCACCCAGCCCCCATCAGATAATATCTGATGGGTTAATATCTAAGATGTACAAGGCACTGATAAAGCTTATCAAAGTCTTTCTTAGTAGAATCTGGAGGCTATAGTCAAACACAGTATCTCAATGCTAAGAGGAGGGCTTTTATGTTCTATGTATTTCCTCAACAATGTCCCTCTATAGGAAGGCTCTGACCCATCAATAATTGTTTTCTCTCCCAGTCTTCCAGCTAAAAACCCACTATACCTAATAGCCTAGATGTTAGAATGTAACAAGATTCTCTTATATAAAAGTGAAGATGCAATTTGGTTAAATTTTATAGGAAAACATGCTGCAGAAGTGTTATGAATTATTGAATATTTCCTGCCTCAATTGATTCTTATAGTGCACTGCATTTTTCTTCATTTTCTTTTGTGGCTGTTAGAAATGGGAGGATTAGCTTTTCAAATGCTTCCTGGGAAACTCTATTCGAGATTTTTCTTTTGCCTCTTCACTGGACAATTGCATCTTCCTGCTGTGCACTGGGCAGATTTACAAGGGGTTCATGGGCTGTAGCAGCTGCAGTCATTTCTTAGGAAAGACAGACATGGTACATACAAACTGGCCTGAGTTCAGATGTCCAGCTGACCACGATAAAATAGCTATCCAGGCAGGGAGGGTGTAAATACAATGACATTTCCCCCAAGATGTGTCTTGTTATTATAGCAATTGACATGTATTAAGCACTTAGCATGCCCAAGTGCTTAATGCATGTTAATAAGAGACTACCCCCAACACATGTGATTCTATTTGACATGTACTGTTTCCCCCAACCCCTACCATTTTATACTCATGAGTTTTTCACATCTCCTGAATCTGACTGTAATTCCAAAGATTGGCTGCAGGCAGTAGACTGAGGAAAGTGTTATGGTAGGTGGATGGATGATTATGAAGCAAGGAATTCTACTTTGGATGAGAGCTCTAATTTTTTCTCCCTTTTTCCTTGGAGATGTCAATGAGAATGAGATCACTAGAACTTTGGGAAACAGACTAGAAAGCTGAATGGGCTAAGGAAATGATCACACCCAAATAAAACAAAAAGCAAGTCAGCTTTTCTAAGTTTGGCAGCAGGAAAAGATGGTGAGCACAAGGCAGAAGCAAGAGCAAGAAGGAGACATGATGGAGTAGGAGATGAGCCTAGCCAACAATGCTAACCTATGGCCCCTGTGTATATAGAGCCTCAGAATTCTTTCCTCTGTTCTTTCTGTAAAGATTTCCATAAACATGATCCAAAAGTTACTTTTAAAAATTTGGCAATTACTTATTTAGCTCTTTTTTCTGTACCAGGTCCAAGGTTATGTAAATAATGTTTTCATAAAATAGAAACAAAAGACATTTACAAAGAGGATCTATTGGATGCCTACTATGTAATGGGAAAGAGCTTTATTACAGCACCAGTAAAATAATGAATAAAAAATTCCTTTGAAGAAACTGTTTGGAAGACACTATTTGTGGCTATAGGATGGGGAGTGGGAAAGCAGGGAATAATAGCTGCAGTAGAGAGTTAGCAGGTTCACTACAATCTCTGGTTAATTGTATCAGAGAGGACAGAACTGATGCAGCCTGCAACGAGCTCCTCCTATAAAAGTGAAAATGTATGTATGTACTACCAGTCTCCTGCAGGAAGTTGTTAGGTTGCACCCAAGACCCACTTGATTGTCAAGTTGTGAGAATTGCTCCCTATCACTGAGTGTTTAGGGAGCCACAGTCCTCAGTTGGAAGGAGAGTTTGCTCTTTGCAAGAAAAGGAAAGTCACTACTGACCACCATGAAAGATTCCCAGGTTTGTTATTTATTCTTGCAGAAGAGAATTTCAGGAAAAGACCAATTGTGAAGAAAGAAATCTTATCTTTCAGAACTAAAGAGTTCAGACTGGAAATAGCACAATGACTAAGTCACTGGAGAGTAAAAAGGCTATGTATGACACTTGCCTGGCAAGCAGTTAACCTGTGTCTAATCCCTGGCATCACATATGATCCCCAAACTCTTCCAGAAATAACTCCTGAGAATAGAGCCAGAAGTAGTCTTGAGCTCCACTGGGTGTGAACCAAATATAGAAAAAAAGGGAAAGGAATGGGAAAAGTGAATTGAATTCAAAAGAGAACAAGGACCTCTTCAGAGAGAGTCTCACATGGCATATGCTACTTATTTCTGCAAAGTTCATTTTACGTGTTCTGAACTTCCCAAACTTAGGTTTGTAGATTAGAGTCCATTGTTCAAGCATTATCAAGTAAAAAGAACTTTGAACTTTGAGCATCAAGATCTCAGAAATGAGATCTCTCATTTCTGGGCCTAGGAAGAGGCTAGTTTAGCAGGGCTAAACTGAAATCTATAAACTCATGGCTACTCTCATAGACTTCTCAAGACCATTACTCAAGACCTTTGTAATTATAAGGTAGGTCTGAAAAACTGAAAGAGACCAAATCCAATTTCCTTGCCGTGATCTGATGAAAACTGGCTGCTAGTTACTTAGAATGGCATTGAGAGATGCATATTTTTCTGTCACTGCAATGTAATATAAAAAGAAGACCAAGATATATTTGATATATTCTTTCATTCTATATTTATGGTGAAATCTTTGTAAATAGCTGGAACCTCTGTGCTCTCTATAAAAAGAAGGATGGTAGTGCTCATCTACTCTGAGTTCATCATGTGCACCAGGTGGTGACCAAAGTAAAATAACAACCATTTGGTTTTGAATGTGAAATGAGAGAAAGAGAGAGAAGAAAGGAGAAAGTCAGAGCAATGAATGTTATATACGGGTTTCTCTGGGATTTCTGTGAAGTCTGAGGTAATAATGTGGAAATGTGGAAATATGTAAAACACAGTAGGCCCACAGGAATTTCCTAATCCTTATTAGTGGAGGAGAAAATTGTGTGAATTACCACAGAGGAACAGGAACAAACCATCTAGAGAATGGAGAGCCACACTGGGAAGTGTGAACAAAAATACAAGAAAGATCAAGAAGGAAGGAGTCAGGGAGAATCTAGCATGACATCGACCATAAAACATTATGTCATGTAGAGTTTTAGCCTGTGTGAAGTTGGCTCTGATGCAGAAAGTTCAAGGAGGGTGAAAATTGAAAAAAGGCCATTAAGAGGCTAAATTGTAGAGTTGGTCACATGGGGGAACTGGGTAAATGGTCCAACAAAGCAGGTTACATCCCTCCCCCTCAGTTTTATCATGCTGGCTATTGAGTGACAGTGCAATACCCAGACGTGAGTCATTTTCAGAAATCAGACTAAACCTTGGGGAATAAGGGTCAAGTGATATCATCTCCAAGTAGCCTTTCCTTTGCTCGTCTGGCATCCCTACCACAAGTACTACAACAGGCAGGCCAGAGCAAGCCTGGGGGAATTGCACCAGGACTTTTTGCACAAAATTACTCTTTGTGGAGGTGGTTTCTTTCCCATCCAGGTGGCTCCGTCAGGTGCAGATCAGGTGGCTGACACTCCGCATTATGCATCTGGAAGTTACTTTGAGGTTTAGGAAGTTGGCACACTGCAAACGGTGATATCCTGAATAATAAATAAGGCTCTGCAAGCGCCTGCAATGCAGACAAGAGAACTGCAAAGTACAAGAGACGGACCTCGGGGCAGTTCCCAGAGAAGGTAGTTAGTTAAAACTGGGTTTTCTGGGGCAGGGTTGGGCAGGAGGAAGGAGTGAGTACTGTAACACAGACAGTTTCTGACATCTCCACAAAAGAAATCTATCTTCTTCCAATATTGGGAGGAAAAAAATCTGCCTGGAGGCTGGTTTGGCTCATTCTGTTGACAAACCTGAGGCAGAAGGACTGAAAAAAGTCTGACGCCAACAAAATGTAGATGAACTGCCGGCTGGGACTCAAGGCCACAGTGGCAGATGAAAGTGTGGCAGCATGCTCAGCTAAATATGATGAGGCATTACCATAATGAAGTTTGTGAGTAAGCAACTCACTTTAAAATCATTTCTTTTGATCTGGTAAGGAGGTGTTTACAGTAATCAGGAGGTTTACTTGGCAGGGGGAAGAAAAGAGGGAGAAAGAAAAAGAGAGAGGGAGCCAGAGAGACCACCACTCCCCACCCCCTCATCTGGCTTTACACAATTTCTTTTGCTTTCTGTTGTCTGCTAGACCCTCCTCCTAGGGCCTTTCCTTCTGATTTTCTCAGCCTTTTTGGAGAAAAAAAAAAAAAAAACAAGAAAATTCAATTTGAATGAAAGTCTTTTTTGAGGTTTTCATGGGGGCCAGGGAGAAAAGCAAATGGAAAAGGCAGGCTCAAAGATGTCTTGCTTTAAAAAGGAAATTGTTTGGTTTTGAGCCAAATGAAACCACAGAAATCATCTCTACTGAGGAAGTGTGAAAAGACAGACTAAGTGTGTTAAGGAAAAGGCAAGCCTGCTTGCATAGCTGAAGGGGAGACTTCCTGGTTTTCCAGGCATTCTGAGCAGTCTAGGGAACCTAACATGCCAGTGAGAATCATGTTTTACTCTCTCCTCTCCTCCATGATGGACTGTGGACTCAATTTACATTCCTGCTGAAGAGAAAGGAAGAAGCCCCTGCAAAATTCATGCACTTATTATTAGGAAAAGTGAATTCTTGCTCAAATAAATATGAGTGTGCAAAAGCATTGAGTACATTAAATGACAATAATCAATACCCACACTACCATACTTCTGGTCTACTAGGATCAACTTTTCTCTTTTCCTTCCTGTTTTAATCTCTCTTCCTCATCATCCCTACATCCCCATTGACCACTAGGAACTTCAGTGGGGTGGTATTGGGCAGTTTTTTTTCTCCAAACTCTGTCCCCCAATATGACATTAGGAATCAATATTCTATGATCTGCCTCATTTCCCATTATTACTGTGCAAGTTCTAGAGGAAAGCTGTCAAGAAAGGAGGGCAATTTTTAACCCCTGGAAGACTAGGTCTGGGATCTGTAGGCTGTGAACAGCAAAGAAACATGAATGAACTAAACTTACTAGCTCAATACTTAAATCATGCCAACAGAGAAGGCCATTCTCTTACTCTTCTCCCCCACCAATGTTTCTCAAGACCTCAAGAATGTTGAAAATTGTTTTGACAGTCAGAAAATCCTGTTTATTCTTACAGGATTGTGCTAAAGAACACAGAATCTGCAGGTCTAAGAACAAAGGAGCAACCATGTTTTCTGTGTTTTGGTGTGTAGGTTTTGTGGGCAGCCACCAAGGTTATTCAAGGATGACAACAGCCAGACATGGGTCTCTGGAGAACCCTTCCCTCTATGGCTATATTTCAGATGAAACACCTCAGAAAACACACTTTCAAGTTCCTGCACTTTTGGCTCTTCCCCAAGAAAATGTGCTCAGCTTTCCAGGAACTAAATTGAGAAGAACTTTCCCAAGAATTACTCAGCCAAGAACCTGGGCATGTATTCGAGGATACTCAAATACTTGACAGGATGCTATTGGTAAAACCACACTGAAATTTGAACTTGCAGATTGTTTTCCTTAGGAGAATTTTAAAAAGATATATTAGAAAGTTCACGGGGGGGGGGGGGGAGATGTGGGTTGGAGGCAGAGTGATAGTACAGAGGGTAGGGCACTTGCCTTGCATGTGGCTGATAGGGTTCTATCTTCAGCATACCCGTGGTTCCCTGAGCCTGCCAGGATTGATTTCTGAGTGCAGAACCAGGAGTAACCCTTAAGTGCCACCAGGTGTGGCCACAAAACAAAACAAAACAACAAGGAGTTCACAGGGGAAAGAATATATGTCTATAATGGAAGCCAATGAATGACATTATTTTGGTGTCTCTGCTCTACCTCATGTGAGATTTGCTGGCCTTGGCCCAGCTCATGAATGATCATAAATGATTTCAAACACCTGGATCTTTGTCCAGGGTCCATAAACATAAACATACCTAGAGCACCTGCCTTGTATGCATGAAGCACAAGTTTTATCTCTAGCACTGCTACACATTGCTGACAAGTATGATCCTTGGTGTTGTAGTCAGGTGTGTGACCCATATGTGAAACAGCAACAGCAACATAATAAAAACAATAGTAGTAACAAAATGAAGGCAGAGTGTAAATTATGGAAGTTTTTAATCATATACAAAATATGCAAAATTATCATCAACATTCTGCTGTTATTTTTTGTTTGTTTGTTTGTTTTTCGGGCCACACCCGTTTGATGCTCAGGGGTTACTCCTGGCTAAGCGCTCAGAAATTGCCCCTGGCTTGGGGGGACCATATGGGACGCCAGGGGATCGAACCACAGTCCTTCCTTGGCTAGTGCTTGCAAGGCAGACACCTTACCTCTAGCGCCACCTCACCGGCCCCTCTGCTATTATTTTTAACTCCTATATTTTTACCTATATATATATTACTACCTATGCTTTCTACCTCTCACGTTCTTGTGCTAGTTACTTTGGGGGGGGGTGTTGGCTAAATTTTTTTTTGTTTAAAAACAACTTTTCCACTCTTAGCTATTGTTCTGTGTGCTGTGATGAATAGTTTTGGACATATGTCCTTTTGGACGAGTGTTTTTTTTTATGTTGTTATTGTTTTGGGATTTTACCCAAAAACTGGATGGCTGAGTCGTATGCCAGCTTGATTCTGATTTTACTGAGAACCAATCTAGATGTCCAACAACGTATCAGTGATCATGAAGATGTGGTACATATACACAATGGAATACAACAGAGCTTACAGCAACTTGCAGCAACACGAATGGAACTGGAAGATATTATGTTAAATGTTAAAGCCAAAAGAAGAAAGATAAATACAAGATGATATGAGGCCGGGCGGTGGCGCTAAAGGTAAGGTGCCTGCCTTGCCTGCGCTAGCCTTGGACGGACCGTGGTTCGATCCCCCGGTGTCCCATATGGTCCCCCAAGCCAGGAGCAACTTCTGAGCACATAGCCAGGAGTAACCCCTGAGTGTTACTGGGTGTGGCCCAAAAACCAAAAAAAAAAAAAATCCGACAAATACAAGATGATATTACTTCTATGTGATATTTAGAATAACTGCATGTGGAAAAGCAGTGGTTTAAATGGCAGTTGTCGAGAACATCGTCAGCCCCAGTGTGGACAAGAAAAGAAATTGAATGGAGGAGAAGAAAGACTCATATAAAATGATGGAGGACAGGGGCCAAAGGGTCTTAAGTGCATCGGTGGTGTTAAGAAAGAACAGAACTAATATCCAAGTCAGATTCAGCAACAATGAAATCATGAGACACAAATTTGAACAACCAAACTTAAAAATGTTCCTGTTATGCTGGATGGGGTAGGAGGTTGTGGCATGGAACATTGTTAGAGTTTATTTGACACTAGTGCTAAAACATTGTATGTCTAAAACCCAACTATGAAAAACTTTGTAAATTATAATGTTTTAAAATTGTATACGGTCCTTAGATCTTAACTATAGCATTTCAACAATGTTTTAAAACAACTCATGCTGTTATTATAGATACATTTCAACTGATCCAACAAGTTTCTTCATAATACTTAAGATACCCTTGATTTCCTGTTGGAAATGTTTCCCAATAGTCCAAATATTTTTAAATGTTTCAAACTTTTGTGTATGAAATGATCACATATATGGATTCATGGTATATTTTGTGTCTTTTTCTTCACTTTGCATATTATCCATAAGATTTATCTGTATTCTTGTATGTCTATGTAGTTTATTATATATTTTTGCTGAGTAGTTCTTTGTGAAAAATTACTACAGTTTTACATATCCATGCTTGATAGACACTTGTATTCTTTTATGTTGTCAGCAATTGTAGAAAAAGTGTCAGTTGGTAGACCTTTGTATTTATTGCAGTTGGACAAATAATAAGAAATGAAGTGGCAATCAAAAGATGAGGCATATGTAATTTTATAAGCTATTAAATATACCCAATTGGTTACACAAATTTGCATTTCCACCTTTATTTCTAGAGAATTCTGATTATTTATCTCATACCATTTTATTTGCTATTTCTATGATTTTCATTTCTACTGTGGTATCTCATTGTAGTCCTTTAAGACTAATAATCCTAAAAACATTTTCAGGTGCTGATTAATCATTTATATATTTTCTTTGTATGAAGAGAATTCCTTTGTTCATTTAAAATAATTGATTCTTTAGTATTCTTTATTTTAAGTGATTTTTCAGATGTATGTTTTGTGAATAGTTTCTTCCAATCTGTGGGCTGTGAATACACTGTCTTTTATTTCTTTTTAAAGTATTTTATTTTTTTTAAATCTTTATTTAAGCATCTTGATTACAGACATGATTGTAGTTGTTTTTTCAGTTATATAAGGAACACCCACCCTTCACCAATGCAACATCCCCATCACCAATGTTCCCAATCTTTCTCCCTCTCACCTGTATTGAAGACAAACATTCTACTTCTCTCACTCATTGACATTATCATCATAGTTGTCATTGTAATTATTTCTCTAACTGCACTCATACCTCTTTGTGGTGAGCTTCATGTCATAAGCCAGTCCTTCCTGCCCTCATCTCTATTGTCTCTGGGCATTATTACAATAATGTCTTTTATTTTTCTTAAAACCCATAGATGAGTGAGACTATTCTGCATCTATCTCTCTCCCTCTTACTTATTTCACTCAGCAAAACAGATTCCATGTACATCCAGATATAGAAAATTTTCATGACTTCATCAATCCTGAATACAATGACTTAATAAAAATTATTTTTCTCTGTTTTTGCCTAAAAGTATTTTTTCTAAAATCTTTCACTTTAGAATTTATGATGAAGTTTAACTTCATCAACATTAGTTGACACAACTTAACCATTAATTTACAGAAGCAGTATGCCAAAATGCATTGAGATTCTACATTTCCTTCCATGTGAATCTCCCTTAATTTTGCCAACATTTTTTCAGAATAGTTTTTATTTCCCCATTTAATTGCTTTGGCACTTTCGTTAAAAATCAACTCCTATAAGTGTGCATCTGTTTAGAGATTGTACATCTTATTTTATTGATTTATTTGTCTTTTATGTGTGAATATCACTGCCTTTATTACTGTGGCTTTGAAGTAAATTTGAAGTAAATTTTGAAGACATAGTATATGTAAGTTCTTTAGTTCTAAAACACTTTTATAAAAATTGTTTAAATTAATTTTTTATCTAAAATTGTTTAATATTTAGGCATTTGCATTTCTATACACACTTAATTTCTTTTTTGTTTTGTTATGGATGAATGCTGGTGATGCTCAGGGGTTAGTCCTGGCTCTGCACTCTGAAATTATTCCTGGTGTTGCTTGGGGAACAATATGGGGCAACAAGGATTGAATCTGTGTTGGCCATGTGCAAGGCAAATTGCTTTCTGGCTGTATTTACTACTCCAGCCCCAGAGTTTACCGTATTTTTTGTTTTGGTTTTGTTTTGGGTCACAACCAGCTGTGCTCAGGGGTTACTACTAGTTCTGCACTTAGGAATCATACCTGATCATATCTGGCAATGCTTAAGGAACCTTATAGGTTGTTAGGGATGAAACCAGGTGGACCCTGTGCCAGGCAAGTGCCCTACCCACCGTACTATCTCTCCAGCCCTATGCACATGTAATTTCTATAAGAAAGTCTAGTGATATGTTTTGATTGCATTGAATCTATACATTTATTTGAAAAGTAGTCATATTTTTTATTTTGTTTTTTTTGTTTTAGCTTTTTGAGTCACACTTGGCTCTGAACAGTGCTTATCTTGGTTCTACATTCAGGAATCATTCCTGGCTGAGTTTAGGAGGCCATATGCAGTTCCTGGGATTGAATCCAGGTTGGCTGCATGAAAGACAACACCTTATCTGCCATACTATCTCTTTGGCACCAAGAATTTGTATCTTATCACTATTGTTTGCCAATAATTGGTATGTATACATGCTTATTTTGGTCTTCTTTAATTACATTTTCAAAGTCTTAGCAGTTTGAAGTAAGGAGTTTTTGTCAGTTTCTTTGAATATTTTCCTAAGTATTTTGTTTTCTGAGCTAATTGGGATTTTTATTCTAATTTTTATTTATATTTGAATAAAATGTAATTTATTTTTATATATTAACTTTGTACCATAAGCTCTAATTTATTTCTAGCATAAGTAATTTTGTGCTTGTTTTCTTTTTAAATCAGTTTTATCATGGCATTTTAGTTTTGTTACTCTCAAATAAGTATATTTGGTTTTAATTTTTTCCTATTTCATTTTATAAAATTTACTCATATTTATAACATCATCTTGCAAATTAGTAAAATTAAATCTCTTACAACACAACCATTTAAAACCTTAAATATATCACTAAGCAGTGCTTGAGTTTCATATCATATCTTTTGGTTTGTTGCATTTTCATTACCATTCAAATATTTTTTTAGTTTTTCTTTATTACATAAGTTAAATAGATAGGTAACTATCTATATATCTATAGTTAACTACCTAAATAGATAGTTAAATAGTTAATATCCAAATATTTATGTCTTCTATCTTCTATCATTATCATATTATTAATTCCATAATTATAATAGAAAACATATTCTATGTGATTTTATTTGAAAAATTTCAGGACTTACTTCTCTAAGCCTACATGTACTCAAAAGTATGTATGTCTTTTGAGAAGGAATGCATGTCTGTGTGGTTAGTATTCTACAGTTGGAATGAAGTAGTCTTTATCTTACTGATTTTTTTCGAATTGTTCTATCAGTTATGTTTGCTTAGAAAAGAGTATTACAGATACCCAACTATGTTTATTAATTTATCTATATATTTTACCTTTAGCTCCTTACGTTGTGATTTCCTGTATTTAAAGTGAAGCTGAGCCCATACATATTTTATATGACTATATCTTTCTGATAAATCAGCTATTTTATTATCTTGAAATATTACATTTTGTTTGTCTTCAGATTTATTTTGTCTGATCCTTCGTTACAATTGATAGGTGTGACATATCTAATATAATTTTTATAATTTTATATGTAATGTTATTTTTTGTATTCAAGTTGATATTTATATAGAAGTAGCTCTTTCTTGAAAAAAATATCCCTTGTGTTAATTCCTGACTTTATTAAGGTGCTTAGCATGTGCTTACATCTGCCAATTTGCTAATTGTTTTCTATTTCCTCCTTTCTTAGGCTTTTACTGGTATCATAGACTATTTTAGTCTATTTTATATTTTGTTTAAATAAAACAAAATATTTTATATTTTTTCTAATATTGGCTTAAGCTATCATTTTTCCTATAGTTATTGCTCAAGAAATTGAATGTATAATGTGAACTTTTATAATCTAGAGTAAGTTATTTATTACTAGTAAGTTGTTTATTATTAGCACAAACTATAGTAAGTGTGAAAAAGCATATATTTGTTTACTCTCTCATTGTATTATTTTATCACTCACATTATTTTTACATTTTAAAAATCACACACGGAGTTACATATTTTTTCAAATAAATGTTATGATGCCATATGCTTGTATTTTATGTGTTCCTTTGGCTTGGTAGCAAAAAATTATGGTGCTCAGGGCTTATTCCTGACTCTGAGGTTGAGATCACTCTTGGCAGTGTTGGAGGGAACTATTATAATGCTGGGAATCAAGCTAGTTTTTTAACTTTTCTTTGCAAGACAAGTGTCAGTCCCTGTACTATTTCTCTAGCTCCAGGCTATATATGTTTTTAATTATCAGACAAAAGAAAATATACACAATCAGTCATCAGTCCTCTTTTTTCATTGGTTTTGCATTTACAAATTCACCTACTTTCTAAGATTTATGTATAAACCTTCAAATGCTTATGAGAACCTTTCATTTACATGCAGGCACAGAAAGGTGAATTGTTTAGATCAATCATGTGTACCTTCCAGCAAGGGTAGAAGATTCTTGCCCTCCTTTTCTAGCTTTCACACTGTAAGAAAATGTTTTTTTTGTTTGTTTGTTTGTTTGTTGTTTGGGTCACACCTAGCTTTTTTTTTTTTTTTTTTTTTTTTTAGTTTTTGGGCCACACCTGCGACACTCAGAGGCTACTCCTGGCTATGCGCTCAGAAATCACTCCTGACTTGGGGGACCATATGGGACACCAGGGAATCGAACCATGGTCTGTCCGAGGTCAGCTGCATGCAAGGCAAATGCCCCACTGCTGTGCCACTGCTCCTGCCCCTATGTCAGTGTACTTTTAATGTATATTTTGGTTCTCAATTATTTAAAATTTTAATTCTGATACTATTCTATTCCTGTGTTATTAAGATTGACTTCATGGGGACTGGAGAGATAGCATGGAGGTAAGGCGTTTGCCCTGTATGCAGGTCGGTGGTTCGAATCCCGGCATCCCATATGGTCCCCCGAGCCTGCTGGGGGCAATTTCTGTGCATAGAACAGGAGCAGCCCCTGGGGTCACAGCTAGCTTTACTCATGGCTTCTTGTTGGCTTTGCCCTTAGGGTTCACTCTTGGTGGGGCTGGGAAAACCCTCTGTGGTGTATGGAGTCAAACCCAGGATGGCTGTTTGTAAGGTAAGTAAGTGTCCTACCCTCTGTACTATCTCTCTGACTCTTCAGATGTCTTTTACAAAAGACTGTCTAGTGCCACTTTTTGTGTGTGCACTTGTGTATATGAGTGTTAGTGTGATTCTGATGTTTACAATAATCTTTAAGATAGCACTAAAGTTCGGCCCTAAGGGCCCGGAGAGATAGCACAGCAGCGTTTGCCTTGCAAGCAGCCTATCCAGGACCTAAGGTGGTTGGTTCAAATCCTGGTGTCCCATATGGTCCCCCGTGCCTGCCAGGAGCTATTTCTGAGCAGACAGCCAGGAGTAACCCCTGAGCACCGCCGGGTGTGCCCCCCCCCCAAAAAAAAAATTAGGGCCTGAGCTGTGGTGCAACGGTAGAGTGTTTGCCTTGCAAACGTCTGACCTAGGACGGACGGACCGGACCGTGGTTCGATCCCCCAGCTCTCATATGGTTCCCCAAACCAGGAACAATTTCTGGGTGCATAGCCAGAAGTAACCTCTGAGCATCACCGGGTGTGGCCCCAAAAACAAACAAACAAACAAACAAACAAACAAAACCCTAAAAAGATAGCACTGAAGTTCTATGTAAAATTCTTAAATATAAACACCTGAGGGGCTGGAGTGATAGCACAGCTGTAGGGCATTTGCCTTGCATATTACTGACCTGGAATGGACCTGGGTTTGATCCCTGGCATCCCATATGATCTCCCAAGCCTGCCAGGAGCGATTTCTGAGTGCAGAGCCAGGAGTGACCCCCTGAGCACTGCCAGGTGTGCCCCCCCCCCCCAAAAAAAAAAGAACCTGTGTGAAAATGTGTTAAAATCAATTTGGACACAACTGGCTATACACTCCGAAATTGCTCCTGGCTTGGGGGACCGTATGGGATATTGGGGGATCAAACCACAGTCCGTTCTAGGTTAGTGCACACAAGGTAAATGCCCTACCGCTTGTGCCATCGCTTCAGCCCCATTTCTTGTTTGTTCTTTTTTTTTTACGTGATTCAAGGCTTTAAGACAAAATTTTGTAAAAACAAATTATAATATAACCATTCCAGGATCAATGACACAAGGCAATGAATAAATAGCATTATAAATGATGTCCACTACATCATATGCCTGACTCCAGAATACTCAGGTGTATTTAAGATAAAAAATAAAGTCTTCTTTATAAATGGGCATATATTTAAGACCCATAACTGTGAGTTTTGCAGGATATAAGAAGCAGAGGCCCACAATAAATGTTTATAACAAACAACAGCAACAATTATTTGAACATTACTAAATTTTCAATATCAAAAATTAATTTCTAAAACACACAGATATATAGACAGAAGTCACCCAGTTAGTCTTTAACTAAATTTGAATGTGATTATTGAAAACCTACTGTTATTAAAAGACCATAAATATCTTCTATCTCATTTTAAATATCTCATTTTAAAATAATTAACTCTAGGGTTATTTATACAAGTGAACAATAATACATCAATAATATAAACTAAGTAGGGATTTTTTTTGATTCTATAATATTTGTGCTAGAGAACTTTATTAGGGATCAAAATAGATATTATATCTCAGCTAAGCTGTCATTACTTAAGTAAATTTTAAATTTTGTGTCAAGATTACAAATTCCAGTCTTAATTATAAATTCCAGATTTGATTGAAGATAGTCTCTTGAGCTTTGAATTTAGATTCTTTCTTTTTCCATTCTGTTTTTATGAATGAACCTTGTCCCTCCATGTTTATAAATAGATATATTTTTTGTAAATAATGGAATAAAATTGAGTTTCAAAAGTCAATAGATAATATTATTTCAAGCCAATAGCTTTAACAGAGCCAAGATATTGGTTTCTGATTTTCATTTCTGAAACTGGTGATATTGGCTGACAGTTGTTAGTTCTTGACTCAAAAACAGTAAAGTGCTTCTCAGTGGGAAAAAAAGAAGTTAATGTACAGGGAGCTTTGAAAATCTAGATCCTATAAGTAGGTCTGATCTATCTGACTTTCTATACTGTGTTCCCCAGGCAATTCAAATTATTCTTGGCCTAAATCACATTATTCTTGGCCTCTAAAGTTGACTGTCATTTTTTAATGCTCTGAAGAGTTTTCTTAAATATACTTTTGGGTTGTTTTCTATCTAAAAGAGAAAGAAATTCATCTGTTCCTTTACTCATCTTAAAAGCATCCCTGATAGAATTGTGAGTGAGTGATCTCTAAAAGAGTCATATTTTTGAGACATGTGTACTTCTCATGAAACACAACCAAGTCCTGAAATAAGACAGAAGTTTACAGACTACAGTGTATTCTCTCTCTCTCTCTCTCTCTCTCTCTCTCTCTCTCTCTCTCTCTCTTTCTCTCTCTCTCTCTCTCCCACACACACACACACACACACACACACACACACACACACACACGAATGCACTGTTAGGACTGTCATCATTTCACTAGTTGGGATTTTCAGTATGGCTGTCTTGATGCTCAGCCATAGTTTCATCCATCTCTTTGGCATGATCATGTCACCAGCTTAGACTTTCCTTATCATTTCCCCCCACTTCACATGCTCAAAAATCACCAATTAGAGTTTTCAACATATTGAAGTCTCATTTTCTGTTACTAGAAAGTTCATTTTTAAAATCTTGATTAAAATACAAATTATCATTTGTTTTTAGTCAATGGAACTCTTTTCAACATATTTTGTAGTAGAAGTCTTCTGGCAACAAATGTGCATAGTTTTTATTTATCCTAAAATGTCTTACATTTGCTTTTTATCTTGAAGGACTTGTTTCTGAATACAGTTTTCTGAATGGATAATTTTATCCCTTCAGAGAGATGGTAGAAAGATGAGATTCTTGCCCTGCATGCTGCAACCCCTATTTGATTCCTGATAACACTTTTGGTTCCTTGAGCACTTTAAAGGGTCACTTTTGAGCACAGAACCATGAATAAACCCTGAGGACTACTTCATGTGGCACCTAAGCCCTCCTAATAAACAAATCCCCCACCATAAAGTTGTAGCATTGCCGCAGTCCTTGATCGTTTCTCTTGAGAAGTTAAAAGTCATCTTTGTAACTGTTCTTGCCTATATAATATGTCATGTCTGTTATCTTCTTTCAAGAACGAAATATTACCATTGATTGACTATAACAGACCTTTTTCTAATTTTCTTTATATTTCACTTCTTCAGAGTTTTTATCTTTATAGGTACTTGACTTTGTGAATTGATGTCTCTTGTCAAATTTGAGAAGTTTTAAGTCTTTTTGTTCCATTGTCTAACTTGACTCTTTTGGGGACTCAAGTTACCTATATGATAGGTTATTTCCTATTGCCTAATGATCATTAAAACTTTCTTAATTTTCTGGGCCTGAGAGATAGCACAGTGGTAGGGCATTTGCCTTGCATGCAGCCAGTCCAGGATGGACAATGGTTCGAATACTGGCATCCCATATGGTCCTCCATGCCTGCCAGGAGCAAATTCTGAGCGCAGAGCCAGGAGTAACCCTGAGGGCAGCCAAGTGTGACCCAAACTCCCCAATAAAAGTTCTTAATTTTCTCTTCAATCCTATTTTTCTCTCTTTGCCATATAGCTTTATAAAAAAGATATATTTAAATTTACCAATCTTTTTCTTCTAACTTCCCTAATCATCTAAATTCATCCTTTAATTAAAACTTTTCAGTGTTTGTTCCTTCTAGTTCTAATTTTTCCCTTTGGATTTTTTGGTAATAATTTCTATTTCTCTACTGAGATCTCATATCTTCATTTGCATATATATCATTTTAAGTCCTTGAACATATTTATTATGTTTACATCAAAGTCTTTGTCTAATTGTAACACTTGGATCATTTAAATTTCATTTCTAATGACTGCTTTTTTTCTCCATCTGGGATGCTATAATATAATAAAGAAACATTTGCTCATTGTTCCTCAACTCTGGTCCAGCACAGAACTTCTGAAAACTTTGGAATCTCCCAAGTGAAGAGTCCCTGCTGTGTTAGTGACATGACTCTTGACTGGAAGACTTCTAGAAAGTGGCTAGATTAGAAAGGCTAAGGCTCTTAGTTCCATCCTGTCTTTTACAGAGGAGAGATGTTGGAAACTGAATTTAATCACCATTTGATCAATGCTTCACTCAGTCATGTCTGTATATTTCATGTAAACTTCCATGAAAATCTTGAACAACCTGAGTTTGGAGAGCTCCGAGATTGATAAAAAGTAAGATGAATACAGGGAAGGTAGAATGCCCAAGGACACCAAGAAACTATCCATCTTCTTCCAACACATTCCTAGTAACTTGTCTTTTGCTCTTCCTGTGTTCCATCAGGTTACTAATTTTCTAGCATTGCCAAATATAGCACTTGTTTAAATACATGATTTACTCTGGTGAATTAAACTGACAGACAGCTGGTCATTTGTGTTGTTTTAATATAAAATATAAAGTCTAAAGTCCTAGTGTTGGGTGAGGCCTTCCTCAGCATGGCTTCTCTAGGCCTTTTGGTGGAGGAGTCTGAAGATTCAGGATAACGGAGGAGAAATAATCACAAGCAGTCAGTTAAAGTTTCATCGGAGACAGTTCAGTTTATTCTATGTCCTACCCACTATGTGCATTTCCTCACATTGCTTCTATGCTCAGCTTATTCCAAGCAGCTTCTTCTAAGCTGCTTCTGCTCTGGCTTTCTGCCTCTGTCTCACCCCCTTTTCCCTCCAGGCAAACCCTATTATTCTTTACTCAAGATACCCCTGCCCATCCGAGGTGTGGACAGGTCTGACCATCAACAGAAAGCTTGGGCACTGGGGGGGGGGGGGTTTCAATTTGGAATGTGGCTCATTCCCATGAGCCTTTTGACCGACATCTGAGGCTGACGCATGATTGGGTTACTAAAATCCTTCATTTGTGGAGACTTGATGAAGTTTAGATAATTAATGTTTACAACACTGGAGAGGCAGAGTTGGGAAAGACACACTGTCTTGGGGGCTGGAGGCAGAAAAACCTTCGTTTGTAGCAGAAAGAACCTGAAAGTCACATTTTCCTGCTTCTTTATATTCTTAGTGACTTGGCCTATTTAATGAACTAGGAAATACATTTAGAAGTGATAGATTGTTCCTTTAAAATCTGAAAGTTGTTTCAGTCTATTGCTGCTAATTTAGCCCACTCAAACTCCAAATGGCTTCTCTAGCTTCCCTCAGTAAAGCAACACTAGGAATCCCTGCTCAGTTTTTAGTTTCTTTGTGCCAATTTTTCTTTCAGACTCCCCGAGGGTTTCTCCTCAGATGAGCTCTGCCATACATAGCCAAAGATTTTATTATATTTTTAATGTAGATTTGAAGCCATCTGTACCTTCTACTCCTCCATTTCCTCCCCCATTATGTATGTGCAAACCTCAGAGCTTTTCTTCTTTCTCTGCCTTCTGCCTAGAATCTTTTCTCCCACATAGTTTCACAGAGCTAGTTCCCTTTTGATTTCTAATATTTGCTCAAAAATCACATTCTGTTTTTGTTTGCTTGGTTTGGTTTTGGGGTCCTACCTGGTGAAGCTCAGGGCTAACTCCTAGCTCTGTACTCAGGGTCATTCCTGGCAGGCTTGGGGGACTATCTGGGGTGCCAGGGTTTGAACCCCAATCAGCTACACACACAAGGAAAATGTCCTACTTAACTGTATGTATGACCACTCTGACCCTTCAAAAATCATATTTTAAAGCAACCTTCCATTTCCATTCTCTCAAATGGTAAATCATCCCCCATTATCTTCTAGTTTTACTCTGATTCTAACATATATATTATTTTTCTCATTTTCTCTATTTGTTGATGATCTATTTATCAGAAAGAACACTCCATAAAAGCTTATTTTTTCTTTTTTGCTTATTATTAGATCTCTAGGAACTGAATGTGTCATACACATAATAGGAGCTAGAGAAATGTGTTGAACAAATTATTAATCCCCTTTGAAATTCTCTATAATTCTGTTAAACATTCCCCACTGAGAATTTATACACAGCATCTTTTGTTATTATAGGAGTTTTAGCACCTTCTATTTGTATTTTCAGTTCAGTCCTTTGTTGGCAAATTCTGCTTTTTACTATATAACAGGGGAGCTAAGCATTAGTACAAGAGAAGTGCTAGCATTATGAATATCACTACAGCCCCAAATTTAGTCAAAAATATATTCCGATGCTTTGACCACTGACGCATGATGATAGTACTTTGTTGACCCTGATATAAATAGTGCTTTCAAAATATATACATTCTGAATGTATATATTTCATATAAGTTATGTAATTTTATGTTTATATAAATATAGGTATATCAGTGCAATGAATGTTCTTTTGCCAGTCTTAGTTTCTTGTAATAATGAAATTATCTAATACTGGTCTGTAAGACATCATGAGAACTGGAAAAGAAATGACACAATAGCTCTATCTAGTATAGCACAAATAGGAGTAAAATAAGATTTCCTGAAATAACAAATTACAAGGAATTATAACTGAACCAACTCTCTGGAGAATTAAAAAAAACAACAACAACAGGGAAATGTCAGGGAGGAAAAAGGATTGACTTTTGCAAGAATGAATTTCTGCCTGGTCTACATGCTTGGGCAACTTTAATGAACCCACCTCATCTCTGAAAACAGTTGCCTCTGCTTTGTTTTATGTCCAGTCCTTGACCTTAGGGAAATGGCCTCGAATCACTGGCAATGAGATTTTGAGTGATGTTGATTACAGTAAATTCCAGTCTAGTTAAAAATCTTGTACCATTCTTAAAGTTTCTCCTGATGAAATTTGACCCAGAATATTTTTACACAGTGCTGTAATTGAGCATCAGTGAGATATAGGACTTGAGCAGCAGTACTAGTTTTTTTCTGATTATCTAATCCTAGCAAGTTGGAATTACTTTAATTTTCTACTACTCAATTGCCTTCAGGGTAGTCAACTTGCCATCCCACGACTAATTCCCCCCCATAAGGGTTCACTGGATTCTTATGCTCCTGGGTGACCCCCATTAGTTTGTCATCTGCACAGCTATGAAATAAATAGGTTGATGGTCTTACCTAGTTCACAAATAAATGTTGATCTTTGTTTCTTCTCAAGAGCACAGAGGAACGATTATAGCAGCTACAGAGTATTTTCCTCTTATTTCAACAATTCATATAACATTTGTAGTTTTTATTGTGGAGATTTACATAAATCTTCCACACTAAATTGATCAATAGAAAGTGGCATGTTATGGGTTTACCTCCGAGTGTGCCTTTCCCAGCCCCAATGGCTGAGGGCTTCTGGTCCAGTCGGGCTTGGGCCAATTCTACCTCCCCTTCTACCTGTCAAGCAGCATGCATGGTTCACCTCCCAGCCCCAACAGCGGAGTGCCACCAATCCGGTCAGAAAGTGGCATGTTATTGAGTTGACCAAATAGTTTTAACATCTAAGATCTGTGAGTTGCGACTCACGCCTTATCTTAAATATTCAATACACCAAAATTAAGTCTTTGACTAAGGCTTTTTTTTTTTTTTTTTGGTTTTTGGATCACAACCAGTGATGATCAGGGATTACTCCTGGCTATGCACTCAGAAATTGCTACTGGCTTGGGGGACCATATGAGATGTAGGGGGATCTAACCTCCGTTGAGCCTTGGTCAGCCAAGTGCAAGGCAAACATCCCACCGCTGCACCACCACTCTAGCCCCTGACTAGGCCTTTTTGATTATCTCTTAAGTTTTATCTTTTTAGAAAGTATTTTCAAAAGGTACTCTCTTTTATCTGAAGATTAATTTCTTTCACATTATTGATCTCCCAGATTCTTTCCTTACTTAAATATAAT
This sequence comes from Suncus etruscus, assembly GCF_024139225.1. Taxonomy (NCBI): domain Eukaryota; kingdom Metazoa; phylum Chordata; class Mammalia; order Eulipotyphla; family Soricidae; genus Suncus; species Suncus etruscus. The sequence goes on along the minus strand of NC_064852.1, from coordinate 114,713,803 downwards.
ATTCTAAGCAACATTTTGTAGGGAATTTTAAATAAAAATAAAAATATGTATTGTATAAATAATAAAACAGCAAAAAACAAAAAGACTATGTATAATATATCATTATATATTAACATAATTATTTGTACCATTTAGGATAGGTCACAGGTAACTATGTTTATGTGAAATATACAAGTACAAATGCCCATATATATGAATATATAAAATTATATGAGAATTTTATGCATATGAAAATATACGTACTATGTACATATAAGTAATTTAATGTTTTATATTTTATATATTTAACCTACTGAAACCATAATGCCAGTTTTACATACAATTTAATATTCATCTCTCTATATTCTCATTTACAATGTTTTTTCAGCAAGACAACATGACCTCTGGAGCCAGACTGACTAGGTACAAGGCTCTAGTTGCACTGCTTACTAGCTACATGACCATAGGAAAATCACATAACATCAATGTAATTTAATTTCCTCATTTATAAAATGGAAATAATAAAAGTAACTTCCTCAAAAGTTCCTGTGCAGATTAAATAAATTAATGATTGCTTAAGTCTTGGAACTTTCCTCTGCCTGATCCACAGCAAGCCACAGCCACAAGTTTTAGGCATCTCATTGCGTCAGCAGTACCATTGTCATTAGTGCATTTGGGTAATTTGCTTAGACTTTTCTGAGAGAACACTAAAGATTAGGTAGATTCAACAGCAGGTAATGCATTCTCTCATATCTGAAAAGACAGAGACCTAAGAGCAAATCACTGACAGATTTGTTTATGGTGAGGCCTCACTCCTCTTCTTGTAGACATATGACTGCTTGTTCTGTCCTCAAATAACCTTTTCTCCTTCATGCAGTCTCCTGCTATTTCTTCCTCTGAGGGCTCAACCTTATAAACTCATGTAACCTGAATGAGCTCCTTAAAGGATCATATGTTCTAAAAGCCATTTTGGTCATAGTTAGGGCTTCCATGTGTATGTATTTTGTGGTTACACAACTCAACTTATAATACATATATGTTTAGTTGTGGTTAGATATTTAGGTGAGTGAATTTCTGGCTTTTACACAATAGAACATTTATGCTCCAATGAAAATCACCCTTTATCATTCCTTGAGTGTAAGTTCATATACATTGAAATACCAAAAACTATGTGGTAATGACCCAGTTTCCTCTTCAGATATATTACATTAATTTATATGTCCACTAATTATATACATTGTTTTCAATTTGTTGCAAGATACCATCTTCCTAGCAACCAGTAAGCTAGGTCATGGCCCACCATTCTTATACCTTCATTTTCTCCTGACCCAATATATATACACACATATATAAATCAAGCTCTTTGTAAAGTAACTTGACAAAGAATTAAATGGAAGAGAGATATGTTGCCCAATATGAATGAATTAGAAGATTTATATCAATAGTCAAACCTATTTACTTCTGCGCACCTCAGCAACTGAATGAAAAGTTCAGCTACAGAAAATACTTGTTCCATACAAGTCAAATGGAAGAAAATTTGAAATAAAAAGTTTATTTTGGGTTTTGTACCCACACATTAGTACTCTGGGCTTAATTCTAGTTTTATACTCAGAGATAACTCTTGGTGGGGATCTGGGATGCCAGGGATCGAATCCAGATTGGCCACATGCAAGGTTAATGCCCTACCACTATACTATTACTCTAGTCCCAAAAGTTTGAAATTTAAATAACAAAATATAAAAGCAAACATTTGGGGAGTTAATTCAATAACCCATACCCATGGGAAAAACATCTTTAAATAAAATGAAAACTTAAAACTCAACTAACATAAAAACCAAGAAATTTTAACATGAAGACTCAATTTAAAGGTTTTAAACCATACTATAAAAAACAGTTTATAGATACAGAGAAGTATGAGTAGTATGATGAACATTATCTTGTATAAAAGCCATATATTACAAAATTAATCATGTTTTTATTAATACAGAACATATAATTCTCAATTATTTGTAAGCTGTCACTTTACTATGAAATACTAATTATCTGAACTCTTCAAATAAGTGTCTCGCCAAAGTCCAATTTTGAAGACTCATCACATACCATCAAAATTAGCTTATAGTACCCTAATAACTAGTACCCTTGTATCCAGATCACATATAATTTTTTTCTCTCCTCCAAATATTTTTATTGCATTTTTTAAAACCAATATTTAATCAAGTATCAGATATTGCCTTTGGTTGGTTTGCAATTAGCAAACATTAAGGTGTTTAGAAATTAGCAGGTAGTTTGAGACATTTCACATAGATGTCATGTGTGTCCAGTTCCATGGATCTCTCTTCAAGAGATTCAGTGTATAATGGTGATTCAATTCAATCAAGTTATGCAAGGGATCAAACCAAGGTCCATCCTGGGTCGCCACATGCAAGGCAAATGCCCTACTGTTGTGCAATCGCTCCAGCTCCTTAAACCCATTTTTGTGTAACTCCGAGTCAGTTATGTAACCCTTTCTGGGTTCATGACTCAGTTTTTTATTTGTTTTGGGTCCACACATGGCACTACTTCCTGGCTCTGCAATCAGGTGGGCTCAGGACTCTGATGGAATTCTGATTATTGATACTGGGTCTTTCCTGCAAGGCATGTACTCTCCCTGCTGTACTAGTCATCTAGCCCCAGGGCCCAGCTTATGAAGCTACATGTGGTGCATTCTCACCTCTCTCCTTCTGAGTCTCCCCAATTAAACTTTCTCTGCTTAAAACACTGATTCTGCCTCTTTTCCTTCACTCACCTACTTTTCTTTAAACTTTGGGTCTTACATGATCCATCATATATGCTCTTCAATACAAGCTAATTATGCTAACTATCCTTTGCCTCACTTTCTACACATAGAAGGTAAGCATGCCAACAATGTCTACATTGTGTGATGATTTAATAATGTATCCAAAGTATTTAGTAAGCACTCAATAAATATTACAAATTACTATTTTAGGGTCGAATTAGTGCTTCTTAAGCTTTTTCTGACAACAGGCCTCTTCTAACCTTGTTTCTAACATGTTCTACATTTATCCTGGACCGTGCATGGTTCCCTTTTAAGCAATTAGAACATTCCTGGTGTCCCTAGGAGGCCATGTGGAATGGCCATTTGTAACCAACTATATCCTAATAAAATTATAGTTGCACATTTTCTTGTAAGACAGGACAGTTTTTGAAGATAGCAAATTTCTGAAGAACTTTTAAAAGCCAACATCTTAATGATGAAGAAGATGAAGTACAATGCAACTCAAAGATATACCTTGATTACCCGAGAGTATTTCGTAAAGCCGAAGAAACAACCTAAGCATGTGCAGTCCAATTTTTAATTGTCTCTTTCCTGGAAAAGGCTCAAGCCCTGCATTCATAATGGGTTTGAAATCACTGGGCATAAAGTTTGGTTCCTCTCCGTATTATGCTGGATAGTTTTCATTTATTGCTCCATTGTTTGAAGAGATTTGCATAGACCAAGAAAACTGTTAAGTCTTCCCACTGACCGTGATATTTAAGACCTACAAAAGATTAATCACCAAGGGAACATATAACTTTGCATGATCAAAGTCAAAGTTCTATTTTTATAGCTGCCTGTGTTTTATCCTCTATAAATTTTATAATAATGATCAGGCTCAGAGTCTGAACATAATTTACATACATCAAAATGTCTCACACTGTCTGCACCACCAATGAAACTCCTGGAGCAAATACTTGGAAGAAGAAAGATTCCAAGCCAGCTCTGTGAGGCATTAATCAATGGTAGGAAAAAAGATAGAAAGGGAATGGATAAGGAAGAAGGGATGAGAGATGGGGTCATTGGTGATGGGAATGTTGCACTGGTGAAGGGGGTGTTCTTTTTATGATTGAAACCCAACTACAATCATGTTGTTTAAATAATCATGGTGTTTAAATAAATATATTATTTTAAAAAAAAGAAGGGACAAGAGAGAATGAGTGTGAGAGAAAATTATGGTTTCTTACAAACACATTAGATTATAGCTTTATAGAATAGTATATTCTACATTTATCAACAATACAGTGATTTCAGCTTTAAAAATAATAAATCTGGCTAATTGGCCTTATATCCTAGACATGCCTTTTTTCTAGCAGACCAGAAAATCTTCATATATGTCAAAAATAATTTTAGGAAATGTGGCTCTTTAACATAATAGGTTTCATTCACCTGTGCTCCAAATCTATTCAAGTGTGTAGAAAGATGTAATGTCCAGGCCCTGAGTACCTTTATTTCCATTCCTGTAAATTCATCCCCCATGCTGTATCTCCAAACCCAGGCAAATGAGTCTGAATCAGGGTCACGCATGAAATAATCCAAACCAGGCTGAAGGTGAAATACGTGTAGTCTGGCAGTCTTCTACATAGTATGGAGAGCAAGCTGCCTGTGAGAACTACTGTTTTTATTAAGCCTAGAGACCACCCCTGGATGGGGCAGTAAGGATAGATAGCTTAGGTTATGCTGAGCCAGTCCCACCCAGGTTTACAAGTAAGACAAACTCTGTTTGGGGGTAAATCCTAGTTTTAAACTAACATACATAGGAACCAGGGATGATCTTTGTTTTAGGTAAAATAAGGCGTAACCTAACATATTCCTTACCGCTGCCTTGAGTACCTTTATTTTCTTCCCTCACCCTTGCCCCAGTGTACCTGCATTTCTATCTCTCATCCCTTCCTTGAGTGCCTGTGTTTCCATCGCTAACCCCTGCATTGAGTATCTGTTCTTCCATCCTCATTTCTGCCCTGAGTATCTAAATTTCCATCCCTCACCCCTGTTTTACCACTTCTACCCTGGATTGATGTTCCCTCCTGACATAGTGTTCAAGATTATCATGTGGCACTTTATATGCAGGCACAATCACAGAATAAAGTAAGGATATCTACAGTCAGGGCTTTGGTACCCATTACTGAGGGTAAACCTCCTTTCTTTCCATTTGCTATAGCCTGAGAACCTTATAAATTTGGCAAATAAATAGGGAGCATAGATTTTTGTGCTAGCTGGATGCAGCAGTTTTGTCTTTCTACAGCTCTATTAACAGGATGGAATTTTCAGTTTAAGTGTTGTAAAGGTGCAAAAAGTCAGCAGTTTCCTGCCATTCTTCCATTCTCCACAATCATCTCTGAGACATAGCCTTTCTCATGCATTCAGCTTCATTCCAGGGATGAGAGATTAGACTATAGATTGCCAGAGCTTGTCTCTTACCAGGGGTTAGATTTTCTTTATCTCTCTGCTTATTGAAATTCCATCTCTATCTTGGAGCCCCATTCTTAGACTTGAACTTAAGCTATTATTGGGTATATATGTATATAATTTTCATGTGTTTCTTTTTGGAACACACTTCACAGTGCTCAGGCATTCTTCCTGGCTCTGCACTCAAGAATTACTATCTGGAAGGCTGAAGGGACTCTATGTGGTGCTGGAAATGAAACCGTGGTTGGCTACATTCATAACAAGCACAGCCACTGTCCAGCCTGTGCATTGATTCTTAAGTTGCTCTTTCTGTTTGAAATATTTTCTTCCTATTAAATCTACAAAAAAAAAAAAAAAAAAGACCTTTTTCTGTTTTGGGCATTGTGTTAAGCACTTTACTCAGAGGATTTTATTTAATATTATTACTTCTAGGATATAAATGAAATTATTACCCCACCCCAATTTATGGACAAGGAAATGAAGGCTCAAGTGAAACGACATGGCCAAAGTCAAAGAACTAGCTAGCAAGTTCTAGAGCTGATATTTATATTCATGCAGTCTAAGTCAGTAATCTTCAACTGTTGGTCTGCAGGCCAGCCTATAGGTGTGGATAGGTTGAAAATTACTGGTTTAGTGTAATAAGCATAATGAGTATAACTGAACAAGTTAACTGAAATTCATGCAATGAGTGTAACTGAAAAAGGTTCAAGACAGCTGTTCTAAATCTCCCTCCCCTTCCCCTCTCTCTCTCTTTCTCTCTCTTTTTCTCTCTCACTTTCTCTCTCTGTCAGATTGATTAAGTCTTTCAGATTTAATAGAGCTCTGAGACCTGGATGTTGGTGATATGTATTTGTTTCCTCCTCCAGCTATCTATAATATAGAACACTCAGATAGCTGTATTTTCAAAAGGCCCAGGCAATTGTAGGCAATTGTAGGCAAAACCAGGGTAACAACCAGAATGTAGAGAAGCAGCAGCCTGGAAATATGCCCCTCCCTCCCTCCCAATCTTACTTCTTGATAATGTTAAAAACCCCAAATGTCATAATTTAGCTTAAATTTAGTTTAAGAATAACCTTAAATAAAAATCTCATTAATCAGAATGGGTATTTCTACAATAATGGGCCCTGGGTCGAATTTAGAACCCTCTTTATGCTTTGTTAGTAACAGAGCTGTTATAAAAGTAATTTGATGAGAGAGTCCAGTGCAATGTGTGATTTAACTGTGTTCAAAGGTGCCTCACTCTGGTATTTGAGTGGACCCAACTTATGTAATGCTAACATAATGGATTATGCATATTGTATGGGGTTAAAAATGAAACCCAGTGAAGTATTACGGCAATTTAAAAAAATATATATATTGGGGCTTGTTCAGCACAGATATTTAAAATTTAAACCTGTTTAAATATTCAATTGAAATGAAAATAAAATTCTGAAAGATGGAATGCAATAGAAAAGCTCCATTAAGAGTAAAAATGCTTCTCTAAACCTATTTGGTTCTAATAGAAACTCATCGAGTGAGGTTTGCACTGTGGCAGCACCAGCCAAGGGGAAAAATTATATACACTTTGGGGAGGACAGAAAATCAGTTTGACTCCTTGTGGCATAAGTTTCCCCAAGAAGAAAAAGAGAAACTTGCCATCAACCCTTAGACCAAGCCACCATTTATTTGCATATGGTTGGAGCTCTTTCTTCAAGAGCATATTAACATTGGTTCCTTGCTTCAGTGCTGCCTCATCTTACCAGGCACTTCAGCTGTAAAAAAAAAAAAAAAAATGAAAATAAACCTAATAAGGCACCTTTTGCTGCATATCCGGATATTGACCAATTTGTCTCCGGAGAGCCTAGTTTCATTTTCTGAGAAACATCCAGCAAGATGTTTTTATTCAATTAATTCGAATGATTGTTTGTGAAGAAATGTACTGCTTTATCAAGGTCTGCTTGACTCTCAGGCGTGGGCCAAGGCCTGGGATCTCCTTGACTGAGTTCTGACAGCCAATGCATGAGGATTCTGAAACATAATTAAAATAATCAGCAAGAATTAGCCAGCTCGGTGCACACAAATAGCAAAGGCAGAGAAGTAAATAGGGAAGATGTCTGGGTAGAGTGAAAAGGAGCATTCCAGAGAGGCAGAGAAGGCGGGTAGGAAACAGAAAATGAAGGGTATTATGAGAAGAAATATAAGATAATATAAACAGTCTCTAATCCTGACACTGTAAATCCCTTCTCTTTAATTGGTTTAGAAACTGGGATCTGTAATGTGAGCCTCGGGTTCTGGCTGCCTTTCTTCTCTGCTGCCTGGAATCACATTAAGTGGAAAACAATAGCAGGGCTGACAGCTCCCTTTCTGGGGCCACTTAGAGCTAATCTGCTATTGAGACTAATACAATTACATGGGATTAGAGCTGTACCAATGATACACAGATTGGGGAATTCTTGATGGAGGGGGACCCATCTTTAAGGTGGAGGTGGGGATCCTTGCCAGAAGAACAGCAGAAAAGTCTTGTAGGGTCTTTGTAATTCTTGAAAATCAAGGAAACTAAATGGCTTTGTAATTCACTGAGAAGGTTGGTTATGAATTTTAATCCAAACAAAATTTCAGTTGGAGGCATTTTTTCACTACTGCTTTGTATAATTTGTTTACTTGTTTTTTAAGATGTAGAGTTTTAATTTAGAGATTTCTTTATGTAAGTACAACTTTCTATTTGTTCACATTACGCACATTTCCCTTCATTTTCTCAAGAGTGGGGTGGGGAGTCCCATATTTATGAAGTGAAGACTCACCACTGGTCAGAGGTTCACTCTTGATGTTCCTTTTGCAAAGCTGAGCTGAATATTAGGCTTTCAACAAAGTGATGAAGGGGCCAGAGAGATGGCTTGGAAGTTAAGGTGCCTGCAAACAACAGAGTCCAATTTGAGCCCCAGCTTGATTTCTGTTCTTATATGGTACCCACAATAATCCACAGCATGTGGAGAAGTATCACCAAGCATGCCTCCTCATACACACACACACACATACACACACACACACACACACACACACACACACACACACACACGGATGCGCACACACACAGAGACACACACATATTTAGGAAAAGTTATCAGCTCTAGGGAGCTAATTTAGGCTTCTTAAAGCATCTCTAGGAAATAGATAGTTTCACTGCACCAAAGAGAAATGTGATATTTACTAGGAAAATACTTGAGGTGGACACAATACTTGGAAAATAAGGCCACGAAACAAAACACTGCCAGTTTTCCCTTAAGAAACATACAAAAAATATCCAACAAAACAAGTGTTATCATCAATATTTATTGCAGCACTCAGTTCAATAGCTAAAAGTTGGAATCATCCTAGATGTCCAACAACAAACCAGTGGAACATGAAGCTGTGGTAGACATATACAGTGGAATACTACATAGCTGTAAGGAATGGTGTAATAGTGCATTTTGCTGCAACATTAACATAATTGGAAGATTATCTTGAAGTAAACCAAAAGAAGGATAAATACAGGATTATATAACTTCTGTGAGGTATTTAGAATAACTGCATGAAGAAATACAACTGTCAAGAATATACTAGGTTCCCGAGTATAGCATAGGAGAAGGAAAGAAATTGAGTGAAGGAGGAGAAATACAAATTTTGAAAGGATGGGGCACAGGTGCATGGTCTCATGTGCATGGGTGTTATTAAGAAAAGACTGAACTAAATATCCAAGCCAGAGTCAACAACAATGAAAACATGAGAGAAAACACGTAAATACATAGGATCACAAATGAAAGGGTAGAGATTAAAACAACTCTCAAGAAACACAAGACATCATGAGGGCTTACTCTGAATAACTACACTCAGTTAAGTTAAAGAACCCAGAAAAAATTGACAGATTCCTGGAAAAATATTATCTCCTGAGACTTAATAAGGAGGAAGTGGTAAGTTTAAACAGGCCAATTACATCTAAGGAAATTGAAACATTAATTAAAAAACTCCCCAAGATAAAAGTCCAGGATTAGATGGTTTTACAAGTGAATTCTATCAAACATTCAGAGAAGGACTACTACTATTGATCCTGAGGCTTTTCCAAAACATCTAAAAGACAGATATCCTCCCTAATTTTTTGTTTGTTTGTTTGTTTTTGGGCCACACTGGGTATTGCTCAGGGGTTACTCCTGGCTATGCACTCAGAAATTGCTCCTGGCTTGGGGGACCATATGAGATGCTGGAGGACCGAACCAAGGTCCGTCCGAGGCTAGTACAGGCAAGGCAGATGCTTTACTGCTTGTGCCATCACTCTGGTCCTCCTAATTTCTTTTATGAGACTAATATCACACTCATTCCAAAGCTGACAAAGATACCACCAAGAAAAAAAAACTACAGACCAATCTAATTAATTAACCTGAATGCAAAAATCCTCAATAAAATCTTAGCAAACCAAATGCAACAATACATCAAAAATATTATATATCATGACTAAGTGGTTTTATCCCAGGGATGAAAGGATGATTTAACATACAGAAATCAATTAACAGCATACACCACATCAACAAAAAGAAAGACGAAAACCACATGATCATATTCAGAGATTCAGAGATTCAGAGAAGGCATCTGACGAAATACAATACCCATTCATGATGAAAACACTCATAGGTGAGTGGATAATAAAGATGTGGTACGTATAAACAATGGAATACTACATAGCAGTAAGAAATGATACAATCATGCAATTTGCAGCAACATGAATGAAACTAGAAAATATTATGTTAAATTGAGTATGCCAGAAGAAGGATAAATACAGAATGTTATCACTGATATGTGACATTTAGAATAACTCCATAAAGAAACACAACCGTCTAAATGGTAGATACTCTGAACACCGTGACAGGGTATAGTGAGGAGAAGTAATCAAATCAAGCAGAAAAGTAGTAACACAAAGTCTTTACTCTCTTTTATACTAGAAAAACTGCAACAATGGTAATAGCAGTTTATATCAAACAGGTGTTCCATCAACTTCACACACAAAAGCCTGCAATAATGTTTTAATATCCACAGAATCAGGTGCAAAACATGATTGGAAGCCAGAGACTTCTGCTCCAATGCTGACTATCAGTATGTTTTAATGCTTTAAGTTTATTACATATAAAATAACTCTTCAAATTCTTTATCCACAGAGGATCATGTTGATATTGGTTGGACACCTCAATGTTGCAATTAGGTACTCTACCATATTATCATAATATCATGTTATCATAATATCATGTTATCATAATATCATATCATATTATACTCCAAAACAGTTCTCACTATGACAGTGTCTTGATAAAATACTTCAATTTACCGATTTCCTTTTGATTATGTCTTCTACTGTAACCTAAAGCTAATGATCATTGAGTCCACTGAAATAAACAACTGCACACTATAGACTTATGTTACAGGACCATTCATTGAATATGTTTTTGCAAATTAATATTATCCCTTTCATTTTTAATAGTTATTTTTATTCTTTCCCCTTTTCTTTCTTTCCTTCTCTCCTTCTTCATTTTCAAGTCATGTTATTGTACTATCATATAATGCATACGCTGTCAGCTTCTTTCCAAGAAAGGAACCTCCAAGACACAATGAATGATACTACATAAGATAGACTTCCCTTATAGTGATCACTTCAATATTGCATAGTACTCTAGAAGTGAAAATTATGTTTATACTAAAATGCTCCATGCACAATCTAATCCTGAAAGCTTCATTTAGCAATGTTCACCCCTGCCATCAATGAAGCACCAAGAAATTGGGAAAACTCATTCACCTTGGAGGTTCAGACACAACTTAGTTCTTCATTTTTTTTCTCTTTTTTTCCTTCACTCCTAAGCTATTTTATTTATCTTTTTAATTCAATTTTTGGGGACACATCTGGTGACAGTCAGGGGTTACTCCTGGCTATGTGCTCAGAAATCGCTCCTAGCTTCCTAGCTTGGGGGACCATATGGGACACCAGAGATCAAACCACCTTCCGCCTGCATGCAAGGCAAATACCCTACCATTGTGCTATCCCTCCAGCCCCATAATTCAGTTATGTCTTAAGGGCTCCAACTATAGCTATGAAAAGATCTCTAATGTTTGTCTATAAGCTGGTGTGATTTTGTATGCAGGAAATCCTCTATGTTTGCCTAATCTATACTGTAAACAAACCAAGCTATATTATATATAGCCCCTTTCATATATTATCCCTTCCCCATATTATTCCGCCCCCTACCCCCGTCCCCATTCACCCATTCAGAACTTCTATCCTCTCACACCCTTAATCCTGATCCATTATCTCTTCCTATTTAACCTCTTTACCCTCAGTTCTTAACTCCTTAGGAACTGTGACCTATCCCCTGCCCAATAAACTGTCACTCAGCTCCCAAAGCAAAAGGACATCCTCTCAGTACCACATCTCTAGCCCTAGCAAGAAGCTGCAACATCACACCTGCTAAGACATTTTATGTGGCCCTCTTTCTCACACAACCCCTCCTCAACATGGACTGGAGCATGCTACAGGATTCAGCCCCAGAAGGATCCTCAGCTCAAGGATACCTGATCCCTAACCACTACAAACCATTTCTCAGTCTCAATAAGACCATGGTGTATGACAATAATGTGCCCTGAATCTCATTAATCCCATAAGCAACCTCAACTTAATTGGAATAGTTATACCTCTTAGTGTGTCTACTTCCAAATGTAAAGATGAAAGAAAAATGAAAAGTAGCCTCCTCCATCACTTTTTAAAATCTTTAATTTTTTTAAATTTTTGTTCATATATTTATTTATTTTCTTTGCCTATCCCAATTCTGCTTAGTTATAAGAGAAAATTCTTACTTGGAGTAAAAGCTCAGGTCAAAATCAGGGCATAGAGATTGTATAACCTGACATTTTTACCCCCTAAAGCACCACCAATATAATACAGCATTGTTCTTTTTTACATAGTATACTAAAATGTAAAAATCGTAAGTATAGAAACAAGCTCCTATTGACTAGGGATAAGAACCTATACATTTTATAATACAGGGGTTCCTCCCATCCTAAACATTTGTCATGGGAACTTGACCTAGACCTCATGTGATCGGACATCGACAGTCCAACCCCTAACTCTGGATCCCAACCTTAGAACTGACACAGTTCTCTGAAGAGCACCAGGAATCAAACTCTCCCTGGAGGAATCCCTAATACAGCTCTAGCATTAAAGTGCCCCAAGACTTGTTCATACAACATCCTGATGACAGGGAACAGCAACAACTTCACCTAAATGCAGGTTGCGTCACCTCATCACCTAACAGTGAGATGAAATCAAAAGATATGCCATTCTTTGATCTGTGCAAAAAACGAAATTACTAATACAGAAGACTGACAGCAACAACTGTGACTGAACAGAACTTCTGAACCACAAAGAAAGATTCTATCCTAGACTTCATCCTAGGACCTGTGCAAAACCAAGATCTCAAATTACGGAAGACTGACTGACAACCACAATTGAGCAGATTGTTTCCTGGCACCATAAAAAGACCTGGGGGTTCAACAATGAACATGGAGAAAGCCTGTAGAAGATCCCATGATAATATGCCTCAAGGGTGGAAAACCCTAATATCTCTTAGGTCAAGGAAATTTTCCCAATACTTACTGTGCCTATGCAAACAAACAAACAAACAAACAAAAACAAAACAAAAAACCTACCACACCATTCCTCCTTTTTTGTTTGTTTGTTTGTTTAGTTTTGTTTGTTCTGTTTGGTTTTATTTAATCTTTTTCTCTTTTTTTACTTCCTCTTTTAAATTTATATTCAGTTTCTAGACAGAGACTCCTCCCTGATTTTTTTCTTTTCTTTTTCTTATTAAGAGAACCATAGAACTTGAATCATCTTGTTCTGCCACATAAACTGAGAAAAAAATAAGTGGATGGTACTAGGGACAAGCAGTCTCATGAATATTGAGTGGAAATAAAAATGATCAGACCTAAATACCCAACCCAAAGTCAACGACAATGGAATCAAGAGACCCAAACCACAAGGTATACACAAAAGGGCCCTGTTACACCAGCAGTCCAGGAGTCTAAGGGTGGAGGTATGGGATGTATTCTAGAAACAGGGGCAGCAGGTGGTCAACACAAATAGTGAGAATTGATCCAATTCACTGTGTACCTTAAACTTAACTGTGAAAGACTTGTAGTTCATAATGGACTCAGTAAAAACTCTTAAATAAAAAAGAAAAGAAAACATGAGACTCAAACCTTAACAACCAAATTTAAAAATGGTCCTATTATCTGGCAGGCTGGGATGCAGGGATGGTGGGTTGGATTCTGGGAACATTGGTGGAAGGAAGTTGACACTGGTGGTAGGATTGGTGCTGAAACATTGTATGCCTGAAACTCAACTATGAATAACTTTGTAAATCACCATGATTAGATTTGTTCCTTAGTTCCAGTATCAATAACCATTGTTGTTTTTTTTTTCTTTTTGTCTATTTGTTTTGGGATCACAATTTGGTGCTCAGGGTTACAATGGTAGTGCTCAAAACATGGTTCTGTGCTCAGGAATCACTTTTGGCTGTGCTTGGGGTCCACATGGGGAACTAGGAATAGAACTCAGGTTGGCCACTTGTTGACCTACCTACCTACCTACCTACCTACCTACCTACCTACCTACCTACCTACCTACCTACCTACCTACTTTGTTGGCCCCAGAGTTGTTGTTGTTGCTGTTGTTGTTTTGATTTTTTATGTTTTCTTTGTTTTGTATGCTCATCAATTTTATATTTTTATATTGAACACCTGGGTGAAATGACCCAATATTTGTCTTTTTTTCTGACCTGTTGCTCTTCTCATAATTCCCTCAAGCTACTTTTATTTTCCTAGGAATGACAAACTTTCATATTTATTTAAAGTTGAGTAGTTTTCCATTCTATACATGTAGCACTTTGAACTTATCTTGACAGGTAATATGTATTGCCTGTAGGCAACACAAAATTAATTTTTAACCCATTTGCTATTCCATCCCTGTAAAATAAAACCCTCATTGTGAGATCACTCCTGGTGGATGGGTCTGATGCAAATAGGATAACCTAAACCGAAACAGTCAGGAGAGAGTCATGGAGTCAGTAGCTTTTCGCCGCATGGTATCTCTCTGTGCACAAAGTCAAACTGGTCTTTCTTTATTCTCCCAGAACAAAATCTACCAAGGCGGGGCAGGGTAGAGTGATTTAGGTGGGCTTTTACATATCAAAGTGATATGTAAAATAGGATTTTATATATCAAAGTGATATGTAAAGCCCATATGTATATGTATGTAAGTATATGTATGTATGCTTTACATATATCGTATTTTTACAAATCAGAATGATCCAGGTGGGCTTTTACATATCAAAGGGTGAGGTGAAACAAAAGAGGAAATTAGAGGACCTCATTTGTTTTGGGTTAATAGCTGGGTGTCATCTTGCACATGCCTTTCAATTAGTGAATACAGAGCAGTCATGTTTAAGGTAATTTTTTTATTGAATCATCAGGAATTACAAAGTTACAAGTTATTCATAATTGAGTTTCAGATATATATATACAATATATATATATACAACATATATATATATATATATACAATATTCCAACACAAGTCTCTTCACCAATGTCTCTCCATTTGTGCTCCCAAGTTCCCTTGGCTTAGAGGTCAGTTAAGGTATTTTTTACTATGGAGGTGTGGCCTAAACCTATCAGTGTTCATGTTTTACTCTTGGCTCTCTCTGTTCAAGGAATAATCCCTAGTGGTGCTGAGGGAACCACATGTGGCATTAGGACTAGAACAAGATAGGCTGCATGTAAGTCAGGTCTTGTATCTCCTGTACTTGTTTGTTTTGCCTCTTAAAGAAATTTATAAGTATTGGTAGCCCTTTTATTATTTTTTCTGATGTTTTCTTTGTTCTTTGATTTTTCATGCATTTTCTTCTACATTTTATCATCAGTTATTTGTTGTGTGTTTTAGCTCCTTCACCAATTTATCATGTATATATTTTACATTAAGATTGTCCTAGTTTTGGCTGGAGTAATAGCACAATGTGTATGGTGTTTGCTTTGCACATGGCCAACCTGAGTTCTAACCCCAGAATTTATATAATCCCCTAAGCACTGCCATAGTAATTTCTGAGTCAGGAGTAACCCCTGAGTGCCTCCAAAACCCCAAAAAAAAAAGTTTGCCCTGGTTTATACATTTAGTTTTATACTTGAAACCTATTGGGGGAATTGATCTTACACTTGAGAGAGCCACAATTTTACTCTATACCCTCATAACCCCCTTGCCCTGGTGTTATATAATTTTTTATCTTACAATTTGAGGAGAAATGAACTCTGTATTATAAAAGATCTTAATATTTATTACGAAGCCAATTTGGTAGTGAGGAAATAGTTTTATTTTTTTTTATCTGTAGAACTCATTATCTTTTCTTCTACCTTTATTGGTAAGAGGGTAAAATACAATAGTTGGATAAAGTATTCTCAATTCAAGATGTTTTTCTTTCAAAATTTCATGATTCTATTCTGACATGTATGTTTCAGTGAAAAAAATATGTAGATTATTTTGAGTATTCCCTTACCTATAATCTGTTTTCCTCTATTCTGTTCTTTAGTTTTTAATATTTCCCAACATGGAGTGTTTCTGTTTGGATTAATTTTGTTTGGGACTTTTTGATTCTACTGAATATAGTTTATTGCCCAAATTAAGGATACCCTCAAGCTACTATTTCTGCAAAAAGAGTTTTTGATCTCTCCTTTTCTATTCCTTCTGACGTCCTATAAGTGTGGATAGTATTCCTCTTATTGTAGTCCCACAAAAGCTCTGACAATGTTTTACATATTACAATTCTTCAAAAACATTTTGCTTGATTTTTCTACCATACTTTTATGATATGATATTAAAAGAAAATATACAATATATGTTACTGTACTTTTTAACACTCTGTTGAATGCTTTGTTGATGTGATCTTGTTTACTCTTTAGCCCCTCTATTGTATTCTTTAACTTAGCTCATATTTGTAAATTCACTTTTTCTCTTTAAATGTTGTTTGAGGGTATTCATGAGGCTTTGGAATTCATCAGTGGTGCTCTCAACAATTCTTCGTCAACAAGGCTAGCTGTTCAATGCAGAACCTAGAGATGCAATGTTATTAGGTCCTGCAATGCCAGTAATGACCTGGAATACCCTAGTTGTACTCAGAGCTTCTCATGCTGTACACATTGATGTTTGGAGGACCATGTGACACCTTAAACCCCAATATTATCTCTCTGGCTATTATTTGAAGCTTAAATAGTTAATCTGTCCTTGTATTAAATCTCAGATTCTTTGTTTGCTGTTTGAACTTATTTTTTATTTTGTGTTAAATTTTTATAGAATTAAGAAGGGGGAGATGTGAATAGAGGCCTTTGAATTTGTCCTCATATGTATCTTAATTTGTTTCCTTTGGTCTTGTTTCCCCATTGTCTTTTCACCTGGCTTTCCCCACTCCTGTTATGGGTGGGGTGGGGCTTTGTTTTTGATCTCAATAAATGCTAGTCAGAAGGCCTGAAATGGGAGCTGCCATCTAGGCTTGTGATTCCACGTGGTGGAGTGAATGGCTTGTGGGTGAACAGCTTGCATTGTGAATTTCTTGCCACGAAAACCTTCATATTTGTGTGGGAAATTATTACCAGACCAGCTTCTCCTATCCTACCTGGATAGGCGGTATGGGATTCCCTTTTTTTCTCTGAGGACTGTGGAACATTCAACCTACAATTCAACAATCTGATTTTCTTTTATGCTGTAATAAACTAATTCCAAATTTTAGGCATGTGACTCAATTCCCTACACTTGACCTTCTTCTTTGGTTTTTATTTTACCCTGTCATTCATGGCAAATTGTTCTGTGTCCTCATGTAGTTTAACACATTGATGCTGGCACTGCAATTTGTGTTAATTAAACTCACATTCAAGTGTGAGCCACTGGTGGCATGTGCTGGCATCACCACGTTAGTATGGCAGGCTAAGTTCTCTACATTGACATGAACTGCTATCTTGCTTTGTTTGACTCTCTAGGTGTGATAGCAGTTCTGTAATCTTCAGGATGCAATTCTAGGGCATGTATGTAGAATCCTATGATATCTGTTCTTCATATTCTGATACCCATGGGTTAGATCATTGAAGGTCTAAGTGTTAACAGAGCCTAGGAACTGAGTCAATGGAAAACAAAGAGATTTATGTGGTAGGCTATTATGAAGAAAAAATTCCCAAGATGCCACAGGTATAGAGGTGTGTGTATGTGTGTGTGCACGCATGTGTGTGTGAGAGAGAGAGAGAGGAGAGAGAGAGAGAGAGGGAGAGGGAGAAAGAGGGAGGGAGAGAGACAAAGACAGAAAGATAGAGAGAGAAAGTGAGTGCAATGGGGATGAGGGTGGAATCTCTCTCTCTCCTGTGCAGGTTCCAGGCTTTCTCAGTCACATAAAAAGATCCATTATTATCTCTTTTCTGTTATCTAGTCCTAAACTGTAGGTTCTGCTACCTAACTCTTCTGCATAGGCAGAAGAATGACTTGGGAGCTTAGCCAATGAGCTCAAATATAAATCCCAATAGATGCGATGAGAATATTCTCAATGTCTAAAGGTGGCTTCAATCAACAAGCCAGGCTTTCCTTACAAGCTTCATTCCCAGCCCTGTGCTCTAGGAGACTCTACCAGAAAAGAGCATTTCCTTCACTGATCCCAACTATAAACAAGACTTGTGTTATGCATAATACCCGAAAGCCAGATCCTTTACTGGAAGGACACTGGTGTGGCTCATTAATTTCCCACAAAAACCTCCAAAATTTGGGCTCCTCCTAGGTTCAAACTCCTGTGGTGGGGTCACAGGCTGAGTACTTAAATCCCTATTGAGGACAAAGACCACATGCTGGTAGCTGCCATTCATTACAGCAGGGCCCCAGCAGTGGGAATGTGGGGTCTTTTATCCTTAAGACTGACTTCCTGGCTTACTGGCCATCTGACTTCAGCTGTGGAGTTCCACTGTCCTTTGTCTTATGGCATTTTTTTTTTGCTTTATTTATTTACTTTTTTTTTTTTGAATTACAAGTCTTTCACAGTTATATTTGAGGTGCTTAGTGACAGTGAATTAGGGCAATCCCCACCACCAGTGTTTACCTCCCTCAGCCACTGTTCACAGCATGAACCCATATCCTCACCCTTAGCACCCTGGTCTGCTAGAGTAACAGTCCCTTTTGTGTATAAGCCCCCTCACCCCCATTCTGTTCCAGCTGGGAATGAGTCACAATTTGGTGCACTCCATGGCATCCTTAAGCACCTGGTTGTGGGTGGGGGAGGGGTTAGGAGGTAATCTTGTGTCCCTTGTCCTCTCAGCCTCTGCCCAAGAAGGCACATTCCTTTTTCAGGACCCACATTTCATTTTCCAGGTTTTTACAATGAGGAAGAAATAATTTGAGTCTTATTTTTTGATTGCTTCATTATTGCACTTTCTCTGTGTACTGTTCAAGTGATGACTTTGAAAACTTTAGACAGTTTTCTCAGGATTGGAGTGTGTTTTGAATGATCCATCAAGGACAAAATTATCCACCATAAAAATCCATTGATTCCTTATGGTTATAGTATTTCTCTCAAAATGCCCTTGTGTTAAGACAAATATGCTATCTTGGTATATTACAATTTGCCACTGACTGGGAGACCTCAAAGAGAGTGAGATGCTGATGATTTTGATCCAGGTCTTAGAAATAGGGGACAGAGGAAAAAGAGTATAAGTAGGCTAGGACAAGGCACACATTAAGGATTTTATATATCTATCTATATAGATAGATATATATAGATATATAATGTATATATACATTGATATATATCAATGTATCAATATATGTATATATAATGTATATATATACATTGATATGTATATATCAGTGTATCAATGAATTTTACCAGAATCCTTAGGGAGACAGGAGAAAGGTTTTTTGTTGTTGTTGAGTGCTCTTCTTTCCAGACTTTACGTTAGTTAAAGTTTTCTGGCTTAGCATCTCAGGCCTACCAATGCGTAGTCTCCAGTTCCAAGATGGGAAGGAACTTCCTCCCTCTCCCTTGGATGTTCACACAGCGTCCCTGCTTTGTTGAAGGCAACAACCAATCAGTAATGAAGGTCTTCTCCAACATGACCATTCCTATATCATTGGCAAAGATGCGGAAAATAACTTTTCTTTGACGGTAGAAAAAAAATAAGGCTTAGAAAGCTATAATTCTGGCCCACAGAGAAAGCCTGAATTCCAGTGATTTAATATGATTGCATTCTACACATTCTGCTACATCCCAGGAGCATCACCATTATTATCCACAATGTTATTCCCACCTTCTGTGCAGAAGGTGCACAGGCACTACCAGGCACTAGGATGTCTATGGATATTTGTTTCTTCTCTGGATTCCAATAATCCAGCAAGTTGAGTAAGTTGTTTTAGTTTTGTGGCCGTAACTGACAGTGCTCAGGTGACCAAACCTGTATCTGCACTCAGAAGTCATTTCTGGTAGGCTCAGGGGACCATATGGGATGCCTAAGATCAGGCATATGTGATGCTCCATACTATCACTCTGGCCCCAGAAAGTAGGTATTTTTTATGCACTGAACATTGAATGTCTCAGAAGGGGCAAATAAAAGGGAGCATGCCTGGCCCAGCAATACCAAAATATACCCTTTAAATCCTCCCATCTGATTTATTATCTAAATGGGAGAAGGAAAAACAGGCCATGACTGAAGATACAGTGGCAAGATACTAATACAGAGATTATGTACTTTTGCCTCTCTGAAAAACTATAGATGTGTAACAGCTATGTCTGTGACCATGTAGAGGTAGGATTAGGGTCAGACTCTAAAGTTAGAACTTTCCGACTGACAGTGAAGAGGAATATAAATAAATACTAAGAAATAGAAAATAGATAAGAAGGATAGGATAAAGAAACTGGTTGGGATTATTATTGTCATATAATAAGGTCAGAATTATTTTTAGGAGTAAGAGGTTTGATTATTTTCAGAAGAGCCTCTTCTAACTCACTCTCACCAATGGCAGTGTTGAATTGCTAACTGCATATTATACATTTTAATCTACATATTGTTTGTAAAACAGTTTAATATGTTGATTTTGGAAGGGCTCACCTTCAGCATCATTCATTAGCAATGACCATATATCGCTTTTCCTTAAAAAATTAATTCTCTCTTTAAAGATTGAACCTGTAATTTGTTGAAAATCTCTTATTTGACTTGGCAAGGTTTAAGGAAAAGAACCATGTATTTGAGACTCCTGTGGTTTTGCCAGCTGTAAGACCACTGAAGTGATGTTTCAATCATCTCTTCATTTGTTTCTTTATGTGTGCTCATCAGATTTCTGAAGGAAGTCATTGTTTGGGGAAAAATACCTACAAATTGAATCCTTAAAGATGATGTTTATGTAGGAAATGAGGAGGTATAGATTCCAGATTTGGCCCTCTGATTTCTGCCAGAAATTTGCAAGCCTCTAAGTTGGGAAGTTCTGTCTTTGGCAGAAGAGGAAGTACATTGGAAAAATTAAGGAAAAATAACTTTTCCTAAAAGTTAGTCTACTTGATCCTGCTAGTTTGGGCACCAATTTTGGCACATTGACAGGTGATTTTGGATGATGCTGAATATAGGAGCACTTGTCTCCAAGAGACTCTGTATGTGCATTAGTATAAGGTCATATTCAGGTACCTGCAATCCAGTCCTCAAAAAAGACATCATTAATATGATTTGCTTTCTTTGTGGCAGAATAAGCAGATCACAATTATGTGCTCTTCCTAACTATAAAGAATAAAACCCAGAACTAACTTTATTCTATTTTCTGACATAACCCTAGCAGCTGGCCATTATTTATTTAAAAGAATGAAAAAACAGGTTTTCTATGCATAGGGAGTGAGGAAAGACACTCGTTTCATATTTTTATAAAACTGCAGAGACATTTGGCTGCCATGAAGCTATTTAATCCCAAGTTTGAAGGCCCCAGTTTGTCCTCTGAGGCCTTGTTCCTGTTTGTAAGTCACCTTCCTGAAGCGAGGTCAATATTATTATTCCCATTTTGCACATTCAGCACAGTAGATCAATTTTCAGTTCCCAGCCACTGAACTTCCAAAATTTTTATATGCTGAAATTGAACTTCGATCATGTGGGCATAAAAATTAAATCTACCCACCAAAGTATTGTTAGATTTCAGGAAGAAATTTTATTTCACCTTAAAATACAGTCTAGGGTAGTCTAATTATGAAAAGAAAGAAGCCTAGTGTGTGGGCCTTTTTTGCATATTTATATATGAAAGAATGTGAGCTCTTGCCAGATAATATCATTTTCATCTAGCCAAGTATCAGGGACAGTGAAGAAAATGAAACATTCACAATTTGATTTATACACGCGTAGATACTCTTCATTTTGAGTCTATATGAAATGCAGACATTTATAGTTCTATAACCAGAGGAATAAAATTTAAATGTGCAGTAAAAGGAGAAATGTATTTTAAATGGGCTTTAGACACAGATTGGGGGGAAGTCATCAGGAGGGCACAGTCTCTAATGTCATTGGTGATTTTGCTGGATGGCCACTCTGATGGAAGCCTGGTAAGCTCAGGATTGAATTTGGGCTGATGGGCAGGGGAGATGGAGTGACGGATTTTCAGGAGAAGATTGAGACACAGCTACACAGTAATCCAGCTGGGCCATAAAGCAACCTATAAAGCTGCTCTGAGGAATTCCCTCTGCCCATGTGATGCATCCTTATTTCTTCTTCCTGTTTCTAAAGAACTCTTTTATGATTTGGCATAGATCATTGATCATAGTGCTTTTCTATTTCAAATCTCTCTCGGCTGTGCTCAGTGTTAAATTTACAAAAGACATCATCATTATTTCCTCAAAATTGTGAAAGATTGAGTGGTCATTGTCCTATCAGCACCCATATCTTCCCATATAACTCCCTGGAGCAGGCACTCCACCAGTCAAGACTGGTCGCCGGAGATGAATGAAAAGAGGGACAGTAAGGAGCTTTCCTTATGAGGGTGAGGAGCTAAACTGGTGACTCTCCTACAACTCTTTCCCCATGTCTGAAGAGAACTCTGCCTCCCAGACGGAAGCCTGAATTGTGGTTTAAAAAAAAAAATCTAGGGGCCGGTGTGGTGGTGCTAGAGGTAAGGTGCCTGCCTTGCCTGCGCTAGTCTAGGATGAACCAAGGTTCGATCCCCCCGCATCCCATATGGTCCCCCAAGCCAGGAGCGACTTCTGAGTGCATAGCCAGGAGTAACCCCTGAGCGTCACCGGGTGTAGCCCAAAAACCAAAAAAAAAAAAAAATCTATTCAACCAACCCCAACCAAAAGAAGAGCATGTGACACCAGTGGGCCAATCAGAGTCCATTCAAATACTTTTTCATGAGCACTGTAAGGGAAAGCTGGTCTGTTCTAAGGATGCTAGTATGTTGGACAGAGAGCATAGAGGATCTGAAAGTGTGGTCAGTTATTATTATTAAACACCTGGAGAAAAATATCTTCAAGACTGAGGTCAATTACAGCTGAAGTCAGAGGTAGAGAGAAATCACATGCATTACTAAGCTGGTTCTCTGGATCCATACATGCCTGATTCTAATAATAATAATAATAATAATAATAATAATAATAAAACCTTTACAGACTTTGTTAGCTAATGAACCCCCCTATACCTACGCCCACCCTTTTATTTTTATTTTGGCTTGGTATAATTTTACTTGGGTTTTCATTAGCACTTGTCACCCCAAACACACCCTACTTCTCTTGAGATTCATAAGACGTGTGTGTGTGTGTGTGTGTGTGTGTGTGTGTGTGTGTGTGTGTGTGTGTGTGTGTATGAACCACCTTAAGCCTAGATTGGGGCCACATGCATATTGTAGAGATCAATAAGCAAGGCAGAGTGGGTCACTTCAGTTCTCCCATTTTTCTGGATACTTAGAACTCATCCTTTGTATGTGATGTCTTGAAAGATAAGCTTGAACCAAGCTTCTTAAATTGTGGGTCTCAACCTATCATGAGGTCATGTAACTAAATATGGAGGTCATGAAAAATATATTTAAAATAAATCTATCATTTATCATCAGTAAACATTTGATTGGCATGCTATTTTGTATAGTGTTGCATAAAAAAGTTCCCAGGCCAAAAGGAGTCATGATTGAAATGAGTTTAAAACTCCACAATGAGGGGCTGGAGCGGCGGCACAGCAGTAGGGCTTTTGCCTTGCACATGGCTGACCTAGGATAGACCGTGGTTCAATCCTCCAGCATCCCATAGGGTCCCCTAAGCCAGGAGCGATTTTGAACACACAGCCCGGAGCAATCCCTGAGTGTCACCTGGTGTGGCCCAAAACAAACAAACAAACAAATCCACAACTAGAAGATCATGTGTACACCATTCTGGATCACTCACCCTATGCATTAGGGAGAATCCCTACCAATCTTTGCCTTTTAAGCCACTCAGATTTATGTACTGTTCTGTTACAGGTATATAGAGTTTATAATGGGTAGTAATGATCTTCATATCATATGAAGTTGAGATGAAGGTGTCAAAGAAGACATAACA
Source organism: Suncus etruscus (assembly GCF_024139225.1). Lineage (NCBI taxonomy): Eukaryota > Metazoa > Chordata > Mammalia > Eulipotyphla > Soricidae > Suncus > Suncus etruscus. The sequence continues at coordinate 114,689,986 of NC_064852.1, read as the reverse complement.
CACATACATGTAATGATAGGGAGATAATGAATGTAAGATCTCTCTAGGGCAAAAAGAGTAGGAAAAAGGGGCCAGAGATAGCATGGAGATAAGGTGTTTGCTTTGCATGCAGAAGGACGGTGGTTTGAATCCTGGCATCCCATATGGTCCCCTGAGACTTCCAGGAGAGATTTCTGAGCCTTGAGCCAGGAGTAACCCCTGAGCACTGCCAGGTGTGACCCCCCCCCCCCAAAAAAAGAAAGAAAACAAGCACTGGGGCCGGGCGGTGGTGCTAAAGGTAAGGTGCCTGCCTTTCCTGTGCTAGCCTTGGACAGACCGTGGTTCGATCCCCCGGTGTCCCATATGGTCCCCCAAGCCAGGAGCAACTTCTGAGCACATAGCCAGGAGTAACCCCTGAGCGTTACAGGTGTGGCCCAAAAAACAAAAAAAAAAAAAAAAAGAGTAGGAAAAAATATCACCCTCAGAGGAAACCTGTAGTCACTGAGTCCAAACGTGAGCTGTCTTTTACTGACCTTATTTCATCTCACCCACACCAACAGAGCTTGAGATGATATCATTTCCATTTTTTTTTGTTGTTGTTGTTGTTGTTTTTGGGTCACACCCGGCATTGCTCAGGGGATACTCCTGGCTGTCTGCTCAGAAATAGCTCCTGGCAGGCACGGGGGACCATATGGGACACCGGGATTTGAACCAACCACCTTTGGTCCTGGATCAGCTGCTTGCAAGGCAAATGCTGCTGTGCTATCTCTCCGGGCCCGATATCATTTCCATTTAATTGACAATGAGACAATGAGAAATTTAAAAAGCTAGATTCCTGGCTCGAAAGAAGCCATTTGATCTTTATTTGTCCAACTATACTACCTAGCCCAAAATACTTATTTTACATTAATTTATGATATAATAATTTTATGTAGTAACTTATATAATATTAATAATTTATAATGTTATTCTATTATAAATATTACCAAAAAATAATTCTTTCCAAATGCACCCAAAATACCAGTCTCATTCCTTACCCCTTGTCCTCCTCCCATTATACTTCAACAGAAAAAAATGACCCAGTTATGCTTAATCTGAGTCCTTAATGTCAACCACACCAGAGAGTTAGAAACAAAATACAGGATGTTCAGTCCCTTTGGCCCTTTCCCCTCCACACATTTTCTTCGGACACATTGTCTTTGCTTTGTCTTTGGATTCTTGCCTGGCCATCACTGAACTGTGCCAGTCATTCTCTTTAACACCCCGTCTGGGATATTGTCCTTCTTTGCCTACTGAATTTTGCTCTGTGTGCAGAGCCAATTTAGGTCCCAGAATCCCACATCCTCATTCCTCATTCTCTTTGTCTTGACAAATTTCACCAAGTGTTGGTCCCCATTACTAATGAATTTGTCAACTAATGTATTTCTGCAGACTAACTAACAGGTCCTTAATCTGAATCCAAGTATATCCCTATAATTATGAAAGACAGCCCCATCATTCCTCTATGGAACATCATCATCTTCACAAACTATTAACAAGTCAACACCCTTTAACTTTTCTAGTAGAACAAGTTTTAAATTTCAATTGACAATAATTTAATATTCTTTTTCCTAAGTTTCTAATTTAGTTTTGACTCAGTAAGTTTCTTAACTCAAAACCCCATGTTTTTGGTAAAACATTCATTGCAATAAAAATTATCATCTTTATTATCTTTATAGATCATTATATTTTGATTTTATTGATAAATATCATATAGTTTATGAAACATTAATTTACATTGATATAAATTGATTAATAATTTATATTAATATTTACTCATACACATAATTCCAATATCACACCCATGCACAGTGTATTCACTTCCCTTCCTCAAGGATTCCAAAGCCCTATAAATCCTTCTTCACTAATTCAGTGTGTGGATCAGTGCTCCTATTCTATTGCCTTTGTACCTCTGATGCTACTTTACACTGTATCTTAATTTTGCTTATGTATGTATTTGGGGGCACACCCAGCTGTTCTCAGGTCTTATTTTTGTCTCTGTGCTCAGGGATTATTTCTGGTGGGCTTGGGGGACACTATGGAATGCTGTCGATTCAACCCATGTCAGCCATGTGAAAGGCAAATGCCCATCTGCTGTACTATACAACTCTTGCCCCTTATTGTGTATCTTTAAGTCCCACATGAGAAAGATCATTCTGTAACTGTTTCTTCCTTTCTCACTGATTCAGCAGGAATTCTTCTATTTTCATCCATATTGTGTGGATTGCATAATTTTGTTTTTTCTTATATAGATATAGTATTTCATACTCTATATATACATGTATATTACATGTGTATTATATGTATATATACATACCATAACTTCTTAATTCATTCATCTGCAATTGAACATTTAGGTTGTTTCCATCTCTTGGCTATTGTGCTAAGCATGACAATGAATTTAGGTGTGTATATATATTACTTTAACTCATGTTTTTGTATTTGGAGGATAGACATCAAGAAGTGGCATTGCTCGGTCATATGGTAGTTAGATTCCTACTTTTTAAAAATATATTTCTACATTCATTTTCATAGCTGCTGGACTATACTACATTCCCAACAATGATGGACGAATGTCATTCTCTCACCACAGCCTTGCTAACACTGGCTGTTTCTAGACTTTTGGATATGCTTTCTTTTCACAAGCATGAAATCATACCTGTTTTGATTTCCATTCCCTAACCATGAGTGAGGAACAATTTTTTTTCTTATGCCTGTTGGCAATTCTGTAGGGGAAGTGATGGTATATCACATGGCCTCATTTGTAAATGGAGTTATTGGATTAGAAAAATTGGTTACCTTTGTATTTATTTAAACTTAGACCTCAAACACAGGTATATACCTGGCAATTTACCTCTAATAGCAGAATTGGCCAGAAGAATTCACTATCCTAAGTTGAAAACAAAGCAAAGAGCCCTTGCAAATGAATAAAATACAACTTTCCCTAAAGGAAAAATGAGGAAAAATATCAGATTAATTCTCTAGACTTTTGTGAGAAGACACCAGTACTCACAAGCTGTCAATGTGTTCATGTAGTCACACTTAAGTAATGTCACTGCATGGCAACACAATTAGGGCTTCTTCTGGTCTATCATTTAGATCAATATTTGTGAATGCCTGGGCTATATGTAGATTAGGAGCCAAATCTGTCCTTTTTTGCTAAAGTAATGCATAAACTTTCATTTAGTACATCTCTGTGAAAATCATCTTGTCAGAAACTCAGTGCTGAGATTGTGAATTTTATAAGCGTTCATGGGTTTTAGTCAACAAATATTCATTTTCTAGTCAAACCACTTTTGCCACTGATACTTCCCAATTAATAGTCTAAGAAATCACTGAGCTTTAGTTGTTATTTAAAAATGAATATGGCTCATTATTTTTATTTAAATCTTTCTCCTAACCGCTCCAAATGATCAAACTAACACTCTGTAAAGTTTTTTGGGAAACTGAGGGGGGAGAAACATGTTTTCTAGTCAAAATCAAACACACTGTTTTGCCAATTAACAATGCATTTCTTTCTATATTAAGTTGTTGTTAATGTAACTGAAATAGAAAAACAGTAAGAAAATCCTGCCATCTGGACCATACCTGATATTAAAATGTATCAGATATGAAATCTGATACCTGAGTATTGGGCAGTTTGGAAATCAGTTAGATGACAGAAAGGGGCTATGTTTCCAGTTACATTGTGGCCTGCCCCCTTTTTTCACTAATCTTTTGGTCAAGTCATATCTTTGTGCTTACAAAATTTTCAACTGTTAAGCATTGTTTTGAATAAGAGTTTCTCTGTCATGTTTTTATGTTCTATATTTTTCTAGTGCTCCAACTATGATTCCCTTCCTTCAAGCAAATAGATTAATATTATTTTCCCATCACAACCTTTTTCCCATTGAGCTATCAAGTAGACTCCTATATAGCTTTCAATTCTCAATTTAAACATTGACTTTTTGGTATTTGTGAAATTTGAGATGATGTCTAAGTTTAATGCATTATTTTTTCATAATCAGAAGTTTCCTTTTATATTACAATAAATATCAAAATAAATATAGTAATGAACTCCAATGGCATTAATGCTCTAATCTCTAGAATCTATGAATATACTACTTTATAGAGCAAAAGGAGTTCTGCAGATATGACCAAATATCATAATATGGGGAGATTATTATGAATTATTCAGGTTGGAATCATTGTAACCATAGGGGCTTTTATAAGAATAAGGCAAAAAATAATCTAAATTAACAAAGAGAAAATGCCCTTGATATCAGAGTTGGAATGCTGAAATTTGAACATAGATAGAGTAAAGAGTTCAGGAGTCCAGTCCAAGTAAAAAAGCTTGAAGCAGATGTGGCACAAGAATTAAGAAAATAAGACAGATATAATAGAAAAAAGTCCTAATGGACTGAGATCCCTGACTGTCCTTCATGAAGGATATTAACATTTTAGTAACAATCAACATGGGAGAAAGACCTGATAATCAGGAAAATTTCTATTTAATGCTTATCAGGCCTAAGGGGATCTTTACATTTCAAAAAAGGAAGTGTTATGGGAAGAGAAAACTAAGGTAAAATATCTTAAGATTATCTTTTTCTGGGAGAGGTGGAAGAAAAAAGAGTGAATATAAGACCCCCTTTCGACCCAATCACTGGGGGTATGGTGTTCCTGTTTAAGATTCCTTAGGTCATCTTTTCTGGCCCCTCTCTAGCTAAACTCAAGAAATAAATCTTGGTGTCTTCCTATCCAACAAGAAGCACCAAGAAAAGGAATGTAGACCTCTCAAAACTACAAGAAAGGTTAAATAAAGACAAGCAACATGACAGTCTTTCCTGATGCCTTCAGGAGAAATGCTACTCTGTTGACATTTCAATTTTAGGTCTTTGACCTCCTGAGAGCTATAGGAAACTAATTTTGTGTTACTTATTAATTTAATACATTAAATTTGCAGTAATTGGTTAGAACAGCAATCAGAAAACAGCATTATATTATAACTACTTATTTGCTTGACTCACCATCTTCTTATTCACTGGCATGCTTGATGGTCAGAAACCTGTTTTTATCTTTTTATTCTAAATTCTTAGATCAGACGTTGGCACCTAGTAAATGCTCAATTAGTATTTGTTGAATAAATGATTAAAAATAAGTATATATCCACAATAAAAATTATTTTTAAAAATTATATCTCATTTTACAAGGATAATGTCAGAATTTAGAATATTGATGAATTGTCCAATATATCAACTGTAATAGGACTGCTACCCAAATGCTGCCCTTTTCCCCTGGCTATGGTCTTGCTTTTTGGTGGATGATACTTTCAGTGTTAAACAGCAGAAAAAGTTAAAATATTGTGGTCTCCATCTCTTCCTGTGAACCTCTGATCTACAAATTTAGACTTTTGGGTAGATTGGCTTTCTTAGGATAATTTTTGTGATTCCGTTGGGAAAATTCTTTTTTCAGGCATTGGCAGCATACATTATATTATGCAGTTTTACTTGGAGCTCTTTCAATGATTCAATTTAATGCTAAGTAGTCCAGATTCTGAGGAGTAAAAATATTATGTGCACTTCATCTGTTTGTTTGAAATGGGCTCTCTAAACAAAACCTACACTTTGCTGAAAGTTACCAGTGTCAGTGGGTGTGAATGTGTGTTTGCACATGGCAGACTGAAGGAGGCAGCAGGGATCAAGCTCACACGCCCATTCCTTCTAGAGTGAAGGTCCAGATGAACTCTTACTAGCTTACTATGATGGTTTCATGACGGCCAGGGCAGGAGCCAGAGCACATTTGGAGTGCTAGTCCTTGGACGACAGCACAAACGTGCTTGCCATTTCAACTGCAGATGGTCAGGGTTGTCTCCGTCTGCATGTGAACATCTGCTTGTTGTTCTTTCACCCTTCTAAGAGAGTTTGCTCTGTTCTTTGGCAAGTTCCTCACACAAAGTTATTCCTGTTTGTAAAGGAGAGAAGTTGGCTTCGTGTGATTTTTTTACAAAAAAAATTTTTTTCTATGTCTGTTTTAAAGTCTCACAGTGAGTGAAAAGTCTACAAAGTTCTAGTCTAAAGAAATACTTTCAGTCCAATGACTATATTAATATTACCATGATTACTGGAGAAACATACTATTTTAGGTGTTCAAAATCTACTTTTCATTAGAAAATATCAATGTTAAATTTTGTCTATATTTCCAGTGTAAAAAATAATAACAAACCATCAATCTATGTGCATTTTTGAATGCCAATCCTTACTGGCAAAACTAAAGTGGAATTAGAAATACAAGTATGTTCCCACCAGTAACTTTATATAAACACCCATGGGGAGAAAAATCACCTACAAAGCACATAGTGTATATTTTCATTGAAAATATAACCCAGAAATAGAACTAACTTTGGTAACTAAAAAATTCTTGTTCTCCTACCAACTTGGCACAGCATTGCTCATTTATTCTCTTCTTACTTGCCATGTGTGACCACAAACAGCGTAGCCATCAGAAACAGATTATCTCGACTGATTTGATCTGTGTTGTTCACATGATGTGGAGAAGTGGCTCTATAGTTTCAAGGATTATCAACACACATTAAATAATTTTAGCAATAGAGAAGTTAAGAAGCGTAGTTTCTTATCTTTCCATATTTGTTTGTGGTGTCATGTCTTTCAGTTATCAGCTGAAATGTTGCCTCCTCAGAGAGACCTTTCTTGACGAACCAACTAATACAATTGTCACACCTGTCACAGTCACATTTTATCCTGTCTAATTTCCTTCATAGTCCTTATTTCAGTATGAAATTTTTTTCTTCCCCTATTATTTGCTTACTTGCATTCTAGCTCCCATTAGAAGAGAAACGAGTAGAGCAGAAACTGTCTTATTTCATAGTTAAACCTGGAATGCCTACAATAGTAACAAGCAGTTTGGGGTTTGCTTTGATTACATGGAACTAAATGAATGAAATACCAACTACTTTCATTTTACTCAAAATTGATATTAATCAGAGAAGAAAAATAACTTTATTAGCTGAAACTTTCACACAGTAAAATGTATTGTACATAAAAGTTTGACTAAAAAAATACTTCTCCTTGGTAATACTGAAAGTTCAAAAACAAAGAAATACATTTAGTTAAAGTATTTGACACAAATTAAACAGAAGGTTGCTATAAGTGCAAAGGAAAACATTTGCCATTGACTAGAAAATGGCAGAACCAAATCTCATAGACAAAAAATATATCTGTAAAATTTGACCCTTGATTATTAGAGTTGGCCATAATTATTATGGTTCACAAAAACTCATTATAGCAGAAGATATAATAGATAATATTTGATATGTTTTTAAAGTACAATTGAAAAATCAAATCTATTAAAAAATTTAATGAGAATTGATTTTGAAAAACTGATTTCAGTTAAATGACATGAAAAATTTTAACAGGCACTTAAAATTTTTGATCCATTTTCTATATAAACCGTATTGTTAAAATGATGTCTCATATATGAAAAATGGATCACATAGTAAAATTGACTTAATATAGTTTGATTTAAAAATCCTTTCTTGACAATAATGATATAATTCTGATAAAAATAATCTGATCTCATAAATATGGAATCAATATACTCTTAAGTTCAAAATAGTGGGATAACAACTTCCTGCAATCTGACTATATGGACAATTGTAGAGCAATATAAATAATAAAGTCCTATTATAAAAACAATCCTAGAACAGGTTAGTATGTAATAAACTTAGAATAAAAATTTTATGAATTGACAGGAAATGTTCTTTGAAAGCAAGACAGCCACCCAATAGCTGGTTAATGTTGGGAAAGTCACTTTGCTTCCCTTGGTCATGGACATATTTAATCAGACTAGAGGTTTAGACTTAGCACAGAATGCTAAGAAATAGAATACAAGTATACCTGAGACCTTGAAGCATAAATAGTGAGTCGCAGAATACCACTGACTTTTCATCAAGGGCCCCAGGCCAATATTCAGGGAGTAGGAAAATAATAACCCCCTGGAGAATGATGCAAATAGGAAGTAAATAAATAAAAGACTAAAAGGGAAACTTGTGACAGACCTGAGGATTTAAACACACTGGAAAGCACAGAATCAAATGCTACTGAGAAAGATTGTAAGAACAAAGAGAAGCTTTGAATTTGTCTATAAGGTCAACCTAGAAATAAGAGCAGCAGTGTGGGATGTCATAAAGGAGACCTCTGAGAAGCAGAGAACTCCTGCAGTAAACTTGCAGGAGGACTGTTTGCTGTGCTACTTGTTCTCTTGGAGATAGAAATTGAACTTGAACAAACATTAGAATGAATTTATTGGCTTCCCTCTTCAAAATGCAGGTGGGTCTAGGTGTGGTAACCTTGGTATTAAGTTATCTAGGTGTGGTAACTCTAACTAGAGACTGACATTCTTTTGAGACAATTTCCCTTATTCCAATACTGTTTCTTACTGATTCTGGACTTAATTTTCTCCTTTTTAAATCTAGCTTCTATTCCTAGGCAGAAAAATTAGTGGCAGGTTGCTTCTATATTCTAGCCTGTCATCAAAGGTGTTTCCTTAATTCTAATGTTAAAGATCCCAGGGAAGGCTTGTCTGATGGTCACTGTTGACATGTGAGAAGGCACAAAACAAACATTGTCCAGAGGAAAGGAGATTGCTAATTCTCAAACAGACAAAATACTGCATCCACTGCAAACAGTGTGAAGATATAAATGCATTTAAGATGGAATAAAGAACTTGAGAACAGTAGAAAGAAAATTGAGAAGAGATGAAAATGAAGAGAAATGGGGTGGAGAAAGTTGAGAACATCTAACCTGATGCTCCCCAAGTGAAAAATCAACTTTATAGTTCAGGTTTTGCAAAGAAGGGAGAACGGATGTATTTTTTTAGAAGAAGAAGAAGAAGAAGAAGAAGAAGAAGGAGGAGGAGGAGGAGGAGGAGGAGGAGGAGGAGGAGGAGGAGGAGGAGGAAACTATAAATGAAAAAAATCTTGCCAGAACAAATTAGTACTTTTAGTTTAAAAAAAAGAGAAAGGAAAAAAAAGGTGATTTTGTTGGAGAAAGACCTTTTATCACTTCTAAAAGTAGAAATCAAGGTTACCTACTCTAGAAGTAATCAAAGGATTGTAAAGTATTCCTGAAACTGCCTCCAAATTACTACGAATTGCAGAGTAAAAAAAAAAATAATAATAAAAACCTGAATAATAGAAACCTGAAACTAAAGTATTTGCAGCCCTAGAGGAGAATCCTCATCTCCTCTTTCAATTCTGGTGGTTTCTGGCATCCTTTCCTTGGGGGTTGTATTATTTCCTAGTAATTCCTACTTCCACTTCTATTTTTATATGGCCCTTGTGGCCTATATTCAAAAATCTGTTTCACTTGTTACTAGACTTAGGCCCCATCTAGAAACTCTAGGGTGATTTCATCGAAAGTCATTCATTTAATTTTTCCACATTCCCAAATAAGGCAATAGTCACAGACTCATAGATTAGAATTACACACACATTTTTCTTCCATGGCCCACCTTTGAATCTCCTATAGAAAATTTAAAAAAAGTCTGCATGATAGAAAAAGACAGTCTTGGAATATTAACCAGAAAAAATAAGGTTAACAAGAAGATCCAATGACCAAATTCAAGATGGACATCTGAATTTTTATTATGCTAGTTCTTTCTGCTTCTCCAGTGGCCTGGAAGCAGCACAGCAGACTAAGGGATAGCTCAGACCAGGGTGTTTATGGGGGAACTTAGCCGAGGATCAGAAGATGAAAGATGTTTCTGTTCTTTCTTCCAGCTGCAGAAAGTGAGATGTTTGTTGAATTGAGCGAGATACATCAATCCATGTACCAATACATACATCTTGTACACTATTAGTCACTTGAAAAACTATGACAGTATACATTTTTGTATTAGTTTCCCAGACTCTTCCCTTTCAATGCTATTTAATTCTATTTTTAATGCTATCCCAGGAATATCCACAGAGCCTGTGGATCTTTTTTCTATCTTCTTTCCAATCTCCTATAAATAAAAACTTAAAGGAAATCTCTGTTGAATCTGATTCAAATTATGTCTTCATGATTTTCTTGAACAGAAGAATTGCCAAGTATTTCTATTGAGACAGACTTTAGCCAACAACATGGGACCTAAGCTGTTCTTTTCAGTAAATTCTGGGAATATTAGGCAATAGCTAACTTGATCTCTGTAACAACTTACAACATATAACTCCTTTCTGTGAACTTTGCCAAGAACATTAAACACTATCCCATATAACAATATAACAATGATGGATGATAACTAGTTTCCTGGTGGTGACCATGATGCAGTGAATACAGATGCTGAATTTTAATGAAGTAGATCTCAAACTTGCATAGTGCTATAAGCTACTATAACCTCAATAAAAGAGTATTTAAGATAAATCTGCTATAGAAATTTTCGAATTTGGAGACCAGAGTCATGGGAAGGCTCTTGCCTTGCATGTAGACAACCCATATTTAATCCCAACATCCCATATGGTTCCCTGAGCACAGCTAGAAGTGATTCCTGAGTTCAAAATCAAAAAGAACTCCTGAGCACTGCCAGGTATGGCCTAATATAAAAAAAGTCTAAATTATTATTTTTTCTTTTTTGGGGGGAGGAGCACACCTGGCGATGCTCAGAGGTTACTCCTGGCTCTGTGCTCAGAAATCACTCCTGGAAGACACAGGGGACCATATGGGATGCCGGGATTCGAACCACTGTTGGTCCTGGGTCGGCTGCTTGCAAGGCAAATGCCCTACTGCTGTGCTATCTCTCCGGCCCCAAATTATTATTTTTTCATTAATTTTTCCCCCTTACCATCTTTGAGAATGGTAACAAACTCAAAAGAGTCTCTGAAAAGGGTTTATTGTCTTGCCAGTATCCATTTTATACTAGTGGTTTCTTCCCTATCAAACTATTTCTGACTAACATTCATGTCTCTTTCTTCCTCTTTTTCTCTACAGGGTTTTCTTGGCCAAGTTTTTTTGTATAAAATGCTCCCCCTCCCCGTAAGTCTAGTTATTAGCTATCTTACATGCCCAAGAGAGCACAACCCTCCCGAGATCTGTTTTTATTGCACTACCAGAGTCTCCCTGCTTGAATAAACGTACACATATCAAGATTTTTCATAGAGGAGTAAGTTCGGGTTGATAATAGGTGTTACTAGGGAAGGCCTCCAAAATGAGTCAAGTACCAAAGGTTTTGGTAGAGGAAAAATAGTTCACTGTTCTGAAATGGCAAGTCAAAAAAGCCAATGGCATTAGCTTTATTTATTTATATATGTTTTAAAGCTATACCCAGCAGAGCTCAAGGCTTGCTCCTGGCTCTGCATTGAGTGATCATTCCTGGCTGGCCTCCAGAGACTTTATGGTATAGATCAAACCAGGGACAGCATGACAAGTGTCTTACCCTTTGTACTCTCTGACTCCATGTTATGTATTTGAATGATTCTTATCACACTTCTGCAAGTGAAATACAACTGTTGATGGATTAAGAAACCAAAAAGTTTGCCTGTCTAATTGCTATTATTATTAGACTGTGGTGATCCATATTTCATTCTTGGATTTGTACCCTTAAACTAGTGTTGTAAGTGGGAAGAAATTATAAGTGAACATAGAAAAAAGTATTCCAGTTTGAAATTTGAAGTCTTCTGACAGTAGCTATGAGAAAATTAAAGCATTCGGAATTAGCTGAATTTATCCTAATGCTTATAGGCAGTGAGGAGACAAAAATTCCCAACTCCTAACTTTTACCTCTGTAATTTTTTTGCCCATTAATTTATTGCTAAATAAATAATGTGATGTTATAATATGGATCAAGACAAGTAGAAGGAAAGACACATTTTCACTTCTAATTTGTGAAATTTTATATTTTTATGAAATGGACCATTTTCTACTAATTACACATGCCTAATCACCAACAATAGTATTCAGTGTCACTAAGTCCTGTCAATTTACCCATTGATATATCTTGAATATATTCTCTTCCCTATCTTTGCCATCTCCACCTCAGTTAAGCCACCATTTTCTTACAATTCAATTATTGTAAAAGCTTTCTTTTAATATTCAATATACAGTTGAACCCATTTACAATCTATATGTAAAGCTTAGCCAGAATAGAGGCCAGAGTGATAGCACAGAAAATAGGGAATTTGTCTTTCATGCAGTCAACCTGGGTTCAATCCCTGGCATTCCATATGATCACCTGAGCCAGCCAGGAATGATTTCTGAGTGCAGAGCCTATAAGCACCACGGAGTGTGTTCCCCAAACAAAAAATAAAGATTGGCCATAGTAATCCTGTTTTTTTTTTTAAATCTACTCCTTTTGTCTTTTATCCTTTTGTCTTTGTCCTATATCCAATTCTTCACTGACCTCTAGTTTTAAATAAAAAGAAAAATACCATTTTAGGCTCCACATGATCTTGGCAAGTCTATCATGACCACACTCTCACTCATTGACAACTATAGGCATACCAGCCTTCCAAAATCTGGGATGTGCCAAACTCATCTTGCATTGTGACTTTCCTGCAGACTCTTCCATCTGCCTGGATTTTATTTCCCCAGCCTGTGGCTCTTTCTCAACCTTCAAATCTCATCCTCACTGAAAGCCAAGCCATGATAATCCAATTTAAATAGTGATCCACTTGGTCCTGATCAGTCTACACAAAAACCCACTATTTTCCCTTATATGACCATAATCTATATCTTTTTTCACTATAAAATTCATTTTTTCTCACTTTAAATGATAAGTTATGTATATGTTAAATGAATGTCATTGTTTCATGTCTTTATTGCAAGATAGTCACGAGAGTAGACATCTCATTTATATTATTTACCATAACAACCTCAAGATATGCCAATCCTGGTGCTTGGCATATAGCTCGCCCTGTCAATTCTAACTCTAAAGATACATCTAAATATCTTAAAAGTATGTTCTTTCCCAGATCTCTACCATCAACCTCTTAATCCAAGGTAGTAATATCTTTTCCTTGAAGTAATGCAATAACCTCTCATTTGGTCTTCTATCAACTCTAGCCCAGCACTGAATACATTTCTATGATGGAATAAATAAGCATAAAATTGTGGAACTAAGGATAATAATGATAATATATAAGCAAAATAGAAATATATGGATTTTCTATAGAAAAATCACTTAAGTTTTTTTTCCAGATTCTAAAAGAACATCAGACATGTCTTGCTAGCTTTTTCTATTTGAGTGATAGTACATGAAGCCTTTTATTCAAGCTCAGGCATGCACGCCTGAAGAACAGCACAAGGCACATAGAGCATTCATTTTTTTTCTCTCACTATAAATGACTATTCTACTCATGAACATGGAGCTTTTAGGTTCAGAAAATGTGTAGAGCTCAGAAGAGCAACAAAGTAACCCGCATCTTAAATACAAACACCCATCAAAATTTCAATAACTTAAAAAGTCCTCCACAATATCAACCCTGAATCTGATCTCATCAGCATAAAACAAATCTAGACACTTTTCTCTAATATCTATTCTCTAAGGCCAGGATTATTTCTATACCAGAAGGAAATTGGAGCACTGTTAATAAAGGAGACTGCCCCAAACGCTTCCACTATATCTTTAAACTGGTAATAAGGGAATTGTAGCTCCTAAAACCATCCCCTATTGTCAACCCCAGAAACAGCTTCTTTGCTGAGAGGTGAGAGAAGGAACAAAGGAAGTTCGGTGCCTCATGCCAAGATGCTCTCTGAATCATGCCAGGCCTATTGTGCAGACTTAACGTGAATCCCACCAATTTCAAGACACCCCAGGCACTCTCCATAATAGACTCTCACCCAGCAAGTGTGAAAGTGTGTACATATGGTCTCTGGCAGCAGGGTGTGTAGCAGGCTGTGAGGGCTTGAAATGGGCGAGGCTAGGGCAGGAAGCACCTGCTTCTTGCTTCATGTGAAGTAACTTAGAAAAAAAAATCATCCTGGGGAAAAAAAATCATCCTGAGCAGACTAGAACTAACCAATACCATGCATTTGTTGGACACAATGAAACTGAAGCTGCCATGGGCCATGGCCCTTCCTTCACATTCCCAACAGCTGTCAGAGGGATGGTTCATATCCTTCTGAGAGTACCTCTTCTCCTCCTAGGTGGATTCAGCCTGGTCCTGTGTTGTCTCCTGTGCCTTGGATAGGACCCCCAGAACACAATCTACCTGCCCAGTTAGTTTCCATTGATTGTCTTTCTCCTTCACCTAGATCTGTTAGCTGGTGTTGACCTGAAATCCATCCCTGGAGAGAAACCTCAGAGCTTAATCCACTAAGTCGCTCTGGCTTTGAGCCCCAGAGAAAATGGAATTTCTATTAAATGTTCCCTTTAAAGAGGGCTTTGCTCCCTCTTCTGCTTCACACACCATTAACTCACAAAACTCTGGCTCTGGTCCTAGACAGACTCTCTAGGTATGCATAAAGGGGCTTCCAACCCCCAGTTGCTGCCTCTTCATGGGCCTTCCTTTGATTTGGGTGACCTGGGAGCTCTCTCAGGTTCTGCTCCACACAAATGGCCACTAAAATCACTTCCCTTCCTCCCTCAATATCATAATTTGACAGTGAGAGAACCTCATAGACTCGGTTGTGAGTTCTGACTCCTCATGGAACAGAAGCTTCTGAAAGGCTCTGCACACAAAGGACCACACATGTACAATGGAACCAGCAGCCACTATATTCCTTAGAGGTCATGTGAGACACTGAAATCCCTGAAGCATTTTTTAAACACCTCTGACTTGACATCAATGAATTTCTTTCTTTTTATGCCACCTGTTGACTATGGTGCTTATTTCCCATTAATTAATTCTCTCTACTTATCTTTTACTGGTCCCAGTCCTAACGAATGGATCACAGAACTCCTTGACTTCTATATTTGGGAAGCCCCATCCTACACCACCCTCTCTTCAGCATCCTAGATGAGATGGGATAAGAGGTAAGGAAAGATGTTTTTTCACTTTTTTTTATCTTTAGCATTCACACTCTTGAGGGTATTTGTGTTCCTAGAAATCTAAAGGTGTTTTCCTTGAAACCCTTCTCCTCAGTTCCTGCTCTTGGTTCTTGTACAACTGTTTTCTTGTCTCATCCCTTGACTCTGAGCCATGTTATATTTCTTATCTGTGAAAACCCCTTAAAACATAGAGCACCCTATATCAAGTCACTCTTGCTGCTGGTCTTATTTGTCTTTGTGCCTTTGCCCTAATAAATTGCTTTTACTGGTGTTCAAAATCATTTCTTGCTTGTGAAATGCAAATTTAAAACAATGAACTATCATCTCACATCTGTGAAACTGCTTATCATCCAAAAGACAAAAAAACAAGTCTTATTGAAGATGAGGAAAAAAGAGAATACTCACGTTTATTCAAAGGAATTTAAGTTAGTACAGTTAATCTGTATGAAGAGTACTCAAAAATTTGACGATAGAAAGTTAGATAAAAGCAAATACCCTATGACTACTAATATATGGTAGATAAAGAAATAAAATAATTAACAAACAAAGCAAAACACTTAGATTATGAGAAAAAACCTACGAAAAGGAAAAGAGGAAGAGGGATAAGTAAATTGCATTAATGATGAGAAATTGAAACTAGACTTTTCTTGATAAACTTAATGTTTTATTCATTCAAAAAGACAAATACACACCATTATTTATTGCTGTAGTTAGCATAGTAGCTCTGATATGGAATCAATGTAGGTGTCTAACCACAGACAAATGGGTTATGAAGATGTGGTGTATTTACATGATGAAATATAATGCATGTGCAAGGAATAATGAAATCATGCATTTTTTTGCAAGCTGGTTAGAACTGAAATATATATCAAGTGAAGTAAGCAAGAAAACGAAAGACCAACTCAGAATGATCTCACTTGTCTGTGGTATATAAAATAAGTGGCTGAGGAAGTGTAATGCAGTAAAAAGAAAGTGGCTAACTTACCCTTGACCTGTGAACTTAGGAAGGAAAAGGGTAGAGAAAGTAATAAATCAAGGTGGGAAGGAAGAAGATGAGAAAGGAAAGTAATGGGGGTCAGGGGTTTGATTCATTATATTGGTGATGTGGGGAATAAATAAATAAATACAAAGTACAGATTCAACAACATTGACAACATGAAATCTAAGCTGCAACCATTATATGTGTAATATGCCTGTCAAGATGGCAGGTGAGGGTGTGGAGAGAACAGAGTATTGGGAACACTGGGGATGGAAGTTGACAGGGATGCTGGGGTTGGTGTTGAAATACTACATGCCTAAAACTCAGTCATAAATAATTTTGCAAAACATGGTCCTTTGACTAAAATATTTTTAAAGTAAAAATGAAAAAAAAATGTTTTGAATACTGATGCTGATAGACCAGCATATCTGAATGAATCACGTTGTTATAAACTAAGGTTACTTCAAATGAAGAAATTCTTGTATTTTTCATACTGTGGTATGTTCTAATGAGATATGGGACTGGAGATTTCACATCTGCTTTCTGATATTAGCACCTTGATTCTAGACCTGCTTTTCTCTCAATAACTCATTCCTAACTCTTGGAACAAGAATTCTAGCCTATGTTGGAATCTGCCCAAGAGACTTTTTTTCTCTATTATGTTCACTGACAAATCTGAACACAAATGTCACTTGTTCGCCCTTGTACAGTACTTTATTACAGTCGACTATGTATCCATAAGGACAATGGTTTGTCATATCAACTAGGATAAAAGTCTATTATTTTTGTCATATCTATCTCATAACATAAACTTCCCAGCTCAGGTCTTAATACTAGGATCAGATTCCTTTCCGTATATATCATATTTTTGATATTTTTCTGCACATCTTCAAAAATACTTTCCTGCAAGAAGACCTAGATCTTTCTTTGGTTTTATTTTGTTTTGTACTTTCTCAATACCATATCTTACTTATTGTTTTACCAGTCAGTGATAACTCACCATAATCTAATTTAGCAATGGCTGGACAGGAGGAAAATTTCCCCCATACTCCTCTGGGTTCTTTTTGGACTGGTTGAATAATAAAATTAACATCCTATAGATTAAGCATGTAAATTTTAAGTTCAGACATACATGGAATATGCACAGAAATGAGGATTCTGAGGTCAATGAGAAGAATATATATTCTTATATATTATATATTCTTTTATATATATTCTTCTCATAAAAGTCATCTATTTATATACCATATATATCTATTTATATGTATCATATATATCTTCTCATATATATAAATATATATCTTAGGCAAAGGAATAGGGGCCTGGAGATTTTAAGGACAAAGAAATGGATTTGGGCATGGCAAAAGAAGGTGACATTTATGATAAAGACCAGATTGCTCTATTATGACATTTTCTCTTCAAAATAGTTCTTTCTGATAGAAAGATTATTTCTGGTAAAAGCTCACATCCTAGGCAATATGCACAGTTATCATTATACTAGGTAAGGCAATAGTTAAGGTTTATAAGCCTGTAGGGCCTGATTGACCTGACTTCAAAATAAAAAGAATGTCTTTTGTCCTATATAGTACTATATATAGTATGATATTTATTATAAACTAGTGACAATATCTCTTTAGAAAAGGCAGAAGCAAGGTCACCTCCTCACTATAACAATTCCAATTTGTAAAATGATACCAGGTAAATAAATCAAGATAAAGAAGGGGCAAATAATATTGAAATTTCCATAACTTGACAGGAAATTTTATCTAGAAAATTAAAATACACAGCTTAAAAACTTTTATTCTGTTTTATTTTATGGATTTAGAGTTATATGTCGTAGTGTTCAGGGATTACCTTTGAGTAGGTGCTCAGAAATTACTCCTGACATGGCTTAGGGGGCCATTTGAGCTGCTGGAGATTAAATCCAGCTTGGCCATGAGCAAGGCAATGCCTACAGACTGTACTAATTATACCTTAAGTCCCTCAACTTGTAACTTTCTAGAACCCATGATGATTGAATTTCAGTCATACAATGTCCAACACCTTCACCAATGCACATTTCCTGCTCCCAGTGTCCCCAGCCCTCTCCCCTGCCTGCCTCAAAGATAGACATTATTACTGTGGACAAGAGTGCTTCATTGAACTAGTTCTCTGGGAAATGCAAGTTCAGTAAGGTGATTTGATATGAATTGAACAAAATATTTAAAATAATCCTAGTAAATGTCAACCTGTATCAAGTGCCATGAGTTAGACACGAGTTTAAGCACTTTGTGGGGTTTTATTTTATTTAATACATACTTTAACACTTGTAAGTAAGCACAATTATCTTCCTATTTAATATGTAATTATACAATAAAATTAATTGTTTAAAGACTGATATTTGAACCTAAAGCAAACCAACATAAGAAATGACATTACTTCTCTAAATTTGTAAATATATTATTTAATTGAATCATCATGAGATACACAGTTACAAAGTTATTCATGATTGAGTTTCATTCATACACATTCTTTTTTTTTTTAAGTCTTCTCAAAGACAATTCTATTTTTTTTTTAAACACCTTGATTACATACATGATTGTGTTTGGGTTTCAGTCATGTCATACACATACTTAAGCACCACTGTTTTACAGCTTTTATTCCCTGGGCATAAATGAGCAAAAGAACTATGATTAAAAGAAATAAGAAGAACCAATATAAGTATATTTTTCATTTTAATTATAAGATTAAATAAAATTAATTAATTACCAAATTAACTGAATCTATGAGGCACACTATAAAACAAAAGATTGGGATGAAAATGAATTAAAATATTCAAAAGTAAATCTTATTATGCTAGCAGCCAGAAATATTCCTTTAGCTCTTACTGAATTTGTAAAAATACTATGATTTAATTAAAATCTGACTTGATTTGTTCAGTTTATAGCTTTGACTATTAGTATCAGACCAAGGTCAGTTTTCTTTTGTAATAGTAGGTAACATCTATGTAAACAACAGGATTGGGGGAACTAATAAAGGGAAACTTTGGATTTATATTGTTATATTTATTATGTAAGTAGTTATTATATAGATATTTTTCTAAAAATATGTAAATACATTTGTTACTGATACTTATAAATAAAGTATGTGTTATATATGTAAATATATAAATACATATTTACTCTTAAAAGTAAGAGTATATAATTATTACTGATACTTTATATTTTATTTTTTAATTTTTGATAACTTTATTTAAATGCCATAGTTATAAAGATTCATAATACAATTGGGCTTTTATTTTTTTCAAAGTCACAAAGCTGTTTAGTCACAAAGTTGTTTATGAATGAATTTCAGTCATACAATGTCCAACACCCTTCACCAATGCACATTTCCTGCTACCAATGTCCCCAGTTCCGCTCTAGTCCTCTCCCCTGCCTGCCTCAAAGATTGACATTGTTACTGTGGGCAAGAGTGCTTCATTGAACTAATACTCTGGGAAATGAAAAGAAAGCTTCTAAGAACTAGCTGTTGCTTGTTGGAGCCTGGAGCTTATATCTGAAGACTCCTCACTCTGTCCTAGCTCTAGTTGAGTTTAAACCCTATGGGCATTAACTTCCAGCCCTGCTGGACTGTGCCACTTCACAGACATTCACCTGGTAGCCTCCCACAGATGCCCATCACAATGAGACTAAGAGCAGCAGTAAACAGTAACAGGCTCTGACTTGTCATTGCAACCCAGAGATCAGGAACAAGAATCTTGTAGGGTAGCACATTTCCCACAATAGTCAGAATTCTGGACTGGGAAATGTAGACACCAGACAAAGACACTTTTTATGAGGATGATCACAGCTTTGTTTACATGGACAGATGAAATTTGTGATGCTGAGAACAAGGGAGCAGCCTGCCCCATGTCTCTCACCAAGACACATTGATTTGAGTCCTCCAGAGGAGTCTCTTGACTTCTTTCTTCCTCCTGTATCAAGGGAAGTGACAGGTCACGAGCATCCCAGTGAATAAGGTCAAGAGGAACAAAGAGAGGCTATTTCCTGCTCACACTTTATGTCCTTCATGTGCAATTGCACACTGTGGGGGTGACAGCTACTGCCAAAATGAGAGCTTGGTCAGAGCCGAGCCGAGAGAGTGACATCTTGCAGTGTAGCTGAACATGCAGCTCCCAGCATCACTCTTTCCCTTTTTGTGCCTTCCTGAACCTGCTCTTCTAGCAGCTTTGCTTCCTGATTACAAGAGCAAAAGAGCCATCTAACACCCAGATTTAAAGATTGACTGATATTATTTTCAAATCCTTTCTTTTCTATCTGTGGTTGAATTGGCCACCGTCAGACCCTGGGATCACCCCTAAGCATCTCTCAAACATTACTCAGACATTGCTGCTATGAGACCCAAATTTAAGTAACGAAAACCTAAGAAACCAAACAAAACAAGAACACCACGTTTGTAACCTATTTGTGTTTGCAAACACACCCAGAGATTTTCCTCGTGTGCTTCTCATTTGACAAGTATTAAAAAAAATCACACACCCCTCCTCCCCCTCCCCTCAGGTGATGAATGCATGGATCTCAGTCTTCCTGCAAGTACCAAGTAGTCTTCCTTCAGGCCACAACATTTGATGAAGAAATGAATTCTTGACATTATTAATTCCCTAGGCTGAGATGTTGTTTAATAACTGTTGTCAGTGATAGATCTGGAGAGGTAATGCTAGGGGAGAGAGAGAGAGAGAGAGAGAGAGAGAGAGAGAGAGAGAGAGAGAGAGAGAGAGAGAGAGAGAGAGAGAGAGAAGGAGGGAGAAATTAATCAAAAGGGAATAGAGGTGAGAGGAGGAAGAGGAGGGGGAGGAGGAGGAGAGTGAAGGAGAAAGAAAGGAGAGGATAATATGTGGCCTAAGAGATTGGGCAGGCTGATTTTCCAAAGCACCTTTTTATCCCGATCTGGAGTCCCTGCATGACAAATCACTCCTTTCTCTCCCTCCCCCATATCTGATTAGATTGAAACCAGCCAATCCCAGCGCAGAAGTTGGGGAATATTTTTCCCTTTGACATTCCGGAGAACAATCCCTTGCTGAGGGAAAAAAAACACATTATAAAATAAATAGAAAAGCATCCATCAGCGGGGAAAATATATTCTACTAGTGGGAAGCAAGTGATGTTTTTATTTAAATGGGACTGAAGTCAGAGAGATTCGATTTTTCACCAAGATACTGAACAGAGCACAGAAAGTATTTGCATGGAAGCTATTACCTTTTGCCCTCCGATGGTAGTTTCATAGAGCCAGATGACCCAACAGATAGTGAAGAGAGAGGTGGCCTTCCCAAAGTAACCAGTGAATTACTTGGTCTAATTCTTGTGATTTGGATGAAAGTACAAACGTCATTTTCTGGCTAGTAAATAATTTCTTCTGTCACTCTGTCTCCCCATCATATGCAAACATATAAAAAGGGTCAAATTGCAAGAGGCATCTTTTCACATTTGGACTGAACTCCCAGCCTCTCCTCTCCAAAGCTGGCCTGATATCTGACCTTTCTTGTGTACAGCCTACCAAGGAATGATCGGCTCTGTCTTTGCCTTAGACCTGTTCAATGAGGCCTTCACACATTTATCAACCCTTCCAGACCCTTGGCCTCCTTCTCCTCTCAGGGGCATAACTTTCTACTGCCCTCTTTGCCCCCAAGAGAAAGAAAGGGACACATAGCTATGACTCACAGGTCTGTGAACTCAATGCAGAGGGTAAATAACTCACGGAATGAATGAGATCTGTCTTTGCTGAGCTATAAAAATAATTCATGGCCTCACCTTTCCCTAATGGGGCCTCCTGGCCTGGTGAGCTCCAGCTACAGCCTCAAGGCAGCCTTTGCAAAGTCCCCTCAGCTCTGCTGGTACCTGAGGGCTGTTGAAAAAGGTCTTGAACTGCTCAGAAGACTTTTGTCCTCTTCAGAATTCTTTAGGAAAGGATGTATTTCTTCCCATTTATGGTGTCCCAACATGCAGGAGGACTTTTTTTTCCCCTCATGAATTAATAACAAATTGCAAATATGCAGCAGTGTGACTTCTCTTCTATAAAAGATAGAAATTT
Organism: Suncus etruscus; assembly: GCF_024139225.1. Lineage (NCBI taxonomy): Eukaryota > Metazoa > Chordata > Mammalia > Eulipotyphla > Soricidae > Suncus > Suncus etruscus. The sequence continues at coordinate 114,667,965 of NC_064852.1, read as the reverse complement.
CCACAATAGAATATGTGTGTGACCTGCTGACCTGAGTTGTTCCTGGGACAAAGCAGGAAGAAAATGAATTGACTTTCAGCTGCTTTTTCTTCATCCTCCCCCATCTTTCATGCTACATATCCACTGTTCTCCCACAAGCTAGAATATGCACACATAAATGTAGACTGGCAACCCCTCAATCCAATGTCCACCTCCATTTGAATCATCAATTGCTGATTATTTAATGATTAGTATTTTTAAGTTAGAAGTAATATTCTCTTCATTTATTGAAAGCTGTATGATTTGAATATTGATAATGGCAGGGTTTTATGCATAAAGCATGCCAAAAACACACCTTCCACCAGGATGTCGACTTTTCTTTTTTTCCTTTAGCCAGTCAAATTGAACAGTGAGGGTTATATACCAACTTTTGTGATACTGACGTTAATAAGTTCTGATAAACCACTACCACTGGACTAGCTGGATGTCGGCTTTTCTAAAATTGACTAACTCACTGAGTTTGGCTCATCTACACAGTATAACACAGTTAGTTCCTGTTGGATTCATTTGACCCACCAAAAGTTATTTCAGTTACCTCTACTTAGATCTGCTTTCTAGTCACTAGACCAGACAAGATTCTTCTCCAAAATTTTGGGGAGTGTGGGTACACAGAGATGGCTGAGTCCCCTCTGTATGTTCAGCTTTGTGCAGCCAGGCCCAGTGCTAGAGGAGGAGATGTGGGATGGAGTCATGGTCAGTGGTGGTAGAGTTTGGCCCAGAGGCCTCCCATCCCACTCTAGAGAACTGGCTATTTTCTTGGTTCTGCTAGTACCGGGGCTTAAACCCAGGCCTCACACAGGCAAATTTTCTGTCACTGAGAATTTGTTTCTGAGCCTCATTCTTGGCCAGAAGTGGGACTTGGGGGACTGTATGTAGTACTGGGGATTCGAACTGGGGCAGACTATGTGCAAGGCAAATGCTCTTTTTCCTGCTCATTAACTGACATAACCTCTTCTGCTCTCTGTCTCTGTGTCTCTGTGTCTCTCTGTGTCTCTGTCCCTTTTTCTTTGTCTCTCTCTGTCTCTATCTCTCTCTCTGTCTCTTTCTCTGTCAGTCTTTCTGTCTCTCTGTCTTTGTCTCTGTGTCTCTGTGTCTCTGTGTCTCTGCCTCTGTCTCTGTCTCTCTGTCTCTGTCTCTCTGTTTCTCTGTCTCTGTCTCTCTGTCTCTCTGTCTCTGTCTCTCTCTCTCTCTCTCTCTCTCTCTCTCTCTCTCTCTCTCTTACTCTAACCTCTATCTCCTGGTTTGTGCAGGTAAAGACAGAAGGCAAGGTGTGTGCAGACCCCATCCTGAAAAGTTCCTATTGTGGCTTTCACAGGCCAGCAAGCTTGAGCAGGAGACTGGAGGCCAGGTTCACCAGGAAATAAGACTGCCAGAGCCAAGTACATGAAGGATCTTTTTTTATGACCATGTGTAGGGTTTCCAAGTCATGCCCAGCTATATTCAGAGATTACTCCTGGTTCAGCACTCAGGAATCACACCTGGTGGTACTTAGGGATGCAGAGAAATGAACTTGGGCCCACCATGTGTAAAGGGTTTCTTCTGGCTTTGTGCTCAGAAATTGCTACTGGCAGGCTCAGGGGACCATATGGGATGCCAGGGATCCAACCAGGTTGGCCATGTGCAAAGCAAACACCCTACCACTGTGCTAGCTCTTCAACCCCTTCTTGACTGATTATGATGCCATGTGGGCCACACATGAATGTGGGGGTTGTGAAAACTATTTTACAATAAATTCCTGGTGATTTTATTATTAAAAAAATTCTTCTCCAACTACCTGCAATCTATCTAGACTCTACCTCAAAATGTTTGGCTTTGGTTAGTGTCCCTTCATCTAGTTTCTCATTTTATTCAGACTGAAAAGGTGCTTTATTATTTTTGTATCTGCTTATTTTTCCCATTCAGATTTTAAGCTCCATTCAAGGCAATTATATTAAAATTATATTGAAAATTATATTTCAATTATATTGAAAACACATGAGGCCGGTGAGGTGGCTCTAGAGGTAAGATGTCTGCCTTGCAAGCGCTAGCCAAGGAATGGACCTCGGTTCGATCCCCCGGCGTCCCATCTGGTTCCCCCAAGCCAGGGGCGATTTCTGAGCGCGTAGCCAGGAGTAACCCCTGAGCATCAAATGAGTGTGGCCCCCCCCAAAAAAACAAACAAAAAAAAGAAAACACACACACACTACCCAAAAAATGTTCTGTTGCACAGACTAATGTTTGGAAAATTTCTGCTATTAAGTATTAGAAATTTCAAGTCTATGAAAGCGCTTGGAAGAAGATATTTGGAAGCAGACAAGAGTTTGAAATCAGACCAAAGGGGGGAAAAAAGCCAGGGCATTAGCATTTGGAAAGTTCCCTAACCATTCTGATGCTCCTTCTTCTTGCATGTTAAATGGTGATAATAAGGATTTGCATCTAGTAAGTGTGGGAATTAATAGGATGGATGGTGTAACAAGTAGCTGAGTGGCTGGCACCTGGTCAGCCCTCAATAAAACATAGTTAGCACAATTCACATCATGCTAACTTCTTTGTCCTCAGGGCCAGCCTAGAACTGACTTAGGGCTTAGCTCTATTACTACGAAGATGTGTTACCCTGGTATCACTATAGTGCCCAGGGCTTCCCTAATTTCTTATTTTCAGCAAGCACTCTGGTCATATCCTCCATCCCTAATGTTGTCATTGAGGAGCAGTCCCAGAAGCACAATGACATTTTTCCAAGATTCACCGGCAAAATTCAACATTTGCAAAGCCTTTATTCATCCATCCAAAGGGTATCAAACACACTATCAGGGAGTTGCTACCGTAGCACCTGTGTTCCTGGTAATCATCTCCCTGGCAACCATACTCTGATGGCCAACGGACACCCCTTTGGAAATGCTAACAGAGTTTTTGTTTCCAAAGCATGGCTGTTTCTTCTACATAGATTAAAAAGCACCACCTTAGTATGGTTCAAATAAATGATAGATAATTGCTTTACTACAGGGGAATGAAAGTGGGTTGATGACTCTCAAGAAGACAATGCAACTTTAAAAAAGCACAAGGAATTGTATTGAACAGGAAAAGTTAAAGACCTCTTTCTTGCCTGTGTTCTTGTAAATCGCTATGTTTAGAAAAATAGGTTTTGCACCATGAAACAAGCATTTCCCCCTCTTTCATCAAAGATTTGTGGGCAGTTCAATTCTTTTGATACTTTGAATACTTAAAACTCTAAAAATATAGCTATGCTTGGCTTCAAAGAGTAACCCTTATCCCAAGACAAGGAAAAATTTCAGTGATTCTTAGAACTCAGATGGTGTTTTTGTTGTTATTGTTGTTGTTTTATTGAGATTATGACAACTATTTTGCATTATGTTTTACTTTCTGGCAAGAAAGATTGAAATGTTTTTGTTTGTCTGTTTGGGGTTTTGAATCAAACCCAACAGTGCTCAAGGCTTATGAATCATTCTCAGATGTCCATGGGGGACCCTTAACAGTGCATGGGATCGAACTAGAATAAGCTGGATGCAATACAAACCTTACTCTTGGTTTCTCTCCAGCCCATAAAAATTATTTTTAAAGATAGATTTTCCAATGCAAGTTTTTTTTTTTTTTTTTTGTCTCTCTCTTTGGAATCTTTTTCTTGGAATTAGGATATTCCCACAATTCAACAACAACAGTAATTTGTCAGTGTCTCTTTGTCCTTTTGTTGGGACCATAATTCTTGATTTGTTCGAATACACCTAACATCCCTAACTGATTAAGATATTTAAAACAAACACAGGTGTTCCATTAAAATGTAGCATCTTTTCATTTCTGGCTGTCTTTCTCCTCTAAATCCCTAAACACTTCTGAAAAAGGTGAAATAAGAAATTGGAACCAGGGGCCGGAGAGGTGGCGCTAGAGGTAAGGTGTCTGCTTTGCAAGCGCTAGCGTAGGACGAACCGCGGTTCGATCCCCGGCATCCATATGGTCCCCCCAAGCCAAGAGCAATTTCTGAGTGCATTACCAGGAGTAACCCCTGAGCGTCAAATGGGTATGGCCAAAAAAAACAAACAAAAAAAAATCAAAAGAACCAGTTCTGTCACACAATTAGCTTTAAATAATAAAATGATGTATATATCTTTTTAATTTTCAAACAATTTTCAGTGCCTGAAAAAAAGGAGTACAAATTAATACATTGATTTCATGTGAATGTATGCTGAAAATATATTGACTTTTGTATTGCACACTCATTTTATTTTATTTTATTTTACTTTACTTTATTTATTTTTTTGCTTTTTGGGCCACATCCGGTGATGCTCAGGGGTTGCTCCTGGCTATATGCTCAGAAATCACTCCTGGCTTGGGTGACCATATGGGATGCTGGGGGATCAAACTGTGGTCTATCCTAGGTTATTGTGTGCAAGGCAAACGTCCTACCACTTGCACCATGACTCCGGCCCTTGCACACTCATTTTAAAAGTGACTCATAAAATGGGTGACAATCTTTTATATATATATATATATATATATATATATTTGCTTTAGGCAGCTTCTAAACTGGGGGCTGCTGTCTTAGCAGATCTTGCAGAGTTCTAGAAGTCTCCACAAGGTGGCATACCAGCACAATATGACAAAGGAATTAAGTCTCAGGGGACAACTCCCAGTCTCCGTTAATGGCTTGATTTTTCACTCACTAGCAAGAAAATGCCATGGAAACTTTTGTTTTCCTTGGTGGGAGAGGAGGAGGGCAAAGGCTGGGTAAGGCACAAAGCTCCCTTCTGCATGTTGTAAGTTGCCCATTCCCACATCTGGACATTATAAATCATGCATTGTTGGAGTCCAGCATTTTCTGGTCTTTGCAACAGTCCTATTCTGAGTAGCAAAGACCCAGCATGTTCTGTTTAGCTTCAAAACAACTGTGATCCCAAGGAGGAGGGGGAAAAATAATTTTAATGAAGAAAACCAGTAATGTTTATTGTTTCCTCTGGGAAGCTGGACTTGGGCAAACAACTTGAGAACCCAATTCCCAGGTACCAATTAGTATACCTGAAACTTGTTCAGTTTTCAGTAGAGAGAAATTGCATCCGAATTTAACACTCAAGCTTCTGTTTCATTCACTGTACTCCCTTCTCCCACTGGTTACCTTACCCTCAAAGTAATAAGCCCTTACTTAGAACTATTATTAATCTGGACTATTGTTGACCTGTCAAAGAATCTACTTAGAAAAGGGGCCACTTTGTCTCTTTTCCTGAGGACAATGTACCTAGCGTGAGTCTGAAGTCTCAGACTTTCTACCTCCTGCCTCCTGGAGCTCATGACCTTCCATCCAAAACACCCATAGAGCATTTTCACTAGGCTCTGTATAATCTCATTAGGGTTCTCATTTTCAGCATCATCCTGTCTTATGCTTGTGTACCAGTACCCAGGATTAGTGGCTTTGTTAGAATGCACCACTGATAAATTGAGCTAATCTAAACCATGCTCAAATTCCCAATCAGATTTAAGATGATCCAGTCTGGGTAGAGTTGGGGAACAAGAAATGATGGTGGAAAGACTAAACTTTTATTCCCTTGGTTGTGCCTTAAAATAAAAATAGGTGGAGTGCAGTCAAACTCAAAACTCCAGCATTTGTTCATTTTGCCAGACATTCACCTCCATCATGCAATTGGGAATAATAAACAGAAAAGAGTGCATCTGCATGCCTCAGTCTAAATTTACCTTCGAGAATTGGAAAATACACACATACACAAAGCACACCCACATACACATGCAAACTTAATCCATTCCCCAGATCCATGTCCTTTTTACAACTTCTCCTTTTCCTGACTTTCCTGTGAGTTTGGCCTTTAGACCTTGCAGATTTCAAATCTGATGTATTTCAACAGTGACCTTCAGATGGCAGGGTGAGGTCAAAAACATTTTTTCAAGCGTATTTGTTCCCTTATTTTCCCGCAGGGTAAAGACTGGACTCAAGGAATCCTAAAATGGACAAGAGCAAATTTAAGGTCAGGCCCTTAGTAAAGTGAAAATAACCCCTCTGAATCCTTGTAGTTTGACAATGAACCTTTCATTAAAAATGGACACTTCAAGTAGCTGCATTGTTCTGTACTTTTCTCATCTTGGGGGGAAGGAGAGAAGTGATGTATTTTTTGGTTTACAAAGAGACAGTTTTATGATGACCATCACTGAGTCTTATTTCTGTTTTTCCAAGTCCATAGACACACAGCTGTCCTCAAAGCAAAGTTTCAGGCCTCCATTTCACTGCGGTGTAAATCATAAAGAAATCTAGTTTAAATTTTTGGGGATTTTTGCATTCAGCAAAGTCATATAATTTGTAATTGTATATTGATGGTCACAGAGCCATTTTGAGAGAAGAATGGTTGTCTGGGACACTAGTCGAATAGTTCATTGTCCAGGGTTCCAGAAATGTTTTCTTTAATGAAGCATCAATAAAATGCTTAAAATGTTCTCATTTCTTTTAGCTTCCTGCTCATTGATTTGCTTTTGTATTCATTTTCACCATTCTTAAACTTTTTTTGTTTATAAATTATCAATAGTTGTGGTTCAAATTTTGTGCCTATTAAAGTAATTTTCCTAACTTAATATGAAATTTATTGTTTAGTAATTTTAAACATGTCATATCACATACAGTTACAAATGCTGAAAGAGTAGCTGGATTCTTGTTCACTGTCTGTGTCAGAAATGACACCTACAACTTTTATTCTTCATTTTCCTTCTAGTCTCTGCTATGAAGCCCTGAAACATCCCAAATTATTTCTGTCCCTGCCTCTTACCTGGGCCTATAACCATGGGCCAGATGATCCATCAAAGAAACTGGTTTTACAATATAATTGATTCTGGTTGACTTTGGCTATACAGCTATACCACTTGTGTATACTATCCAGCCCCACTCTGTTGCTTCATATCTGCTGCTTCTTTTTTCCCTTCTAGATTTCTTTCCTTCTATGACATTATCCTCCCTATACTTTAGGGCAGGGGTCTCAAACTCAATTTACCTGGGGGCTGCAGGAGACAAAGTCGGGGTGATCCTTGAGTACAAAATCAGTAGTAAGCCTTGAACATTGGGGGGTGTGACCCAAACAACTAAAACAAAACAAAACAAAAAAAGATTCCTCTAGGGCAGGGCCACAAAATGTTGTACGGAGAGCTGCAAATGGCCTGCAGGCCGTGAGTTTGAGACCCCTGCTTTAGGGTAAAGGGTGGTCTTCTAAGAAACCTCCTTTTACTTCATAGGAGTCCTCCAGTGTTTATTCTTCTTTTACTGATTTTCTTCACTTAACATGATATCTTCCAGTTCTAGCCAAGTTGTAGCAAATTGCATGTTCTCATCATTCCTTACAGCTGTATAGTATTCCATTATATATGTGTATATCATATCTTCATAATCCATTCACTTACTGTGGAACACTAAAGTTTATTGTTTCTTTTACCTATTGTACTAAATGCTGCAATGAATAATGATGTATATATGTTATTTTGGATGTATGTATTTGTGAACTGTTTTATGAGAGGATGGAGTTTGGGGTCACATTCAGAGCTTACTCTTGACTTTGTGTTCAGATGTTGCTCCTGTCAAAGTTCTGAAAACCATCTGCAATCTTGAGAATCAAACAAGGATTGGCCACATGCAAGACAAGCACCTTTACCTCTGTATTATCTCTATATATTATCATCTCTCCATTCCCTAGTACTTAAACTTTGATATCAATTATATTCATAAGAAACGCAAACAAGAAGCATCTCAAATGTCCAACACTGATGAGTTGGACAAAAACATTGTATGCTTTCAATGGGCCACCCAAAAACCACTGTTGCAATCAATGACATAAGAATCTGAAAATGTGATATCCAAGAGATCACATATTATATTATTCCATTTATATAAAAATTCTACAAAAGACACATCATAATTAATAATATCAGTGGTGATTTGGGGTTAGGTGCAATGAACTTACTCCAAAGAGACAAGAGAGATTCTTCTTTATATATATATATATATATATATATATATATATATATATATATATATATATATATTATTTAAACACCTTGATTACATACATGATTGTGTTTGGGTTTCAGTCATGTAAAGAACACCACCCATCACCAGTGCAACATTCCCATCACCAATGTCCCAAATCTCCCTCCTTCCCACCCGACCCCCACCTGTACTCTAGACAGGCTTTCCATTTCCCTCATACATTCTCATTATTAGGACAGTTCAAAATGTAGTTATTTCTCTAACTAAACTCATCACTCTTTGTGGTGAGCTTCCTGAGGTGAGCTGGAACTTCCAGCTCTTTTCTCTTTTGTGTCTGAAAATTATTATTGCAAGAATGTCTTTCATTTTTCTTAAAACCCATAGATGAGTGAGACCATTCTGTGTTTTTCTCTCTCTCTCTGACTTATTTCACTCAGCATAATAGATTCTGTGTACATCCATGTATAGGAAAATTTCATGACTTCATCTCTCCTAACAGCTGCATAATATTCCGTTGTGTATATGTACCAGTTTCTTTAGCCATTCGTCTGTTGAAGGGCATCTTGGTTGTTTCCAGAGTCTTGCTATGGTAAATAGTGCTGCAATGAATATAGGTGTAAGGAAGGGGGTTTTGTATTGTATTTTTGTGTTCCTAGGGTATATTCCTAGGAGTGGTATAGCTGGATCGTATGGGAGCTCCATTTCCAGTTTTTTGAGGAATCTCCATATCGCTTTCCATAAAGGTTGAACTAGACAGCATTCCCACCAGCAGTGGATAAGAGTTCCTTTCTCTACACATCCCCGTCAACACTGTTTGTTCTCATTCTTTGTGACGTGTGCCATTCTCTGTGGTGTGAGGTGGTACCTCATAGTTGTTTTGATTTTCAAGGAGAGATTCTTCTGAGGTAGATGAAAATATAATGGACACAGTATCACAGTGGTAATTGCATAAGGCATACATTGATTAATACTCACAGAATTACACATTTACACTGAGCAAATTTTATTGCATAAGGATTGCACCTTAACTTGTAAAGGATTTTGTTTTGTTTGGGGGATATACCTGGTAGCATTTAGGACTTACTTTTGGCTCTACACTCAGGGATCCCTCCTAGCAGTATTCAGGAGACTATAGGAGATTCCATGGTTGAACCTGCATCTGCAATGTTTAAAGCAAGTGCCCTACCCTCTGTACTATCACACTTCGACCATCAATTGTAAAAAAAACTTAAAATATACATTCTTTAATACTTTATAAAACTACTATCAAGCTGCAAAGAACAGAATAGATTGTGCAGGCTTTGCATGTAGGAGGATAGGTATGAGGTAAATAGAGGTCTTTGTAATACTTCTCATTTGTATCTGTTCTTATTGCCTGCTTTTTCCTCTCCCTCTGGGGCAGTGGGGAGGAGTTCTGTTTGGAGGTCAATAAATGGGAGGCAGGAAAGCTTAGAAATAGCTTTTTTCCTCCAGGCTTGGAGTTCCTTGTGTGGAGCAACTGGCTTGTTGAAAGCTTGTAGTGTGAGTTTCTTGCCTCTTGTACTCTTCATACCTATGTGAATTATTTATTGCGGACTTCTACAACAGGAACAGTATGTCCTATCCTCTCTGGATAAGGGATATGGGATTTCCATTACCCACTGAGGGACAGTGGAACAACCAGGCTGTTCCCCTACAGACAGTTTCAATCTCCAACATTACAAGATCCTTTGAGCACTCTAAGGAGTGAACCTGAGCACCTCACAGGAGCAGCCTCAAAGCACTGTTAACTAACACACAGAAAGCAAACACAACAACCACTGTGAACTGATTAGTCCAGTTCACATTAGCTTTGTTGCTGCAGTTGATTCTGAAAAAATTCAGAATGACTGTAATGACAAAGCAAGTGGTGGAAGAAAGAAAGTCACAGAAATCTGTCATGTCTCCCCACGTCTTTCTTAACTGCCTTCACGCACTGCATAAGGATTGCAGATCTGTTCCCATGAACATTCTACTAAGCAATGTCTTAAGTTTGTTGGGTTCACTCCCCCATCTTACCATCCTTCTTTCCTCACCCCATTGGGACAGAAATAACAATAGTAATAACAATAGTAATCCTCCTTGGCGCCCCCAGACACACGGTGCAGATTGATGATCATTTTTCTTGGTGAATTATGACACAGGCAAGTTGCCTCCTCCCTAGAAAAAAGAACCCCCTGTCAATATCCGAAAACAGCCAGAAAAGAGATGGGAGGCCTGCAAGAGCTTGTCTACTCCCCCCCCCCCCCACTGACTCTAATTACCCAGTAGGGAATTTCCAACTCCTCCTTCTGGACCACCCCCAGGTCACAATGAAGGACTCTGGGCTCTGCAGAAGTTGGCTGGCTTGGTCCTTTGTATACCCACTGTGTTGAGAGCGGATTGGCTCCTAATGAGCTTTGACACTAATGGAACTGTGAGACAGGGTGATTATAGGTACTCCCCTCCCTTACAGAACAGCCCTGGCAAGGAAATGACCCCAGACTCTACCCCCTTCCCTTTACCCCCAAAATTCTGTTGAAACCATCTTCAGCAGCCAGCTGGAGTTCCCCCCCTCCCCACCCTTCCTCAGTTCAGTTTCCTCTTCCCTCCATCATCTGCAGGTGGCTGAAAATAAGATTTTATGGCCTGGTGCAAGGGGGTTGGTTGACAGCGCTAGAAACCTCTTGAATTTAGTTATGGAGCATGATGGAGATGAGGTGGGAAAAAAAGGAACAGACTGGGAAAAACAACGACTTTCCCAGCTTGCTTAGTAGAAATAAATAAATACATAAATGAAGAATAAATAAATAAATAAATAAATAAATAAATAAATAAAATGCTCCAAGGAGGAAAGGGACTGAGGGAAGCGATGGGTTGTTTTCTATTAGATGCTTAACAACGTGTGTAAGTGGAGGTGATTTAAGAAAAAAAAAACAACATGTGCTTCTGTAATTTCCATGTTGCATGTGGTACAGGTGGAAGAGACTGGAGCTAACTATTGAACTGTGAGCTAATTATAGGCAGAAACAGCTGTTGTCCTCTAATGAGGAGACAGAGCCCTGAGATAGTGATTGCTGGGCTCCCTGGGCGTGGAAGCAGGAGAAAGCCTGTTGCAGGGTTCCTTGTGACTGGCTTTTTCCCTACAAAATATTCCCTGCCACACACTGGGTCACTGGCCCATTCTCACATCCTCTGCAGCAGGTGATAAGTAATTTTCGCCTTACTGTGTTGTATGGAGGAAGGATAGGTCTCCATTTTATTAACCTCTATGCTCCTTTTATTTGGATTCCCCAGAAGTCTATAATTCCTGACCCCCGGCTGTGTATTACTAGGAGGGGTGCCCTGTTTCTTTTTCTCTCCCTTTTGATGTCTTTCAGTCTATTCTCATTTTTGGTGTTTTCAGAACAATCATGTATTCCCGAAGCTGTCAACTATTAATCACAGGATGGAGAAGCTGACCTCGACCATATTTCCCAATTTCTTGGTGTTCTGATTTTTCTCCCCAAAGTCCCTTAAATGTGACTAAACATCTTTTCAATGTCCTGGAACAAAAAGCTTCTTAAAGGAACCATTGGTAAGGAACATTTCGACTTCCCACTTAAGACTCTGTGGACACAGATCAGATGCATGTGAGTTTAAAACGCTACTTTAAAGGGTTAATGAAATCGAGTGTTCATGCGGTACAAGTATTTTGAACACACTGAACTTGAATCCCTTGCAAAGGAGAGAGTCAACATGCAGCGGCGTCTGAGAAGCAGGTGCTCTGTTCATTCCTCAGAATGAACAGGAATGCCCCTTTTGGACCAAATGAAGTGTGGGCCATCTGAAGTGTGTATATCAAGTATTACTTACTGTGTGAATGAATGAAAAGCAAACCTTGCCATAGCAACGACCTAACAAGAGGCTCTATTCACAGGCCTCCTTGGAAGCCCAGGGTCTGGGGGCCCATGAAGTACCTTTTTGAAAGCACTGTGGGCAAACGGGTGGCATATGCGTCTTTTATAGTGAGGACAAGGCAGAGCTTGGCCTATAAAAGACTTCTCTGCAGATTGGCTTTGGGAAGAGAAATGGGAGTGCCAGCAACTATGTTGTTCAGTTGCTTTGGATTAGTGGCCACTTAATTGAAAATAAAACACAGGAAAACTGCGGTGGCCACTGAAAGGAAGAACAAAGGATCTTTCATCGAGTCTTGCCCACCACATGGCAGCCAACGAAGGATGCTGTTGGCTTCATTTGCCTCTGCGTGAGGCTCAGAGGTCCTGGGAAAAAACCACTTTGGGCTCACTCATTGGACAGTTCTGTCCGAAACACCTGCAACACAGAGAGTGGAGGATGTTTCATTTATATGTTGATACTTTCAAGCCAACATATATTTATTTCTCCTTAAACAGAACACCCTTGTATATTTTCTTCTGATATTTTCTTTGTCTCACATTATCTCTCTAAATTTCTTTTCACTAAATTCTACTTAATCTCTGGGAAATTTGTTCACCTTTTTTCTCTTTAGCAGTGAATTTTTTTTAAAATAAGATTAATTATAATATACAATTGCCAAAGATTTGGCACACATGAAGGAAGTAACAATTTTTTCCTCCCAGCGACAGTGACACAAGATTTCAGGATAATATAAATAGTTCACTTGAAGCTTCCCATAGATTAAATAGGAACAATATTTTTGGCTGCTTTTTATACCTTGCTATCCCCAAATAGGTTTCCAATGTGTTTGGACAAGAGTCCCTCCAATGCTAAACTTCACATGAAAATGGCATCTATCTAACTATCTCCTTCCCTCCTGCTTTATTTTTTAATGGCATATGATACCTCTCCATAATATTACTACCTATTGCCTTAGCTAAAAATAAAACTATCTTTCATATTGTGATGTTCAGAGAACCCAAAAGGCCAGGTCTTCATATTTCTAGGCCGAGTACATTAGCTGCCTTGATTCCAAGTGACTCTCATATGCCCTCATCAAGTCTGCCTTCAGCCAGATCCATAGACTCACTCTATTCTTGAAAGAGCTGTAAACCAAGTCATGAAAAATCAGGGGTACACCAACCCTATAGCTGAAAACAGGCAAACTTTAGAGGAGAAATAGACTAAATCTCCGCTTGGAGAAATCCTTGCCAGCTGCACCCACCACCCACAATCACTACTTCACTAAGGGCCCAACTTCTTCACTTAATTACTGATCTCTGCAGAGATGCCAAACTGACCAAAAATCCAGGTATGCCAGTAGTTGGGCTGATACTAACAGAACTTTTTTGAAGTCCTCTACTTTCTCATACTACCAGAAGGCTTGGCAGTCAGAAAACATGCCCCACAGAAGCCACAGTATCAGCCATAGAGATTGGAATTTCTGGACTCCAAATTTTAATACTGTCATACCAGTAAGAACACACCAATTTAGATGTCAATGTGGATTCAAATTTTTGAATGTTCAGAAATAAAACAATAAGAGAAAGATCAACTCACAATAAACAGCTTAGTAAACTTCACAATGACCTAATTACCAAATGTGAGATACAAAACTTTTTATAAATTTCCACTTTGTGTACCACTTTTTAATAATAATTTTTATTGCAACCAAAAGTGAATAACAAATCGTTCACAGTAATATTTAAGGTTCATAGTGACAATGAATCAGAGCCATTCCCACTACCAGAGTTATCCTCTCTCCACCCCTTTTCCCAGCATGTGTTCTATATCACCCTCCTTTGCCCCCCTTCCCCATGCTAGTGTAACTATTCCCCTCTGTGTATAGCTTGTTGTAGATAGGGTATCGATACTGTTGTTGGCTTTCGGTTTGGAGTTTAAGTTGGATCATTTTTTAATTTCACTCAATGTTCATATGGCTGTTTGGTCCTGGCCTGGCAGCATTCATTTTTACTTTCCCCCTCAATTCATGAGGCAGAACAAGATGATTCCTGTTGTGTGGTTGTGTGGTTCTTCTGGAAAAAGACAAAACCAAAAACAAAACAAAAGAAAAACAAATCAATAGTTAAAAAAAAAAGACAGTAACTATCAAAAGAAAAAAGAAAAGAAAAAAAGGGGCCAGCACCCCTATCTGCCTCTCTTATGTGCTGTGCTGCATTTTTGGCCTGATTTCATACTGTGTGTGGCTCATCTGCGGACTGCCCGCCTTCCCGTGAGCCTTCCGTGAAGGTGAGTCCACATTCCCAGAAAGGGAGGAGCCAGAGGAGCATGGCCCCTCCACTTCGCAACCGTGCACATCATTTAGTCAATGAATACAACCACAACACGTAGAAAAACCGACAATACAAGTGTGACAATGGGAAAACAACGTAGGCCAGCGCCAGACATAGAAAATGAAGATGGCAACTCTGATGACTAGAACATAACCAACCAACTAGTCAGTCTCTCAGATAAGGAGTTTAGAGTTGCAATATGGAAGATGTTCAAAGAATTCAAACAAAGTATAGAAGAGAACAATAATAAGAATCAAGAAAATATGAAGATAGAAATCAGAAAACTCCAAACTAAAATTTCAGGGCAAATAACAGGTCTGAAAAACTCAGTAGATGAATTGAAGAAAAACATGGTTGAGCTTTCCCACGGGTTAACAGCAGCTGAGGATAGTTAGTACACTGGAAGATGAGATGAATAACAACTCCATACAGCAGAAGAAATTGAAAGAAAAAAAGGAAGAAAAAAGATAAAAAGTAAAATAAAAGGAGTGCTGGTGTGGCAACGTTTTGTGCCCCCCCCCCTTTTTTTGCATATGCACAGTAAGTATTGGGGAAGTAAGAAAGGGAATTTCCTTGGCCTAAGAGATTCAGGGTTTCTCTGCCCTTGAAGCTTATTGTCATGGGAACAACTAATGGCTCCATATATGATCATTTACCACACCCTAAGGTCTTTTGTGTGGTGCCAGGAAACTTTCCACTCAGTTGTGAATGCTAAAATCAGGCCTCTGTTGCTAGAGACCTTGGTATTTGCACAGGTCATATGACAAGGTCTAGGATGGAGTCTTTATTGTTCTAGAGTTGTAAGTCAGTCTTCTGTAATAAGTGGTCTTGGTTTTTGTCTCAGATCCTCGGCTGAAGCCTAAGATAGAGTCTTCATATTGGTTCTAGAAGTTCTGCTCAGTCTCAGTTGTCAAAGTTGGACCTCTGTAATTAGAGATCTTGATTTTTGTACAAGTCCTAGGCTAAAACCTAGGGTAGGGTTTTTCTTATTGGTCCCAGGATAAGTTCTGCCCAATCATGGTTGTCAAAGTCAGTCTTCTGTAGTTAATGCTCTTGGTTTTTGCACAAATCAAAGGACAACATGTCTTCTGATTTCATCTTAATGTTAGGTGATGTATAGGACAACCTGCTCTTAGATCAAGTTGTTGTCATTTCCTCGTTGCTGGGATGCCATATCAGAACTGATGCCACAGCAGTGTTAGAAATTTCCCTAGGGAGATTGGTTCCTGGTTGCAGGGAACTATATCAGTTCTACGTCTGGGATCTGGGGTTCAAGTTGTACGAACACTGTTCAATTTCATGGAGCCTGAGTTGTGTCCACATGACACATGTTCAGGGTGGAAGATACTCCTGTATCATAAAACGTATGAGTTCTTATCCCTAGAAGATAAGATCTTATTTCTGTGCATAAGGTTTCCTTTTTTTTTACTGTGCCTATACAAAAGTGTATGGTTTCATATTATATTGCTGGTGCATTTGGGGGTCAGAAATACAGGCTCCACAATCTCTATACTCAGGAACTTTATCCCAGGCAAGACTTTTCTTCTCGGTTTTTATACCAAGTAGAACCAAAAAGGTGAAGTTAAAGAAAATATGTATATGTGTATATATATATATATATGTATATATACATATGAAATAAGTAAAACTGAATTAAAAAAGTAATTAAAGAAAAAGTGATGGAGGAGGCTACCTTTATATTTGGGAATATACCCCCATTATTATAGATTATTATTATTATTAAATTATTATTATACCACATTACTATAGAGATATTAAACATACAAAGGCAATATAGGCATCTCAATTAAGTCTTTTGAGATATTCTTGTGGAAGGTGAAATCCAAAGCACTTTTTCATCATCAGACCATGGTCTTGAGTTTGAGACATGATTTGCAGCATTACAGGATCATGTTGTGTCCTTGAGCTGGGGGTCTTTCTGAAGCTGAATCTAGTACCATGCAACAGTCCACGTTTTAAGGGGGGGTGAGAAGGGTCACATAGGATGAGTTAGCAGGTGTGTGGTTGTAGATTCTTGCTGGGTCATGAGAATTAGGCTGAGAGGGTGTCTTTTCTTTTGGGTGCTGGTAGTGGTTTGTTGGGCAAGAGGTCGGTTTCCGTGACTAATGGGTTAAGAACTGAGGGTAAAGGGGGATAAATAAGGAGGGATAACAGATCAGGAATGAGGGATGAGAGGATAGAAGGGTTTATGAAGAGGGGGGAGGGGTAATATAAAGGAGAGGCTATATACACTTTAGACATGGGTTTACAGTTTAGGTATGGCAATCAGAGAGATTACTGTGTAGAAACTCAGGCCCACAGACAGATTTTAGGGATCTATTCAAGTATTATCCACCAGGTCTTGGCCATTCAGTTTCCTTTCCTGGGAACAATCTAAAATCATGAACATTGTGGAATCATGGTTAACAAAGTACAGCTTTTGGAAATGAAACTAATGAGAAAGGACACCCTGCATAAGGGTACCCTACATAGCACTATTTATGGCTATGGAAGGTCTATTGGCTAACTCCCCTGCTCAGTGACACCCCCCCCCCAGTTACCAGTTGGAAGAGGAACAGTGAAATTCTGGTATCTGGGGTCTGGGGAGCCTGTCACCAGCCTAGCCTGGGTTCTATGCATTGGGGAAGGTGTGGCTTCCCTTCCCCCCAATCCCCAGAGACTCAGCTGCCTGGTCTTGCCCTGAAGGCCTGTCTGGCCCTAGGGTCCCATTTCCCTGTACTAGGGTTCAGTACAGGGGCCCTGTCGCTAGCTCCCCTGCTCAGTGACCCCCACAGCTACCATTTAGAAGAGGAATGGTGAAATCCTGGTATCTGGGGTCTGCTGCTATTTGTGTACCTTTTTAAAAGTAATTTCATTACCTGTAAATAAGAAAAAAATAAGTTAATTTAAAAACAAAGTGCATATCTCACAATTATTACCATTTTTGTACTCTCACAGTTTAAACTATGCATTTATTATTTTTACTCACAAAATCTACATACCACTAAGAGAATATGATAGAACCCACCATGGTATTTTGCTAAAAAAAAAAAAGATATGTAATATGAATAAATGAATGATTAAATGAATGGAAGATGTGTCATCAAAAAATAGCAATTTGAATTTACCTTTTGTGAATAAAAGAAAGCAGATTAAACAGAACTTCCTGAAGTGCCAACTAACTCCTACAAGGAGATTATATATAAAAGGGACTTTGATTTAACTTGTACTTTGACAAATGGTAATAGGGAGGAATAAATACAAAGCTCAGTGAAGCATTCCTAATTTTGTAATCCTGCTTATGGAGAAAAAGATAGACTCCACGTAGAATATGGGCCTAAAGTTCCTTATTTAAAACTCCAGAATCCAAAAAGCCCTGAAAAACCAAGTTATTATGACTCATTTGGTAGGAAATCTGACTTGAACTGACATGAGGCTATTTACCCACTTGGTATTTATCCTCCCAGTTACTGCTATTCACGCAGATTTCTGCTAAAATATTAATATCTGGTAATCACATATACCACTTGTCCCTGTAGAGGTAAAGGATGGCAAGTCAACATATTTATTCTCCTTCTAAAATGGAAGAGACCCTGGTTTTCAAAATGAGTTCAGAAAATATATTGGGACCTCAGAAACAAAGCAGTTCTCTGTGTCCTGATTTATCTGGTATCTTAAAAAAAAAAAATTGCCAACAAGACAAGACATCTGTGGGTTTTAATATTGGGTATAAAAGACCCCGGGGCTGAGTAAGTTATCACACTGTATTTTTAAAGCATAAATTCCTCATGCAATAAATATATCATGAAGACAAACCATGAAGACAAAATTATTATGCAATAGAAGCACTGCATGGCACTATCACTTTTGTTCTCAAGGAGCTTGCAGACCCAAATAATTTTTAAGAGTGACACAAAAATTACTTGGCAGAAACTTGGGCACACACCCTTTAAATTCTTTTAAAGTGTCTTTATTTTTGCTTATTTTGTGTTTTCCAATTAAAACTTGCAAAAATTGCAGAGTGGTTTCCTGATTGCAATCACATGGTCTGGCTCAGATTTTTAAACCTTGGGGTGCTTTCTAGGACCACAGGGACTGTACCCCTGCTTCTTTAGTGATGTGACACCCTCTGTGGACAAATAGCAACTCTGATCACTCAACACACCAATGAGAAATGGCAGCTACTGGTGAGGTCTGGGATCAAAGACACTTTGAAGTCACAGCTCAAGCCCCAACACCAGTTCTGGCAGGATCTGATATTGTTCCGAAACAATATCACAGTCACTGTTCTAAGACACCACAGTCACTGCTGAAGCTTAAAAGGGTTGAAATATTCAACCACCAACCAGCACCGAACTTCAAGTCTCTTTTTTCAAAGATATTTGAGAAAAACAAATGGGCACAGGATTGCCAGGCGGTGACACTGGGAGCCGACTCACTCAGCATGAATCGGAAAGAAGCCTGGGCACTCTTTGCTGAGCTGTTTAGAGCCCAGTTTATTAGTAGTACTGTTTTATGTGAAAAGTACAGATTTGGTTCTACCAATATAAACTGACTGTAGCAGGTGAATGGCAAAACCTACAGCCTGGACTACATCCAATAGGAAATATAATTGGTGCCCTGGAGTTTCAATGTGCAAAACCTAGGGATAAAGTAGACTTCTGTGCCTTCCTTCTAAGTTCCAAAGAGCCTTGCCATGTTTTGGGGCTTATTGTTGTTGTTGAGAGGAAAGGTTTTCACAGAGCACTCAGAAGGTTTAGGGATGTCACCAAAGATCCTTTGAAACAGTGGTTCAAAGTATGGACTTGTGGATTTACTATTGTTAAGACCTGTCATGCCTGGGACCACAGCTTGCAGAACTCAGGGACCTCTAGAAAAGCTCACTCGCAGTGATGCTCAGGATAATATGTGGGGTCAAAAACATACTATTTTATGGCCCATTCAGTCCAATATTTTGCCTCACTTTGATTTGATAATCTTTGAAGGAAGTTTTTCTTTGTAGTTTTCTTGTTAACACAAAACAAATTCCATAAAATGTGCTAACCCCAATGAAAAGAATCATGGGTTTGTCTAAACCTTTGTTTTTAAGGTGGTTCCATGGAATGTCCAATGGCGTCTCTGCTAAGAGGAATTTTGTATCCATCAGAGAACCTCTATTGTCTGCTGGCACTACTTGTATCTCCAGGGGGATAAAATCTATTTCAAGACAAATAGCACCTCCTCTCTCTAGACAGTTCCGTCACCACATAGAGTCTGGGAGGCACCGCTTACAGCCCTAGTTGGAAGGCAGCCTGCTGTGTCAGCCCTCCAGAGTGGGAAGAGTGTGGCTTCATGAGGGAGGTGACTTCCCTGGGAAATGACCTGGAGAATTTGCAGTAATGGGATTCCAGGCAGGAATCGTGAAAGGCCCGAAAGTCTCAATCCATTCTTGACTCTGTGCTCCAAGCAAACTGTCAAGCAGGCAGGGGAGACATTTCAAAGCCTGCTTTGACAAGGCTTTAAACAAAGGAGAGCACATCTCTCTCTCTGCCTGTGACTTTTATCCACTTACACCAGATCTCACAAAGATGACAGTCTAACGGCCTTTGTGGAGATTGTCATGGGGTTGGCATTTTGGCCTGCCAGAGGTCATGCTAGGGACCATGCAGGTGGTAAACAGGGAAGAGGAAGAATTGTAATTTCTAAAGCTTCAGAGAGAAAAGGGGGGGGGGGCAGGGATTTGGACTGAAGTGGAGTTTTGGTTTGGTTTGGTTTGGTTTCCCGGGGAGGTCGCAATCCAGAATGATGCTATTAAACCAATTTTGCAACCGAATCAACCACAGTGGAGTAATAATCATGCCTTTGCTTTGCTAGCTCCTTTGTTTTTCAGTGGGATAGGAGAGGAACAAATTTCCACATGGAATATGTCAGTAGGCACCGGCTGTACAAATCCCATGCTCAGAGTGGTTGGCAGGACTTCGCGCTGCCATTATGCCTTCTAAATGTCAGCTGAGGTAGAAACTAGATCCAGGTCGGAGAGGCGCCAGGCACCTGCTCCCTCTGCTCCAACCCAGCCTGCTGCTTTGTAGAGTTGCAATTGCCCATGTGAAACTCTTCCTCAGAGCCCAGGAGCAGCGTAGACTTCTGTTAATGTCAGGCTTCCCCTCTGTTCTCAACATCCTTCTTCCCCTTCCACAGCTGGGTCTTGTGATAAGTGGTAGAGTTAGGCAGATCTCTGTTTTCATTGAGTACCCTAGTTCTCACTGTCCCTGAAATGCTGCCCCATACCTTCGGCCCAGGATTGTGAAATTTCAGAGTCAGGTGCCTCAGTGAGAACAGCCAAAATTTTGTGGACCACCTTCCTTAGAAGAAAAACTTTTCAGTCTAGAGAAGAAAAAACTGTGTTGGCTGACCTGCTTCATGGATGTGAAGAAATAAAATAGAATTAATTAACATTGATCTTGGGCTGTGTGATCTTGCTTTTGATATTCACAATTTTTTTAAATTTCTATCAAGGCTTAGTGGTTTACAAAGTTATAAATTATTGAGTTTTATGCATAAAATGTTTCAACACCAGTCTTTTTTACCAGTGCCCACTTGCTTCCACCAGTCTCTAGTTTCTATCCCACAGAGTACCTTTGCTAGCCTGAGTCTATAACAGGCAACTATTTTCTTCTTTTAGGTACTTTGCTTTACAATACTGTTACCAATATGGTTTTATAAATACACTCTACCACATTTAAGTACTCCTTCTTTCTTCAGAGTGGCCTTTTATACAAATAATCTTTATAGGTTGTCATACTTTTTCTAAGTCTGAATTTGGGAGCCATTGTAACTAAATTCCAATAGAATCATCCCATTTGACATAGTTACCAGCATTCTCTTGTAAATATAGGTTCTTTGTGACTTAAGTTACCAACTTTTCTTAGTTATGATCAAAGGAGATTATAGTCTATATTAATAACATTTACAATGTTCTAGATACCAACAGCTAAAGAGCATCTCCTTTTTACTTTGAAAATGTTCTTGTTTACCTTGTTTACCTGTATTTTTGCAAATGAAAAAATTAAGAAGCCACATGAGTTTAACCAGATTATTGTAGAGTAAACATATCAAAATTTGCATAGCATTTACAGGGTCAGACCCTGTTCTGAGTGTTTAAAACATTTACCATTATAAACGTGCTAACTCAATCATTTTACAGCAAACTTGGGGTAGATATTTCGAGTATTCTGTATTATACATGAAGAAATTGAGGCAGAAACTGTCTCATGCCTGAATTAACTCAGATCGTGAACAGAAGGGCTGGGATGAACATAGACCATCTAGTTCTTAATCAGGAGGCTAAATTTTCTCTCATGTATTCTTTAATAATGGTATTTTAGTTCTTACTTTTTTATACACACTTCATAGAGTTGTTATCAGTTGTCATAGTTGTCATAAATTGTATAAAGAACTTAGCGCAGTGCCTGGTACAAGTAAATACCAAATAAACATCAGTTACTATTTTTATTAGTTACAATGGTGCTCAGGCTGAATATATTTTTCTACTTGAAAACAGAATGAGAACATTTTTTAATCATATTTCAAGTGATTGTACCAGAGTGCTGAGCTCTGTTTAGTTAATAAAACTTTTTATGAGTATGAATATGAACAAACTATTAATTTACAAGCCTTTCTTTAACTCTGAAGCATTGTGACATTCCTTTCCTTTGTATGAATATTTATTTATGACAAGTCCAAGGCCAACAAGTCGAGTGAAAAAAGTATATTAAAGTCTTATTAGATTTTTTACAAACAGCTCATTGATAAAATGTATTGGTACCATTGTTACTTATTTAAGTTGCATAAGGTATGCTTTGGAAAGAGAGCTATTTCAACAAGTTGACACGTTAAAGCATTACTTCCTAGGTGCAAACACTCTTATTTTCCTCGTTTTTAAAAATATATATTTTATTCAAACTATTGTGATCTACAGAATCTTTTGTTTTTTACCTTTGCTTACAATCTTTATTGAAGTCATACAAAAAATTCCCCCCAAAGTGAAAAAATACATTATATACATGAGTCAGGGCCCTTCCCACTACCAGTGTCAACCTCCCTCCACCATGAAAAATAGTATAAGAACTGTTTCATCTGAACACACAGATGACAACTCCACCTTATGCAGTACTCAGCGAAAATTTGAGGCATGATTCAGAAGGCAATTAGGAGACAAAAGAGACAGAGAAATAGAGAGGGGAGGAGGAAGGAGGGAGAGAGAAAGAGAATGTCTACCCCATAGGCAGGCAGGAGAGAGAGCAGGAGGGAAATTGGAGACATAGGTGGAAGGAAATAGGTGCACTGGTGAAAGGTGTTGGACATTGCATGACTAAAACTATGGGGGAAAATGCAACTGTATTATGTACAACCTTGTAATCACAGTGTTTAATGTAATTAAAGCAACAACAATAACAAAACTCCAAATATGCACCCTAACACCAAAGCAATATTCTTCCTAGGAGATGATGATCTGAAAAGGATCAGATTACACAAATAACAGACACTGAAGCTAGAGCAAGTTATAGTGGGAAGCTCAGACACAAAATAAACCCATTTGGAAGGAGGGGTGTAAAAGAGACTCTTAGGACTTAGAAGGGAAACTCCAAGGGACAATAGGAGGAAGAGGCTCCCCCGTGGGCAGGAGGTACTGGGGTGTCCAGCTCATCACGTCATATGCTTCCCTCTGCACAGCTGCACAGAGTCTGCCCTTAGATGGCCCTGCCTGCAGGCCAGCCTGCTCCTTGCAGTGGGAGAACAATACCATGGTAGCAATTGCTATAGTAAAGCCAGTGACAAATCTCTGGGGTGGGGGAAAGTCGGGTCCACAGGCAGCACATTCCAAGTAACATTATCCTGCTGCTCTAAACAGACTAGAATGTGAGGATTTAAGAAAAGGATTAACATGTTTCAAGGCCCAGGCCAACCCTCCCCTAGAAAACTTTGAAAGGAAGAAACACAGAGGACATGCTCAAAGGGATTCCACCCTGCATGGCCTCTGTCCATTTCTTTGGGCTTTTTCAATAGGTGTCACAACTGCTATAGAGGAAGAGACACTGACATTTGAAGCTTAGTGGACTTGCCAAAGGGTGAGAGCTAGAAATATCAGTTTCACTCCACAGCCAGCCAGTCAATTAAGAGGAAAATGGGGTGTATAGAATGGGATAATTCACCAGCTTTTCAATAGCATCATCAACGAAATCACATGCCAGGGTGAATCCCCTCGAGTCTGTGCTGAGAGCCAAGTCTCATAGAGGTCACAATCATAGCTCAGGACTACCTTGGGGTGTTTGAGGGCTCATTTGTTAAGATGGAAAATTATGATTTAGCACCTAAGAAACTCGCCAGGTTAGCAAATGGTAATGCTTTCTAGTGATAAATTGTGCTAATTTGAGTTTCATTGGACAAGTGAGCTGTTAGTCAGTATTCTACAAGCAAATCTGACAACAGAAGTTACTGAAGACTGAAGACCTTCCAATCATATTCAGAGGGAACATTTCTGCCAGGATGCCAAAGAGACCAGCAGTAACAGTGGCCTCTAATTCCCTCTTAATAAACAATTTTGGCATGTGTGTACTTTGTTCCTTGTGGAGCTTTTGGAAATAAGTTCTAGCTTATTTGGATAAACTGTTTTTGTAAAGGTTCATGGATATCAACACATGAACAAGACACAAATTGAACACCATTCATCATGTGCAATTTTCAAGTTCCTCCCTTTTTAGGTGGAAAAGCACATTCCTGGTTCCATGGTGTAATGGTTAGCACTCTGGACTCTGATAATAGAGACATTCCAAAAAAACAACAGAAAGGCCAAATCAAATCAGTTCAACTGGCTTGTGTAGAAAGGAGATCCAACTGGGGTGGATAGTGCTGGTGTGACTGATTCCAGAAACCCAAGCAATGACTCCTTGCCATATGTTATAATGAGGGGCAGAAAACAAGAATAATAACAAATACTTCAACAAACACAAACAAACTGACTGCACATAACACTGCAGTTAGCCAGGAACAAGATGATCGTTCATATTCTCAGCACTCAAAACAATTCATGCTTAAATTTTGGTGTAGCTTTTGTCCTCTTTTTTCATGCACAATTTTAAAACTCTTATTACTTTATTTAAACACCGTGGACACAAGGCTGTTCATAATACAGTTACTCTGTTTCCCCACAGATACAAAGTTGTTCATGATTTTCAGTCATGCTATGTCCAACACCCTTCACCAGTGCACATTTCCTGCCACCAATGTCCCCAGTTTTCCTCCCACCCTCCCCCTTGCCTGTCTCTGGGACAGATAGTTTTCTTCTCTCTCTCTTTCTCTCTCTCTCACTTTCTTTCTTCTACCCCCTTTTAGACATTAGTTTGCATTCTTAAAAAATTATACATTTTTAATGTTCTTTTTTATAATTATCTTTATTTAAACACCGCAATTACCAATATGATTATAGTTGTATGATTACAGTCATGTAAAGAACATCCCCCTTCACCAGTGCAACATTCCCACTACCAATTTCCCAGATCTCCCTCCTCCCCATTCCCCCCACACCTGTACTCGAGACAGGCTTTCTATTTCCCTCATTCATTCACATTGTTATGATAGTTTTCAGTGTAGTATTCTCTCCAACTGCACTCATCACTCTATGTGAGGAGCTTCATGTCATGAGCTGCACTTACCAGCCCTCATCTCTCTTGTCTCTGAGATACTGTTAAAAATGTCTCTCATTTTTCTTAAAGCCCATAGATGAGTGAAACCATTCTGCATCTTTCTCTCTCCCTCTGACTTACTTCACTCAGCATAATAGATTCCATGTACATCCATGTATAGGAAAATTTCATGACTTCATCTCTCCTGATGGCTGCATAGTATTCCATTGTGTATATGTACCACAGTTTCTTCAGCCACTCATCTGTTGAAGGGCATCTTGGTTGTTTTCAGAGTCTGGCTATTGTAAATAGCGCTGCAATGAATATAGGAGTAAGGAAGGGATTTTTGTACTGTATTTTTGTGTTCCTTGGGTATATTCCTAGGAGTGGTATAGCTGGATCGTATGGAAGCTCAATTTCCAGTTTGTGAAGGAATCTCCATATCGCTTTCCATAAAGGTTGTACTAGACGGCATTCCCACCAGCAGTGAAAAAGAGTTACTTTCTCTCCACATCCCCGCCAGCACTGCTTGTTTTCCTTTTTTGTGATGTGTGCCAATCTCAGTGGCGTGAGGTGGTACCTCATAGTAGTTTTGATTTGCATCTCCCTGACGATTAGTGATGTTGAGCATCTTTTCATGTGCCTTTTGGACATTTGCCTTTCTTCTTTTTCAAAGTGTCTGTTCATTTCTTCTCCCCATTTTTTGATGGGGTTAGTTGTTTTTTTTTTTCTTGTATAATTCTGTCAGTACCTTGTAAATTTTGGATATTAGTCCTTTATCTGATGAGTATTGGGTGAATAATTTCTCCCACTCAGTGGGTGGCCTTTGTATTCTGGGCACTATTTTCTTTGAGATGCAGAAGCTTTTCAGCTTAATATATTAAGCTGTTTATCTCTGCTTCCACTTGTTTGTAAAGTGGTGTCTCCTCCTTAAAGATGCTCCTCTCCTTAAAAGAAAGATGCCTTTAGTCTCAATGTCCTGGAGTGTTTCACCTACATGGTGTTCTATATATCTTATAGTTTCAGATCTGATATCAAGGTCTTTAATCCATTTGGATTTTAACTTTGTACATGGTGTTAGCTGGGGGTCTGAGTTCGCTTTTTTGCAAGTGGCTAACCAGTTGTGCCAACACCACTTGTTGAATAGACTTTCCTTGCTCCATTTAGGATTTCTTGCTTCTTTATCAAAAACTAGATGGTTATATGTCTGAGGAACCTTCTCTGAGTACTCAAGCCTAATCCACTGATCTGAGGGTCTGTCTTTATTCCAATACCATGCTGTTTTTATAACTATTGCTTTGTAATACAGCTTAAAATTGGGGAAAGTAATGCCTCCTATATTCCTTTTCCCAAGGAGTGCTTTAGCTATTCGAGGTTGTTTATTGTTCCAAGTGAATTTCAGAAGTGTTTGATCCACTTCTTTGAAGAATGTCATGGGTATCTTTAGAGGAATCACGTTAAATCTGTACAATGCTTTTGGAAGTATTGCCATTTTAATGATGTTGATCCTGCCAATCCATGAGCAAGGTATGTGTTTCCATTTCTGTGTGTCCTCTCTTATTTCTTGGAGCAGTGTTTTATAGTTTTCTTTGTATAGATCCTTCACATCTTTAGTCAGGTTGACTCCAAGATATTTGAGTTTGTGTGGCACTAATATGAATGGGATTGCTCTCCTAATGTCCATTTATTCCCTATCATTATTAGTGTATAAAAAGGCCATTGAGTTTTGTGTGTTAATGTTGTAGCCTGCCATTTTTTTATATGAATCTATTATTTATAGAAGCTTTTTGGTAGAATCTTTAGGGTTTTCTTTTTTCTTTTTTTTTTCTTTTTTTTTTTTGGTTTTTGGGCCACACCCTGTGACGCTCAGGGGTTGCTCCTGGCTATGCGCTCAGAAGTTGCTCCTGGCTTCTTGGGGGACCATATGGGACACCGGGGGATCGAACCGCGGTCCGTCCTAGGCTAGCGCAGGCAAGGCAGGCACCTTACCTCCAGCGCCACCGCCCGGCCCCAGGGTTTTCTAAGTAGAGTATCATGTCATCTGCAAACAGTGAGAGCTTGACTTCTTCCTTTCCTCTCTGGATCCCCTTGATATCTTTTTCTTGCCTAATCACTATAGCAAGTACTTCCAGTACTATGTTGAATAGATGTGTGAAAGAGGACAGCCTTGTCTTGTACCAGAATTTAGAGGGAAGGATTTAGTTTATCTCCATTGAGGATAATATTTGCCACTGGCTTCTGTTAGATGGCTTTAACTATATTGAGAAATGTTCCTTTTATTCCTATCTTGCTGAGAGTTTTCATCAAGAATGGGTGTTGAACCTTATCAAATGCTTTTTCTGCATCTATTGATATGACCATGTGATTTTTATTTTTCTTGTTGTTTATGTTGTGTATTATGTTGATAGATTTATGGATGTTAAACTATCCTTGCATTCCTGGGATGAAACCTACTTGATCAAAGTGAATGATCTTCTTGATAAGGCACTGGATCCTGTTCGCCAGGATTTTGTTGAGGATCTTTGCATCTGTGTTTATCAGGGATATTGGTCTGTATTGGCAGCATCTCTATCTGGTTTTGGTATTAAGGTGATGTTGGCTTCATAAAAGCTATTTGAAGTGTTCCTGTTTTTTCGATTTCATAAAAGAGCCTGGCCAGGATTGGTAGTAGTTCCTCTTGAAAGGTTTGAAAGAATTCATTCGTGAATCCATCAGGGCCTGGGCTTTTGTTTTTGGGCAAATTTTTGATTTTGGTTTTAATTTCCTCAATAGTGATGGGGGTGTTTAGATATGCTACATCTTCTTTATTCAGCCATGGAAGATTATATGAGTTCAAAAATTTATCCATTTAGTCCAAGTTCTCATATTTAGTGGCATAGAGTTTCTCAAAGTATTCTTTGAATACCCTTTGAATCTCTGCAGTATCTGTAGTAATCTCCCCCTTTTCATTTCTAATACGCATTATTAAGTTTCTCTCACTCTTTTGTTTTGTGAGTTTTGCCAATGGTCTATCAATCTTGTTTATTTTTTCAAAGAACCAACTTCTGCTCTGATTGATCTTTCGGATTGTTTTTTAGGTTTCCAATTCATTGATTTCTGCTCTCAGCTTTGTTATTTCCTTCTGTCTCCCTATTTTTAGTTTCTTTTGTTGATCATTTTCTAATTCTATAAGCTGTGTCATTAAGCTATTCATGTATCCTCCTTCTTCCTTCCTTATGTGTGCTTGCAAAGCTATAAATTTTCCTCTCAGTACTTTTGCTGTATCCCATAGGTTCTAATAGTTTGTGTTTTCATTGTCGTTTGTTCCCAGGAAATTTTTTATTTCTTCTATGATTTCATCTCGGACCCACTGGTTGTTCAGTAGTAGGCTGTTTAACTTCCAGGTGTTAAATTTTTTCTTCTGTGTCCCTTTGTAGTTCACATCTAACTTCAGGGCCTTGTAGTCAGCAAAGGTAGCCTGCAAAATTTTTATCTTTTTATTTTATGGAGGTATTTTTTATGTGCCAGCACGTGGTCTATCCTGGAGAATGACCCATGTACGTTGGAAAAGAATGTTTATCCAGGTTTCTGAGGATGGAGTGTCCTATATATATCTACTAGGGCTCTTTCTTCCATTTCTCTTTTCAGGTCTAGTATATTTTTGTTGGGTTTCCATTTGGTTGACCTATCAAGTGTTGACAAGCCTGTGTTGAGGTCTCCCACAATTATTGTGTTATTATTAATATCCTTCTTCAGATTTGTCAACAATTGTATTAAATACTTTGCTGGTCCCTCATTGGGTGCATATATGTTTAGGAGAGTGATTTCTTCCTGCTGTACAAATCCCTTGATTGGTACATAATATCCATCTTTGTCCCTTACAACTTTTCTGAGTATAAAGTTTGTGTCATCTGATATTAGTATGGCCACCCCTGCTTTTTTAAGGATGTTGTTTGCTTGAGTGATTTTTCTCCAGCCTTTGATTTTGAGTCTATGTTTATTCTGACTACTCAGGTGTGTTTCTTGTAGACAGCAGAAGGTTGGCTTCAGTTTTTGATCCATTTTGCCACTCTGTGCTTCTTAATGGGTGCATTTATTCCATTACATTGAGAGAAATAATTGTCATGGGATTTATTGCCATCTTTGTGTAGAAGTTTGGTGTGTTTTTTGTTTTGTCTTGTCTTTAGAATAGATCTTTCAGTTTTTCTTTTAAGTTTGGTTTTGAGTCTGCAAAGTTTTTGAGCTCTTGTTTATCTGTGAAGCCATGTATACTTCCTTCAAACCCGAAAGTGAGTTTTGCTGGGTGCAGTATTCTTGGCCAAGCATTTATTTCATTGAGTTTTGTCACTATATCCCACCACTGCCTTCTGGCCTTGAGTGTTTCTGGTGACAGGTCTGCTGTAAATTTCAAGGATGCTCCCTGGAATGTAATTTCCCTTTTTGATCTTGCTGCTTGCAGTATTCTATCTCTATCTGTGGGATTCATCATTGTGACTAGGATGTGTCTTGGGGTGTTTCTCCTAGGGTCTTTTTTAGCTGGTACTCTTCGGGCATGCAGGATTTGGTCACATGTTTTCTTTAGCTCTGTTATTTTCTCTGTGATGATGTTCTTGACCGTTTATTCTTCCTGGAGATTATCTTCTTGGGTCTCTGGGACTCCAATGATTCTAAAGTTGTTTCTGTTGAGCTTATCAATGACTTCTATTTTCATCTGCTCATATTCTTTGAGTAACTTTTCCATTGTCTGATCCTTTGATTGAAGGCTTTTATCCAATCTCTTCTGCTGTGTAAAGTTGTTATGCATCTCATCTTCCAGCGCACTAATTCTATCCTCAGCTGCTTTTAACCTGTTGGAAAGCTCATCCATTATGTTCTTCAATTCGTCTACTGAGTTTTTTAGACCTGTTATTTGACCTGATATTTCAGTTTGGAGTTTTCTGATTTCTATCTTCATATTCTCTTGATTTTTATTAGTGTTCTGATTTATACTTTTTTTGAGTTCTGTGAGCAACCTCCATATTTCTTCTCTAAGCTCCATTTTGAAAGACTGCTTAGGTGGTTGGCCATTGTTGGGTCATCAGAGTTTCCATCTTCATTCTCTATGGCTGAAGTTGGTCTGCATAGTTTCCCCATTGTGACGTTTATGCTGTGGGTTTTTCTACGTGTTGTGTTGGTATTCATTGGCTAGGTGGAGTGCGCGGCTGCCGCACTCCTCTGCTTCTACCCATTATAGGTGGGCTTAAGGGGGGCCAGCAGAGTCAGTTTTATCCGCAACTTTGGCCCGGAAACACTCACGTCAGCCGAGGCAAGCCATCAGGGGATGAATGCCAGAGAAGATCAAAGTTCCCAGGTTGAAGCAAGCCCGGGGAAGCCCCAAAATGTCTGCCATTTTTAATCTTCTTTTGTACTCATTAGTTTGCATTTAAAACATAGACATTTTTAAATTTTCCTTTAGCACTCAGTTTTGTGCAGAGTGACATTTCCAGCTCTCACTGTCCCAGTGGTTCCTTCTGTACCCTAACTTGCACTCTCTTGCTATTTGTGAGAAGCTTGGTGTCATGGACTGTTCTTCCTCCTTGTCTCTAATGTCTTTGATATTATTATCATGCTATCTTTTTTCTTCTTATGTCCGATAAATGGGTGAGATCATTCTATGTTTATCCCTCTCCCTCTGACTCGTTTTGCTCAGTATAAAACTCTCCATATCCATCCATGTCTAAATAAATGTCATAACTTTGTTCTTCCTAACAGCTGTGTAGTATCCCATTGTATTGTTGTACCACAGTTTCTTTATCCACTCATCTGTTCTTGGGCACTTACTTGGGTTGTTTCCAGACTCTGGCTATTCTGAATAGTGTCACAAAATTTGCACACTAATTTTGATTTTGTAAGTACTGTACAGACTATACAGGAGGTCACACATATAAAGCCTGCTCTGACTTCCCACATCTGCCATCACAGGTAACTTAACTACTGAATTCTTAACATGTGCTAGTGCTGCCAAAGAAATGAAATTTATTCTTGGTTAATTAAAATGTTGCCACATGAGGTTGTAACACCTGATTTATTGGATCACCCATAGTTTTCACAACAAACAACATAAATACGAGTTGAAGCCATAGTTTGAAAATAAGTGCATATCAACCATGTCCCTGAGGGATAAGTGAAGCATCATGAAAGCTCAGTTGGAAATGTCTAATTAAGACAGTTTCATAAACTTTCATGGTCTCTTTGATTTTTTTGTCCTCAAGCAAAGCCCTTCTCTGGGTATAGTCTAAGGTGTCAGTCTCTGCTCTACCCCCATGCCACCCTTCATGCCTGCTTCTCCTACACATAGAGAAGAGTTCTCAGAAAAATCAGCAGGTTTCCCAGCACTGTCTAGATTAGCAAGTTATTTCCTTTTTTGTGCCAAAAGGGGAAAATATATGCAGAAGCAAAGGAAGGCAAGGAGGAGCCTCTGTGGGTGACAGACCCTGTTTGTGAAATTCCACAAGTATTAAAAAGGAAGAGATGGAAGGGTAACGGCACAGTGACTGCAGGGTTTCCACTGAAAAAATGCCTGGTCTAGAGTCATTGCTCTGCTTTCTTGCATGTTTTCTCTGTCAGCCAAAGAAAGTTTACAGCCCTTCAGCAATTCAAATAGAGACCATATTCCCATCTCAAGCAAAAGACTTGGACAGTAAGCAGATGATTCAATGTTAGTCTGGAAGTCACAATAGCAAACTCATTTCAGGAAGATCCATGATACTGGGAAATCTGCTATACTCCTTCTGTTCTAGATTCCAGATTGTTCAAAGGCAGAGATCCATCTGTCTCACATTCAAGATGGCACACTTGTGAGCCGAGGGGGAGACGAAGGCAGGGATGTCTGGCTCACACAGGAGTGTGTTTTTTTAAACACTAGACCATCTTCTCTTCTGACTGTGTTTTGCCAACAGTTAGGCCCAGGCCTATCTTGTCACCTATGAGGTTACCTTAGCACAACATCAGCAGCAATAGTTTTCAAGTTATGGAATCCAACCTGATTCAATTGCATTGAAGTGTATTTAGTTCTCCTAGGACAAATTCAAACTGTTCATAGTTAAACATATAGAGAGAAAAGAAGGCATAACTCAACTCTCAAGGAATTCCAGTTGAATGAAAAGCTATTTCCGGTGGGAGCTTTGCCTCCTCTCTGAAAGGTCTAACTGTAATTGGGAAGGGATTTTTTTTTTAAATGCAAATAGTATATTAAAGTTAGTTTGCTCATGGAAAGCATATAAACAATGCAATCTGACGTCATTTTTCTCTAAAGGGACTTTTTTTTTTTTTGGTTTCTGGTCCACACCCAGCAGGGCTCACTGGCTACTCCTGGCTCTGTGCTCATAAATTACTCATGGAAGGCTCAAGGGACCATAGGAATGCTGGGAATTGAACCCAGGTCAGCTGCATACAAAGCAAATGCTCTACCTGCTGTGATATTTCTCTGACTCAAGACTTTTAATTTTTTAAGAACTTCTAAATCCTGACCTTATGCAGTAAGAAAAATAATCTAACCTACCATTATTCTTGGAGAATACAAATCCAGTTTGAGTGTACCTAATCAATGGCTAGGAGTTCTTCCTCTTAAGTCCTGGAATAAGATGAATCCAGAATTTTTATCAAGAACTAAAAACTGGGGCCCGGAGAGATAGCACAGTGGCGTTTGCCTTGCAAGCAGCCGATCCAGGACCAAAGGTGGTTGGTTCGAATCCCGGTGTCCCATATGGTCCCCCGTGCCTGCCAGGAGCTATTTCTGAGCAGACAGCCAGGAGTCACCCCTGAGCACCGCCGGGTGTGGCCCAAAAACCAAAAAAAAAAAAAAAAAAAAAAAAAAAAGAACTAAAAACTGATCTTTTTAGCTTACAAATTCTAGAAATGTATAAATCTTAGAATGTACAAATTTACAAATCATACAATTTATATATATAAAATATATGACATATAAATATACATATTTTTAAATTAAATAATAGATATATGTGATCTTTTCAGCCTAGAAATTTATTTACATATGTATTTTTACAATTAAATGGTAGGTCTCTAAAATGGAATTTATGCCTTTTATTTATTTCTATGTTCTCTTCTTTCTAGCCCCCAATTTTTAGCATATACTTCTTAGTAATAATAGCATGAATAAGTATTTATGGTAGGCTGAATAATTCACAGGCATTCCTAATTTGTTTCTTATACATGCCCTTGAAGATAAGAAGATGGAGGGTTACAGTGGTTAAATTAATTGCCTCAAGGCAGACAGCTAAAAAAGTGGTAGATGAGTGAGATTATTGTTTGTCTTCCTATTTACTTGGCTTAGTCTGCTCAGCATGGTACCATCCAGTTTTATTTTTTCTTACGGTTGCATTGTGTTAACATACATAGGCAAATATATGTAAAATGTATCACAACTAATTTTGTGGTATGTAGGGAAACAAAGCAAGAGTATCTATTGATAATACACCTTGAATACTGAAATAGATACCGAATCTAGTGAAAAGGAAAAATGAATGACTGGGTTGATGAAAAAGAATCAGAAATAAAGGTGGGGTATTTGGAGCATATGGGAGGTGCTAAGGGAGGGCACATTATGCACCAGAACTATAAGCATAACGCACCAAAGAAGGGCAATATGGGTAGGAAGGTGGGAATGTTGGATTCTAGTGGGTATTGGGGGGTATTGGCATTGAGTTGCAATAGTGTGTGGTAATCTTGCACATTAATACCACAAACTTGAACACTACTGTTCATGAACACTACTATTACTAAACTAGAGTGAAATAATAAAGAAAAGAAGAGGAAATCATGGGTCAAATATTTTACCTCAACAGCCCCATGGAAATGTTCTCTAGTCTCCTGTTCTCCCCAGTTCAGCTGACCAAAATGCCACATGCACATGTTGCTTGCTTGTGGGAGAACATTTCTCTCTCAGAACATGTGCGAGGCATCAGCAATAGTCTTCCATGGTGTGATCACAAACATCTGCAGCCTCCCTGTGAAACCAACTCAATGTCTAGCTGCATTAGTTTCACATAGTCGATTGGAAAAATGCTCTGCAGTATTTTTATGAGAAAGGGTCTTTTTCCTTTCATAATCATCCAGGGAGACAAATCACTCAAAATCTGTTTTTATTGGTAAACAACAGGCAGAAAGGGAGGAGTAGGGAGTAATTAACCCAAGTTCTGGGAAAAATTCAGAAGTAAAACAGAGCTTTGCCTCAACAATACTTGAGTTTTGACAA
The DNA here is from genome assembly GCF_024139225.1 of Suncus etruscus. NCBI lineage: Eukaryota > Metazoa > Chordata > Mammalia > Eulipotyphla > Soricidae > Suncus > Suncus etruscus. The sequence continues at coordinate 114,633,861 of NC_064852.1, read as the reverse complement.
ACAAAATAAGGTGGTGAGAGAGAGAGAGAGAGAGAGAGAGAGAGAGAGAGAGAGAGAGAGAGAGAGAGAGAGAAGAAAACTATCTGCCCCAGAGACAGACAAGGGGGAGGTTGGGAGAGAGAGAGAAGAAATTGCAGTCAATTCCCTTGTATTAACTTGTTTTTCTTTCTATTTCTTCTTTTTCTTTCTTTCTTTCATTCTTTCTTTTGTTCTTCCTCTTTTTTTGTGTGTGGTGGGGAACAACACTTGGCCTTGCTCAGGGCTTATACCTTGTTCTCTGCTCAGGGATCATTTTTGGGGATGCTCAGAATGAGAGTATGATATGAAGTGTGGGAGATCAGACCAGTGTCACAGCAGAAGTGGTCAATTGTAAAACAAATGAAATCTCCTTCCCTAAAATGTGTTCATGTGCCCTTCTATGTGTGCTAATCACATATTATCCTCTTGGGGTTCCCAGTAAACCTATCATTTTTGGGGTCGTCTTGGGAATAATGGGAGATTTCTGAAAGGTGCCCATTATTCCCATGAAAATACTAGTATTCATATCACTAGTATTCATATTCTGTGCAACATATTCTTTTTCATTTTGAATTATTATTTATAAGGACCAACTTCTGCCTGAGTCAGGTCTGTGCTTAAATGTGGGATATGGAAATGGTCCTAGAAAGTGAAATGATATATTTAAGCTACTTTAAGCAGTGCTAGGTATATTTAGTATATCCACTTAATGCAGTTGGGGGATGATTTATAGCCTGGGCTGTGCTATGCTTCTTACAAATTATTGCAGTTATATTTCAATTTTTGATTTTAAAATATTTTAAGATATATAAAACAAATAAAGGCAGGTCCAAGTTTTCTTGGATGACTGGAACAATGATAACACAGACACTGATACTAATTCTGGGCATAAAGTGGCTCTAGCACTGTGTCTATACCTCTTCATAATTTTTTTACTATCTCTGGCAGTAAGAGTAAGGAGACAAGTTGCTGAATTTCAAATGTCCTTCAGTAACTGGAACACTGCATTCTAATGCATTTTGATGAGTCAGATTAGTTATTTGTCACATATGTTGGTAATGCAAGGAAATGTATTCAGTCCAGAAAATTAATCCAAGCAGCCAGCCACAAGCAGATGAATGAAAGTGACCAAAAGCAGATATGAACAGAAAGCTGAGGAAAGTACTTTTAAGGCTATTCAGTAGCCAAATCCTTTTTAATATTGAGGAATAGGCTTAAGAGGTAGAAATTTCCTCCTTTTTTTGTCAACAAGAAGCAAAATTCTTTACTTTGTGGTGGTGAGAAAGCAAAGATATTGAAATAAAAAAAACTATATAATTTTCCTTCTCCTTTTCTGAATGTACATGTCTCACTTCTAGGACATATGTGGATTCCACTAACCTGTAGAAAATGTGCCTTTGCCAGCCAGCTGTTTACTAGAGATTAGAAAAGTGTTTAGAATCCCTCACACAGCTGGCTAGGGACCCCTAGCTTTGGAGATCAACAGGAAAAGTAAAAAAAGTCTGAGCTACATTTTTCTCTGTTGCTGGTCAAATATTTCCCCTGAGCTGAAAATGACATTGGCCTTCCCGGGTTGTTGAAATGAGATAATGTCACATCCCGAATGAGATCACAAGGTCATAATCTCATCCTCAATGTGATACTCTTGGCATGTGTGAGCATGACTGGGAGAAGGGGAAAAAAGAAGCACAGATTAAGCAAAAGTATCCCTTTCATTAAGCTCACAGCCTTGTCACCTTTTGCTCAGATTGTGTCAGAGCTCAGTAACTAAGCCAAGGGTGGGGGGGGGTGACAAATAGTCTGTCTCAATGGCATGTGCAATTGTGAAGGTGAAAGTTGAAACCCAAAGTGTGTATGATTTTGTGGTCTTCTCCCAAAAAACCATTCAGGATGCAGCACATCTAACATACTTTGGGCTCCCTGAAATGATGGTGGAAAGGTAGTGTTCTTTGATGCCAGTGTGCTGGTGACCTGATAAAGTGGTGACCTGGGGACAAAGCAAGTCCCTGGAGACATCAGCAGATTATATGGCAGACAACTGAGGAGTGCTGTCTCCTCAGACGCTAGGAGAATGGTCATGACCATCCAAAGTCAGTGCTGGAAGTGTTGTCTCAGGCAAGCAAATTCTCAGTCTGGACTGAGGAAATGGTTGAAGCATGAGGGCGTCTAGGTCTAGTGAATGTTTTAGACAGATGTGACAGAGACTTGCTGAGACTAACTGTGGATCCTGCAAATCCCAGCACATGATTTTGTTCTGTCTACTTGCTAGTGCCCACCATGTCTCTTTACATGAAGAGCTCCTCCCACAACCAGCTCTGGCCTTGGCCCTGGACTTCAGGAGGGCTTCTCAGAGACTGGATGCTTTCGTCCGCTTGGCTTGAGGCAGTTCCAGAGGCAAACTAGGCCTACCATGTAGCCAGTGTCTTCACAATAGAACGGTAATGCAGAGAGCACTCAGGAAAAGCAAGACTGTCCCTGGACAAAAGAGCAATAAAGGACATCTGGTCATGACAACTGAGTTGAATCTCTTTTACATTTCTAAATTCATTTCCTCTTTAATCCTTTATGACTCCAGATTTCTGAAAATAAACTCCAAAGCCTCATGGACTAAAGTTTATTTTATTTGGGAAATTTTTTGTATTAATGTATTGCTTTTTTATAGTTTAGGAAAATATATTAGTTTTAAAATTGATGGTACTAATACACAAAGTTACTACAACCCCCTTCACCACCACCACAATCAAAGTAATCAGGACCTTTCATCTCTCTATATATATCTCTTCAAGTCTGGCTTTTTGTCTAATTTTTCCCTCGTCACACTGCTTGGTAATTGATTTTGTACTATAATGCCAAGGATTTGACGTTGTTTTTGGACTGTCTATTCTCTTATTTTTATTCTTTTTTATTCTTATTTTTATTCTCTCTTTTCCACAGATGAGTGAGATCATCCCTTTATTACTTCAAAAACTATTATTATATTTGGGCTGGAGTACAGCAGGTAGAATACTTGCTTTACACACAGACCATCAGGGTCAGATACCCAGCAACATATTTATGTAGTCTTCTGATAATTGGTAGGAATGATCCCTTAGTACTTCTGAGCTAATAAACAAACAAAACAAAAAACCTATTAATCTTTGGCTGAATAACTATTTTGCCTTTGACCTTCACTCATCCTTGAGAAAGGAATGAGGAGGAAGGATACAATAGACAGAAGTCAAAGGAAAGGTAGGTTGTGACTCTAAAACAGAACCTCCAATTGTTATTATAGTAGGTCACCCGTAACACAGAACAATGTTAAGACATGTGGAAGATATTTGACACTTCATTGTCTCACTTTATTGTTCCTGATCTCTTTTAATTGTGTCTTGTTTTTCTTTTTAATCAGGCTTTAGCCTTCCCTAACGATTTTGCTTTGAGCCTTTACAAGAGAGAGTTCATTTAGAGAGATGGTTATCTGGTAGGAACTCAGTCCTTAATACAGGAATGCAACCATTCCCTCTGAATGGACAAGAACAGCCTCATTCTATAGACTTTATTTCCAGAATTTGAAGCAGTAAAGGACTAAAGGAGATAGATTGTTGATGATCACGATGAAGACATCATGAAGACATGACTATGATGATGATTTCAGTTGTAGAAAGTTAAATCTCGGGGCCGGCGCGGTGGCACTAGAGGTAAGGCACTAGAGCCTTTCCAGCACTAGCCTAGGAAGGACTGAGGTTCTATCCCCCAGCGTTCCATATGGTCCCCCAAGCCAGGAGCGACTTCTGAGCGCATAGCCAGAAGTAATCCCTGAGCAACACTGGGTATGGCCCAAAAACAAAACAACAACAACAGAAAAGTTAAATTTCTCTGTTAATATCCTCTGACCTGCCTAAACCTACTCACCCATGAACTATCAGGAGAGCACTTGAATTTAATCCCTCCTCCTCTTGATGCATGAAGCAGGATGTGAAGTAGCACGAATGGAGCTTACAGAAAAAAAATTATTACATTACACACACACACACACACACACGAGTTCATGAGTTAATCCAAACAGACAACTAAAGAGCTACCTTGAAATCAACACCATCCAGAGGCCAGAGTAATTTTATTACTCCAAATATATACGCATATAGGTTTAACTCACAGTCAAAGCCCAGTGGATTTGAGTCAAGCATAGAGGAGTTATCCCTGAAGTTAGATTTTATTCTTTAGAGGCATTTTTTTCTAACATAAGTTTGCCTACAAAGCTACTTTAATATTCTTCAACTCCCCAATGTATGACCACTAGCACCAGATGTGTTAATAGTGCTAATGTTAGTCACAATGGGCTACAATGAGTTATTGGATAAAAGAACTCAACAGGTAGCTAAGCCTTCTGACCACACACTTTTACCTTTGCATGCTTGGAGTCAGCTTTCAATAGGCATTAAATTCTCCCCCTTGTTTTCATTATTTGATGCACTAATTTTAGTGGTGACATATGAATGGCTGGGCTACAACTAAGTACTTTTAAATATAGTTATTTAAGAAATCTCTGTGTGTGTGTCCAAGTTCAAAACATAAGTAATGTCCAGCAGGGAGGTTGAAACACTCAGATATTACAGTAAGAGGCAGGAAGTCTGAACCCAATGGTGATCTTTTATTCTGGACTAGCATATAAGGTAACCATGAGCAAATGTTTTTTTCCCCTTTCTAGTATTCCTACTTATTACTCCAAACTAGAAACAGAGCACCTTTTATTCGAGAGGAGATGTGAGTTGAAACAGGTCCAGCTCCACAAATTTGGGCTTTGCTGAAAGCAATCAGTCGTGTGTGTGTGTGTATGTGTGTGTGTATGTGTGTGACGGGGGATGTATTTTGTGTGACGGGGATGTATTTTGCTGTGATATTTGCTTCTAGGCAGTTGTTTCCAGAGTATTTAGGAGACAGTCAAGCAAGAAGGTAAAACTTACATTAGATGGCACCCATGTTTCTGGTATATGACAACCTGCTAAGCTGCGTTCTTTGGTTGGTTTATTAATGTTCACATCTGAAAACTTTTACATGGCTCCATTTCCTACTGTAGTTTTAGAGTCATATTTCATGGTGAGTTATATATTTAGTGTGACAGCAAAGGGATTAAAAAAAGCACCACATTACCAAAATCATATCCCCATCTCCTGGATGTCCACATAATCTACCAGAAGTTGCAATAACATGATAGTTCTGGGCTGGTATCCAAAAAAACAAGGAAAATCAAGCCCTCATTTCTACTCATCAGAGCTTTAGGCTGCTGAAACACATTTTCTATCCTCCTCAATATTTGTCCAACTAGGGCATTTATAGACATATTTTTACAATAAAATTTAACACTGGACATGTTCAAAAATTTTCTAGATTATTAAAAAATTTCCTTGTTCAACATCTTCAGTAAATAAAACCCAAGTCATAGTTTCAGAATGATTCCTTGAGCATTTTAGTATTTAAATTTTTTTATTTTACTGAGGATTAAAGGTTATAATGCAGATCTGCAATGTCACTCCACACACTGCCAAAAAGAGGGAGAGAGAATGGGTGAAATGAACTTAGCTCTTATTGAATCAATGAAATCTGCCTACCTCATAGATGATATAAACAAATAACCAAATATTCTTTGAGCTGATTATTACTATCCCACTATTAAATCAAGTCTTCAAAATGCTTCTTTCATTTTCAAAATTAAAAAAAAGCAACAGTCATTTTTTTCTTTCAAGTTTATTGCAAAAGAGACTCTCTGTTGAATCTGGAAGATTAAATTTTAAAGCCAAAGGCCAGCTCATGTATAGAATTGGAGTGGAGTGTGGTTGGAGATTAGATTAAGGTGAGAAGAGGAAGGACCAGAGTAATAAAATGAAAAGAATCATGCCCTAACCTAATATATTCCTTTGCCTATAGATACAATTTTATTCCTTAGTCCTTCATACTAAGACTTTTAATGACTAGCATTTTAGAGTAGTATAAATGATACTTAAGTATCAGCAATTGTGGCAATATCCCTTTTTTACTCATATATGTAAATATACATATAAATAGCCTTCACAATTTTTATATATTTATGGTGCTGGCCATGAGAAGGGGCCTCTTTGTTTTTCCATTTTATGGATTGTGCCCATGAAAAGTTCCCATTTCTCTCACCCAAAATCCACAGCCACTAATGTAGTGAGCCACACTTTTCCCAGGCTCTGCTCCCAGTCAAAGGCTGAGTTCAGTTGTAACATTCAGGTGAACCTTTTTATTTATTTTTTGGTTTTTGGGTCACACTTAGTGACTCCTGGCTATGTGCTCAGAAGCAGTTCCTGACTTGGGGGGACCATATGGGACACCAAGGATAGAACCCAGGTCTGTCCTGGGTTAGCCACATGCGAGGCAAACACCTTACCAGTGTGCTATTGCTCAGGCCCCTCAGGTGAACTATTTAAGTGGGGAGGGGATTGTCCTAAAATGATCATGCATTTCTGTTGCTAGGAAAGTTGATTTTAGATGCCAATCTTGATATTTGATATGCAATATCTATTTTTATGTGTGATTTTACAGAATGTGTAGTTCAGTAGGACAATTAGCAGGGTTTTATTTAAAGTTTGAAGAGACTTGGTCTGTACATTCAATTGGAGAAGCATCCCAAGAAGCAGAAATAAAGGCTGTGTAGGATTAGAAATACACAAGGGGAAATCCATGGATAGAAGTGGAATTAAACTCATCAGGATTGTAACAGGGGTTGATGATTCCAAACGTAGCCTATGCAACTCTCCCTAGAATTGCACTACAATTAGAGATGTGGTCCCATATTTTCTTTCCTGGCTTCTCTGCCCCTCTTAGGGTCCCACTTGATGTGACCCTAGTGACTTTCAGTCTTTTCAGTCACCTCTTTCATTCTCTCATAATGGAATAATAAAGTCCTTGCATATTTGATCCTACTTTTTGTCTGCTTTGTGGAAGACCTGGGTTAAATATTACAGGTCATGTGGTAAAATTCTTATTTAAATGTCATATTATATATTTGTACATGTTGTATATATAATATTGTATATATATAAATATATATATATAAAATTGTATATATAATATTGTATTATATAATAAAAACACTCAAGTATATATTATATATACTTCAAGCATATATATTCAAGTTCACATATTCTATGTGAACATAATATGTATATGTGCAAATTAGCCATGGAATATAGTATATCTTCAGTTCACCATTAATTTACTCCTGAGGCCACCTCTTATTTCAGTCTTAGCTTGCATCTGTCATAACTGTTATTCTCTCAAGCAACCTAGAAACATGTGCTTTTAATGCCTGTGGAAGTATCTTTAAAGAGTGTAAGGTAGGTGTGAATTGAAAGTTGTGTTTCTCTTTCACTCTCAAAGAGTCACAGCATGAAGTGCTTCAGAAGGTTCTGGGAATTGAATATTCTCCATATGTGGCAATGATCAGCTCCATCATGCATCTACCTAATGGGCTACCCCCATCCCTAGTTTTATTCTCCTGACCTTCACTTCTGGGTGAGTGGAAATAACTCTTGGTGCTGTGACTTTCGGAGTAGCCCACACTTAAATCTTTTTAAACCATATCTTTTAAAACTAAATAAAACAATAACTATATAATATCAAACTAACATATTATCTAAAATTAATACACTACTACCAGCTATTTTACTGAAATGATTCTTTTCAGACTCTACTCTTTTTATGGACATACACATTTAAAATAATATAACGGTAGACAATTGACTAGTGACATTAAAAGCAAATAATGAAATCAGGGATCCTGTTCTAATTAAATATTTTCCTCGGTTTTACACATTTCGTGACAATGAACTTCTCCATTAACATTTTTTCTCTCATCTTTTCTAATTATTTGGTTGTAGCTTTGTTTCTTTAGAAATATTTCCTTGGGTATTACATTGTTCTTAGGATGGAGCCTAAGAACAACAATAACATTTTTTGTTATGTTTCTGGAAGACTCGTTCATTTGCGGTTGTCACAGTTAGACCTCTGGAATTGGAGATCTTGTTTGTTGAGCAGATTGTAGACCAAAAGCTAGGTTAGAGCTTTTTGTTGTTGTTGTTGGTCCCGGGATGCATACTGTCTAGTCCTGGTTGTAACAACCAGTCATCTGTATATAGCATTCTTGGTTTTTGCACAGATCAAAGGGTGACATGTCTTCTGATTTTGTCTTATCGTTGGCTGGTGAGGAAGGATAACTTGCTCTTAGATCTAGTTGTTCCCATTTCCTCGTTGTCAGGTTATCAATTTAGAACTGGCGTATGTTGGCGTCAGAGCAGCATTATGAATGCCCTGGAGGGGATTTGGTTCCTGGAGCTGCTGTGGAGAACTTTGTCGTTTCTATGTCTGGGATCCAGGAGTCAAGGCTCGACAGTAGGTGCCTATTTTCCTGGAGTCTAGGTTGGTTCCACATGACATACATTCAGGGTGGGAGATGTCCCTGTGTTGTAAAAAAGTATAAGTTCTTATCCCTAATAGATAAGAGCTTGTTTTTACATGTAAACTTTCCCCTATTTTTAATATGCCTTTGCAGGAAGAAGTGGTGCTACATTATATTGCTGGTGGATTTGGCGGTGGAGAGAGAAGAAAACAGACCCATGACAAAAACTAAAAATATATATGCTCAGATATATCTAAAGAAAAAATAGTTTCTTAAAAGAAAAAAAAAGATTAAATAAAAAACATAATTAAAGGAATAAAGTGGGACCGGGAGGGATAGCATGGAGGCAAGGTGTCTATCTTTCCTGCAGAAGGACGGTGGCTCATATCCCGGCATCCCACATGGGGTCCCCATGCCCACCAGGGGCAACCTCCGAGCACAGAGCCAGGAGCACCCTCTGAGCGCCGCCAGCTGTGACCCAAAAGAAGCAAAAAAACCAAATCACATCAAAAAACAAAATCTAGAACAAAACAAATAAAAAAAAAAACCGAACAAGGGGGGAAAAAAGAAAAAGGAAGAAAGTGATACAGGAGATTACTTTACATTTGGGGAGAAACAGTATAAGAGGTAGTGTTATATAGGTCTATACTTATGATGATAGTATAGGCTTCCCTATTGTCTTTTGAGATTTCTTTTGTGAGTTGTGGGCTCCAGGCAAGGAGGTTTTGGGTAGAGTTCTTGCACTGGATGTCCTTTTGGAGCTAATGTGGTATCAAGCCACAGTCCACATTAGGGAGAGGTGACTAGGAGGGCCACACTGGATGAGTCAGTAGGGTTGTTGGTTGTATTTTCTTGCTGGGAACAAGGTGTGAGTTTGAGTGGGTGTCTCTTCACTTGGGTATTGGGTACTGGTTCGTTGGAGTAGGAGGTTGGTCTTGATGCCTAATGGGTTAAGAACTGAGGGTGAAGAGTTATAATATGGTGGGGATATCGGGGATTGGATTAAGGGGTAAAGGAATAGTCAGGTTTCTGATGGAGGAGAGGGGAATACTTCATGGGAGGGGTTATATAGGGTATAGGTATGGGTTGTTTGTGGTTCAGGTTTGTCTCTTAAGGAGGATTCCTATCTCTGTGTGCTCCTGCCCACATATAAACATATATTATAGTAGTTAGCTTAGGTATATATTAATGTAGAGAGGTGGGGAGGGCAAGAGATACGCTGAGTACAGAAAGATAGGTAGGTATAGTACTTGAAAGGAAAGGAAACTAATAGATCAACTTTGGGATATGTATAGGTTTCGTGTCTCGAGCACTAACCATTGTGTTAGTGAGGTCTATCTATATAGGCGTTTACCCTTTGCAGTATTGTCCGCAGCACCCTATATATCAGCTTTCTTTCCTTTCCTATAGAGGAGGTAACTGTGGTTTTTAGTTGACATGAATTGAATTGATGATAATGAGAGGAGAAGGTGGAAGAGGGAGACAAGAAGAGAGAAAAGGAAAAACAAAATAGAACAAAACAAACCAACAATTAAACAACAACAACAAAACAATATAAAGTAATGAGAAGAGAGGGTAAAAGAGCAAGGGCATGTTAGTTTGCCTGAACATGTTCGATGCTTAGGCCCTATAGTAAAAATCTATAGGTCACGGTTGTTGCTTCGGTGGTCTGGCTGGTCATGCATTTCAGGTCCTAAAAGAAGGCATAATCTAGAGATAAAGGGTGTGTTAAAGAGTTTTATCCGGACATTTTCATAATGCAAGCTGAGTATGGTGCCTCGTGTGACTCAGCACTGAGGTACCTCCGTAGGATGTTCACCCTTTGTATCCAGGAACTTCTATAGGCAGAAAAACTGAGAGGTTATTTTAAATGTGGTAAGGTTAAGGCATTCAACCATAATGTTTTAAAATGTTTCCGTTGGAGTCAATAATTTCCTGTCATAATCTTTACTTGTAATCCTGTATAAGATCCCTAGTAAATTACGCAGTTGATATTTTCTTTATAAGTAAAAGATTGCATGGAATGAGTAGGCAGAAAACTTTCATATCATTAAATAATGTGCACTGCAGAATTTATTAAGGGCGAATTATGTGTTTGTATGTTCCTTAGCTTCTGGGTAAGAATCAATTAAGATTTATAATTTTAAGCTACAGAAACTTTGTTATCATCATCAAAATTGTTATTTAGATAAATAAAGTTTGTGAAGAATATTATAGTGTTTATACATATGGCAGAAGTCTATGGATCTAGTGTGAAATATAAGGAAAAATTAACTGTTTTATATTTCAGAAAGTTTGACTGAGGGGTTAGGGAGACACTACAGCATGTGAGGTATTTTTCTTGCACTTGCTTGACCCAGGCTTGATCCCTAACACTCTATATTGGTCCCACAATCCTTGCTAGGTAAGATTATTCCCTGAGAACAGAACCAGAAATGAGACTGACACCACCAGGTGAGTTCCACAAACAAACAAAAAGGGAAGTAGCTGAAAGCAAAACTTATGCATTTCTTTAAGGAAACCTGGTCACTAGAATCTTCATTACCACTTAAATGCCTCGGTTTAAAATTGAAACCTAGTGAATCCATCTTTTGTTAAGTACACTTCTCCTTCTTATCTTCCTTTTTCACTTTCTCTTCCTCCTCCTCCCCCTCATTTATTTCCTTCCCCCTCCTCCTCCTCATTTTTCTCCTCTTTCTTCTCCCCTTTTATCTCCTTCTTCTCCTTTTCTTATTTTAGGCATACGAGTCCATTGATTACTAGCTATATAATCTCAGTCTTCTTAGATAATAAACTGGGACCTATACATGGGGCAAGAAGAAAAAAAATTTGCACACCCTTTAGCTTCATATCTATAAAAGTTTGGAAAACAGCCTAATAAAGTTTGGGAAGAATGATATAAAAAATTGTCTTCCTACCCTGCTATGCAACATAACATTCCCACCAAAAGTAAAAGAGAAGGGAAAGATATTGCTAGAACAGTCAGTGAGAAGTTGGTTTGTCCAAAATAGAACAAATTTCTATTATTTTATTATGATTATTCCTAGAGTATCTAGCAAGGACAGCAGATTGATGATAGGGGTGATCTCACTAGAAGAGTGAGATCTATATGTGATAAAGTTGCATATTTAAATGGAAAAGAGTCAAAAAAGTTTTTCATATTTCTGTTGAGATGGATTACTACCAAAATAATCCATATTTATAAAGAATTGTTTCCCCAATTCTATTCCTAACACACGGCAAGAAACAACTATTCTTGACTTTTTGAATTTAGACTTGCACTCTTATTCTATTTACAGATTTTTCTTTAAATTTAGAGTTGCTGGCAATTCTTGTCCTATTATCAATGGTGAATGTGTCCTCCTTCAAAATTTAGCAATTTATGCTGGCATAAGAATAGTTTGATTCAAAGTTAAAATGATCCTAAAATCCCAGTCGTGACCAGGAATCTCCTTTCTCAATGAGTAAACCTTCTTTGAATAACCTCTACTGCATTAATTGTCATTATATTTAAGAGTCCTACCAGAAAGAACTCTGTCTTCACATACCTGGATGCTTTAGTCACATATATTATTTGGAAACAGTAAATAAAACTTAAGATCATGGAAATCTGTGAACACATAATATTGAAAATATTAATGAAAAATTTTAAGTTAGATGAGGTGCATGGGGAATTGACATTGAACAATGACAGAAAGACCCTGGTCCATTTTTCAGATTGGCATGGGAGGGATTTTGCCTTCAGATTTATGTCAGGTAGATGAAAATGATGGAAATATGTGTTATTTGAATGCATATTAATGGGCTTATATGTCTGGCTCCCCAACTTGAATACAAAGTACCAGGCATTATTGTAGCATGTATAATACAGGGGAAGAAAAAAATTACTAATCCCTTGGTGAAGATAAAATTTTAGCTAGATAATTGCAAATATTAACCAATTTTATAACATTTCGTATTTCTTTTTATTCTTTTTTATAAGAATATGCAAAGAGAAGGTACTGTGATATGGTATAATATGTGATCTGAATGACACAAAGGTCTGTCTAATTTATATGTGTATGCAGTAGGAAAGAGTCTAGAATGACATGCCTCAAAGTGTCATATTTGAATTGTGACCTTAAGGATAATAAGAAATTACTCAGTTCGCTGTCCATAAATAATAGCCATCTAAGAGGACAGAGAAAACTCTGTGTAGCATTCAGGCTGTTAAAAGGAGCAAAGAAAGACAAATACTGCAAGAAGGTGTGTATTAGGAATTTAAACTGCCAAAGATGGTGTGAGGTGCCCCTACAAGGGAAGCAGTTCTTGTGATCACACAGAATGGTGTCAATTGAATTTGGGTTCATCTGGCAAAAGTGCAGAGTTTATAGAGGGACCAAGGACAGAGTAGATTTTTTTGTAGCAAGGTGGCTCAAAGCACAGGGAAATTATCTTGCTTCCCTGAAACAGGCTGAGGTTGGAGAAAAATATATGGATTTGAGACATAAATCAGAGCCAATATATTGGATTTGGAACAAAAAAGGACCTTGGTTTATGCAATTGGTTAAAATATGGGTTCAGTCTAAAGAGTTGATCCTGAAAGAGGACAAGAGTCAGATGATGTAAGGGCTGAAGGGTCTCTATTAATTTAAGGAAATGATAAACCTGAGTTATCTTTGAGCTCTCCTAGTGATGAGATCAAATCAAGAGTTTGTTTTTGAAGCCTAAAAGGAGAGTCTAGTTTAGAAAAAGTAAAAATGTAAGTTATCCGTTAACTGGTATTTATCAAAAGTTTGTGTCTGAGGGAGTTACCTAAGAGAATATCATAAACAGAGAAGCCAACATGGAAACTAACCTTGCACTCCAACAGTGTGGGCAGGAAAAGCAGGAATATTTAAAAAAAAAAAAAAAGGGCTTCAAGTAGCTTTATTTTTTAATAAAAGTAACTATCAAAAGCTATTTATGCCTGATAACAATGAGTGCAGAAATATTAGTTGGATAGATACATAACTAAACATCTTAACTGTTTGGGAGCTTTTGGGTAAGGTGTTGGATAGTGAATTACTGTATCTTTTTCTCTATTGACTCCACAGGAAAGAATAAAAATAAAGAAACCAGAAAGAAACATTCCATTCTTTTGCCTTTCTTGCTCCAAAGGGTCTCACGGTCCATTTTGTTCAGTGAGATATAAGCCCAAGTTGGCTGGGAACCTTTGCGAAAACATTGCTTTCAGGATTGAAAGGAGAAATGTAACAGATGCTTCCTCCTTGGTTTTTTCTTTTGTGGGTACCTGGTGCTTAAAGATACTACAGCAGTATTGTGATCACAAAGCATTGAACACGAGAAGACAATGAAATAGCCTGTTTCAATGCTGAAAGAAGCCAATGCACGTGCGCGTGCTTGTTCACACACACACACACACACACACACACACACACATCCCACACATACACACACATACACTGGTGTCTGCTCATACCAGACACTACATCCCACAAGGAAAACAACCCCTATTTGTTTAACCCACTCATACTAATGTTTTCTGTTGCTTTCACAAAAACAACAACAACAAAACATTTTTAAGTGCAAATGATTTGCACGGTCCCAAATATTCACTAATATCCAACAGGAGTCTTGTCAGTAAAATGTTTGCACATATTTTTTATTTTGCAAATAACTATTGTGGGCATTTGGGCAGAATAAATCAGTTTCTTTCTTGGTCAGTTTCCACAGTATTAATGAGGGGTTGAGATTTTGGTTTCTTATGGGACTGCAGGTCAAATCCAAATGTTTGCTAATGTTGCCTCACACTGGGGAATCACATGATGGAAGGCACATTGCTTATGTGCATTCCACTTTTTCTCCATAGGACACGTATTTCCAAACACATATTTCTAAATAGATTGAGTTCAGTGACATGGGCTATCTCAAAACAAAGCAAATAATTGCCTGTTGAATCTCAGATGTTTTTCTTATTCCTATTTGTATTTTCTTTCTTTTCTTTTTTTAATATACTTTATTTGGAGGTCCTGAGGAAGGGGAGGGAGAGGATAAGACAGAGAGAGAGAGAGAGAGAGAGAGAGAGAGAGAGAGAGAGAGAGAGAGAGAGAGAGAGAGAGAGAGAGAGAGAGAGAGAGAGAGTGAGTACCCTGGTACACAGCCCAGCATGAAAATAAGAAAGCCCCCAACTCAGGAGGGGAGATGGGGACTTTGTGTGCTTGGGCACCATGTACCCAAGTAACACATGTGCCCCTGTGTATGTATATATATATATATATATATTTGGTTTTCGGGCCACACCCAGTGATGCTCAGAGGATACTCCTGGCTATGCACTCAGGAGCTATGCTCCTGGCTTGAGGGACCATATGGGATGCCAGGGGATTGAACTGCGTTTGTCCTAGGCTAGTGCGGGCAATGCAGACGCCTTACCACTTGCACCACCTCTCCGGCCCCTGTATTTCTTGATTTATCTTCTGAGCCTAAAGTTTGTACTATGTGATATGAAGATTTTGCTCCTTAACATGATGAAGTGACACTTGATAATCTTATCCGTGTGTCTGTTCCCTCTTGAGTAGAGTCCTTCACAGTTGCCCTCGAGTTCAATCAGTGGCTCTTCACTCTCCCCCGCAGAACAAAAGCACTTTCCATTTGTGGGAAAAATCACCCCATGCTGTTATTTGTCAGCTAGTCACCATGCAGCTGACAAATCTCCAAAGCCAGTTGTGAAAGACAACCCTCCCCTGACTTCCCCAGCACTTCCACTTTGCAGCCAAACTATAAATGCCCTCCCAGAGGTATTAGGTGGGCTCTTTTTCTGTGTTCTTGACAAGAAACAAGAAAATGAAAAGTTGCACGAAGCTGGAAAAATCACAGAAACCTGGCAGGGGATGACTTTCACCTGAGCAATTTGTCAGCTCCAAAGGGACATCTGAAGCTAGTTTTAAGAATAAGTATCCTGTTCTCATTTCCACCAGTTTGTCTGGCAATAATTATTGTAAAAGGGACAGCCATCCCCCAGTCCTGCAGTGCACCTGTGTAGGCTCAATAAATATAACCGACCTGCACTATTAATTAACATTGATGACAAAAGTCAGACAGGTCTCAACTTATTACAATATTCACTATTTTTTTTAAATTGGGGGGGGTGCATGCTTGTTTCTAGTTTCAATCTGTCTGAATATCCTGGTCTACAACATTCACCTCATTGGGTGGAAACCTAATGCTCTTCACATTTCTGTTACCAGATTTCTCTTCCCCAGGGCCACCAGAAAACTAGTCCTGTGATGTGCAAAGAGGTGCATGACAATTCAATAGCAGGAATAGCTCTTCTGGAAATTAACGTCATCATGAACGTCTGTTCACATCAACTCAATCCAATTTTAGTTTCCCCCACTCCACATACCCTGCGCAGACCCCTGGTTCTATTAGATCTGTCGAGATATAATAAAGATCATACCTAAAGGGAGAGGTCAGTTTGTAAGAGAAAAACAAGCATCATAGGCTTGAAAATAATTCAGAGTCAAAGACCATATTTTCTAATTCTGTATCTGTCACTGGTTTGTCAAATGCTTGAAGTTTCTTAATTGTTGTGCCTTTGTCTGTGGACAAAATGGAACCTTTATTTCTAACACTGATGTTCTAAGGATTAAGTGTTAGAAAATTGTCTTGAAAATATGAAATGTTATGTCAATAATAGCAGACTACTTGAATAGATATTACTGAAGAAATCTTGAACTAACTGGACCATCTTACTTTGTTCTGTCCCAGGAATAGCTGTGTATATAACAAATATATCTATATATGCATAACAAACACATAGATACTCTTACCCATATGCATAATAGAACACTAAAAAATTTATTGATAATGTTTCCTAGGAGGATGGATGACTTGAATGAAAATTTACTTGTTGTCTTCTCTAATGGATGTGTAAAAGGTTATCTCTAGACAGATTTGCCCATAATTTCATGTTGATCATGCTATGTCTAATGAATATAAAGTAAGGGTCAGAAATAAATGCACCTTCAGTAGTAACAACATTTATCAGATTACTAAGTTTTGATCTTAGTTAAAAAGCATATTAGCATCCACCATATTTGTAAATATATATTTACAAATATATATTTCCCAGAACTGCTGTCCTATGCAAAACAAACAGAACCCTGGAAAGTAGGTGGATATTATAATAAATGGCACAAAGCTAAGGGTAACAAAGCAGTGGTGTAATTATTCTCAGTATGATATGTTGATGCAAGGAATCTTTGGCTTCCTTTAAACAGCATCTTGTCAATTTCTCTACATTAGTATGGGAATCACTAGCATGCACAATTTTACCCATCAGTATGATGCCCAATTATTTGAAACGGGTGAAAACTTTCTGCCATTTTCCAACATGATAGACATAACCTTTATATTTAGCAATTGCTGAGATGTTTCACGATATAAATTTTATGAACTTATTTGTGTTTTCTCTCACCTCAATTTCAGTTTCTATTCAAATAATCAAGTTTTAATGAAACTTTGCATTACTTTGAAGATTCAGATTCATAGCTCTAGAGGTAACTTAGCTGTGCTAGAATATTTATATGACAACTGAAAGATGGTTAAATCTAATTTGAGGGCAATTTTGTTTTATAAGCCACACTATGTGGTGCTCAAGGGTTACTCCTAGCTCTGCACTCAGCAATTACTCCTTAGAGGCTCAGGCCACCATATGGAATGTGGGGTATTGAACCAGGGTTGACAGTATGCAAGGCAAGCACCAAGCCTACTGTGCTATCACTCTGGCCCCTAGCAGCTATTTTAAAACAAGAATTTTTTTTGCTAGGTGCTTTATATATAGCATGCAGTAGGTGGAATTATATACTTCTATAGTCCTTTCTGGGTATATAATTCAACTTCTTAGTCTCATTCAAATCACATATCCAGTCATCCATAAAAATAGTATAAATGTGGCTCAATGTTAGACTGAAGAAGTTAATACTTGTCCCCAAAGTACTAAATTATTATAATGTACATTTGCCTAGAAAATAATTACAGATGTTTATTTGCATATATTACATAATTTCAGCATCCTCTTTTATGCTGAGTTTATATGCAAATGACACTTATAGAAAAAATTCAGGGCTTGGATCTTATCCAAACTACATTGTCCCCCCCTTTTATTTATGGTGGACTTTTCTTTTTGAACAATTTTTCTGCTTTCTTCTGAGACATTTCACAGTCACAGAAGTGACCATGCACTTTGGTTTCAGTTAAGACTCTTAAGATAGGTACTTGATTAGATTTTATTTATTTATTTATTTATTTATTTATTTATTTATTTATTTTTGTAGACTTCTAATATATGGATTTCTTTTTTTTTTTTTCTTTGAAAACAACTACTGCCCTCATATAAGAAGTCAGTTAGTTGTTCTCTAGAACCCTGGCAGCTAGATTCAGGGCACATGACTTAAGTTATAACCAACCAGATATCCCACCCAGAACTCAGCCTGGAACAAGCAAAAACAGCCCAACGTGGGGCAGGTGAGATAATACAGCAGGTAGGGCATTTGCCTCTCAAGCAGCCAAGCCAGGTTCCATCTTGAGCAACTCATATGAGCACCACCACGAGTAATTCCTGTGCACAGATATAGGAGTAACCATGAGCACCACTGGGTGTGTCCCCAAACAAACAAACAAAAACAAAAAAAACTAAACAACCTAACATTCAGAGAACCATTACAAATGGAAAATATTTACTGTCATGTATCCCCCCAACCGGTCACTCAGAACTCTCAATGAAGACTATGCCTGTTCTTGAATTTCATATAATCATACATAACATATAAAAGATATGATAATAGGGGCTGAAGTGATAGCAAAGCGGTAGGGCGTTTGTCTTGCACGCAGCTGACCCAGGACAAACCTGGTTAGATCCCTGGCATCCCATTTGGTCCCTCAATCCAGGAGAGATTTCTGAGCGCATAGTCAGTAGTAACCCATGAGCGTCACCAGGTGTGGCCCAGAAAACAAAAATGAAAAAATGAAAAAAAGATATGATAATAAAATATTATTAAATATTATTAAATACGGGGCCGGAGAGATAGCATGGAGGTAAGGCGTTTGCCTTTCATGCAGGAGGTCATCGGTTCGAATCCCGGCGTCCCATATGGTCCCCCGTGCCTGCCAGGAACAATTTCTGAGCCTGGAGCCAGGAATAATCCCTGAGCACTGCCGGGTGTGACCCAAAAACCACAAAAAAAAAAAAAAAAAAAAAAAAATATTATTAAATACAATATAAAATATTATAATAGATGGCATATAATCATATATGCAGAATATAATTTCATATAACCATACACAATAAGTATAATGATAATAGATATCATTGTATAGAAATAATCATACAGGATACAGTTTATATAATCATACTGAATGAATATATTATTAATATATAATAATAGGGTTATAACCATACTGCATAGAATTTCACATAAGCATACAGAATAGATTCATGTCTGCCTTCCTTAACTCAGTTTACATTGTTGAGTGTGAAGGCCTTGGTAGTTGTTCAAAAGCACTCTAAAATCTGAATATAGTTGACTTTGTCCCTTCATCTTTCCCCCTAGTCCCTTTCATTTTTGGCTCCTGCCCAGTGTTTTGGTCCATGATCTGTGGTTCTGTGCTCAGGGACCATTCCTAGTGGAGATTGGGGAACCATTGTAGGGGTGAAGCCAGAATCAACTGCTTGCTGCCTCTCTACCCACTGTACTATTTGCCCAACCTGTCCATTCATCTTTTGATTATTTTTCAGATTTGTGCTATTTCGAATAAAATGTGTAAAATAAATGTAAAAATAAAAATAACATACAGGATAGTGGCAGTGAAATGACAATCTCTAGACAAATCAAAAAGTCTAGAAAAGGTAGAGGAATAAGAGTTGGGTATTAACTCTTGCTCAATCTTGTGTTATGTGTGTATGTGTGTATAAATATGGGAACTCTAACTCTTCACTAAATATTCTGAAGACAATTAACTGTGTCAAAGCTTCTGAAATGTCCCATATTCCAAATTTGTTTAATATTTGTTGTCTTCTCATGGGGGCATACCCTACAGTTCTCAGGACTTACTCCTCTTTTTGAACTCAGGGATCAATCCTGGCAGGCTCAGAATACTAGTTGGATTGTTGGGATCAAACCCAGGTTGGCCATATGCAAACAAACACACTACCCACTGCACTGTCACACTGGCCCCCACCTTGTGAACTTTATTGATCCTAACCTCATACCTGCAGGACATGTGGCTTAGCACTGAGCAGCATCTTTGGCACTAATAAAGCTCTTTTGAACTTCACCAAGGTTTGTTTGCTTACAGATAGTAAATTGCAATGTAGATTATGTCATTTCTTTGCATAGAGTCATTTTCAGATCCCGTGCTAAAATAAATACCTTTGTATCATAGCAATTTAAAAGCCGTGAACATTTTTTTCTCAGTTCTGTCACACTGCTTGACATCTTCCCTCAACCCGTTGCATCTTTACATTTTTTACACTCTAGTCTGACCAGACAATTTCCAGCCACCTGCCCCAATCTATATTCATTTCCGTGCTTATCAGAAATGCATCTGTCATTTGATTTTATGTTAATTTGTGGAATTTAGGTTTATATTTAATATCTTCTGTCACTAAAAATACTCTAGATTTTAGATTCCTATAGATTTCTAGTCATCAATCAAGACTTCCCCAATTAGAGATTGCCACCGCCTCCACCACTGCCTACACAACAAGGAGCAGCAGCCTGATCATTGCTATAATTTTGAGACCAAACCTAGCCAAGAAGCCGCAGCTGAAGCTGAGAGACTGAGGTGACCTGGTAATGCCCAAGCAGGGTAGAGCTAGGTCTCTGCCACCAACCCCATTCCAAAGGGTAGCAGCCTGATCATTGCTGTGGCTTTGAGAACAACCCCAGCTGAGAAGCCCTGGCTGAAGCTGAGAGACGGAGGTGACCTGGAAACACCCAAGCAGGGTGGAGCTAGAGGAGTGCTACTGCTCTGCTTCATGGCCACTTGCAACTTCTAGCCAATGAACTATTACACATTAAAACAAACAAACAAACAAACACACACACACACACAACAAGTCTGACAATGGGGAAACAATGCAAGTGAGCACCAGGCATAGAGAATGAAGATGGTAGCTCTCATGACCCAAAAAGTGCCAACCACCTAATTAGCTTCTCAGAGATGGGGATTAGAAAAGAAGTATGTAGGATCCTGATAGAAAACAAAGAAAGCATAGATCAAGCTGAACAGAACACAAATAAGAATCAAGAAGATATGAAGATAGAAATAAAAAAACTCCAAACTTAAATAACAGATCTGAAAAATTCAGTAGATGAAATGAAAGATCAATGGAAAACCTCTCCAACAGAGTAACAGCAGCTGAGGACAGAAACAGTGAGCTGGAAGATGAGATGCATAACAACTCCATAAATCAGAAGAGATTGGAAAGAACCTTAAAGCAAATGATCAGATAATGGAAAAAGTACTTAAAGAATGTGAACAGATGAAAATAGAAGGCTTTGATAAACTCAATGGAAACAACATAAGAATCATTGGAGTTCCAGGAACAAGGAAGAAAATCCCCAGGAAAAGTCAACAGTCAAGGACATCACTGCAAGAAACTACCAAAACTATAAACTGTATATAACCAAATTCTACATGTTCAAAGAGTACCAATTAAAAAAGACCCAAAGAAAAGCACCCAAGACACATCCTAGTCACAATGATAAATCCCACAGATAGGAATAAATACTGAAAAAGCAAGCTCAAAAGGAAAATTACATACAAAGAAGCATCCTCAAGATTTATAGAAGACTTAGCTTTCCGGCCAGAGTTGTGGATAAGAGAGACTCTGCTGGGCCCCTTAAGCTCGGCAGACATTTTGGGGCTTCCCCGGGCTGCTTCAACCTGAGAACATTGATCTTCTAAGCATTTATCCCCCGATGGCTTGCCTCGGCTGAGGTGAGTATTTTCAGGCCTGAGTTGTGGATAAAGTGGACTGCTGGGCCCCTTAGACTCCGCAGAATTTTGGGGCCTCCCCCAGCTTTCTTCAACCTGTGAACTTTGATCTTCTCTGGCATTAATCCCTTGAGGGTGTGCCTCGGCTGAGGTGTGTCTTTCCAGCCGGAGTTGTAGATAAGAAAGACTCTGCTGGGCCCCTTAAGTTTAGCAGACATTTTGTGGCTTCCCCGGGCTTGCTTCAACCTGGGAACTTTGATCTTCTATGGTATTCATACCCTGATGGCTTGCCTCAGCTGAGGTGAGTGTTTCCCGGCCGGAGTTGTGGATAAAGCTGACGCTGCTGCCCCCGTAAGCCCACCTATAAGGGGTAGAAGCAGAGGAGTGCTGCGGCAGCGCACTCCACCTAGCCAATGAGTACCACCACAACACGTAGAAAAACCCACAGCATACGTGTTACAATGGGGAAACTACGCAGACCAACTTCAGCCATAGAGAATGAAGATGGAAACTCTGATGACCCAACAATGGCCAACCGCCTAAACAGTCTTCAGAAATGGAGTTTAGAGAAGAAATATGGAAGTTGCTCACAGAACTCAAAAAAAGTATAAATCAGAACACTAATAAAAATCAAGAGAATATGAAGATAGAAATTAGAAAACTCCAAACTGAAATATCAGGTCAAATAACAGGTCTAAAAAACTCAGTAGACAAATTGAAGAACATAATGGATGAGCTTTCCAACAGGTTAAAAGCAGCTGAGGATAGAATTAGTGCACTGGAAGATGAGATGCATAACAAATTTACACAGCAGAAGAGATTGGATAAAAGACTTCAATCAAAGGATCAGGCAATGGAAAAGTTACTCAAAGAATATGAGCAGATGAAAATAGAAGTCATTGATAAGCTCAACAGAAACAACTTTAGAATCATTGGAGTCCCAGAGACCCAAGAAGATAATCTCCAGGAAGAATAAACGGTCAAGAACATCATTACAGAGAAAATAACAGAGCTAAAGAAAACATGTGACCAAATTCTGCATGCACGAAGAGTACAAGCTAAAAAAGACCCCAGGAGAAACACCCCAAGACACATCCTAGTCACCATGACAAATCCCACATATAGAGATAGAATACTGCAAGCAGCAAGATTGAAAAGGGAAATTATATTCCAGGGAGCATCCTTGAAATTTACAGCAGACCTGTCACCCAAAACACTCAAGGCCAGAAGGCAGTGGTGGGATATAGTGACAAAACTCAATGAAATAAATGCTTTGCCAAGAATACTGCACCCAGCAAAACTCACTTTCAGGTTTGAAGGAAGTATACATGGCTTCGCAGATAAACAGCAGCTCAAAAACTTTGCAAACTCAAAACCAGCCTTAAAAGAAAAACTGAAAGATCTATTCTAAAGACAAGACAAAACAAAAAACACACCAAACTTCTACACAAAGATGGCAATAAATCCCATGACAATTATTTCTCTCAATGTCAATGGACTAAATGCACCTATTCAGAGGCACAGAGTGGCAAAATGGATCAAAAACTGAAGCCAACCTTCTGCTGTCTACAAGAAACACACCTGAATAGTCAGAATAAACATAGACTCAAAATCAAAGGCTGAAGGAAAATCATTCAAGCAAACAACACCCTTAAAAAGCAGGGGTGGCCATACTAATATCAGATGACACAAACTTTATACTCAGAAAAGTTGTAAGGGAAAAAGATGGATATTATGTACTAATCAAGGGATTTGTACAGCAGGAAGAAATCACTCTCCTAAACATATACACACCCAATGAGGGACCAGCAAAGTATTTAATACAATTGTTGACAAATCTGAAGAAGGATATCAATAGTAACACAATAATTGTGGGAGATCTCAACACAGGCTTGTCAACATTTGATAGGTCAATCAAATGGAAGCCCAACAAAAATATACTAGACCTCAAAAGAGAAATGGAAGAAAGAGGCCTTGTAGATATATATAGGACACTCCATCCTCAGAAACCTGGATAAACATTCTTTTCCAATGTACATGGATCATTCTCCAAGATAGACCATGTGCTGGCACATAAAACATACCTCCATAAAATCAAAAAGATAGAAATTTTGCAGGCTACCTTCGCTGACCACAAGGCTCTGAAGTTAGATGTGAACTACAAAGGGACACAGAAGAAAAAATTTAACACCTGGAAGTTAAACAGCCTCATACTGAATAACCAGTGGGTCCGAGATGAAATCAAGGAGGAAATCAAAAGGTTCCTGGAAACAAATGACAATAAAAACAGAAACTATCAGAACTTATGGGACACAGCAAAAGCAGTACTGAGAGGAAAATTTATAGCTTGGCAAGCACACATCAGTAAGGAATAAGGAGCTTACTGAGTAGCTTAACGACACAGCTAATAGAACTAGAAAGTGCTCAACAAAAGGACCCAAAAAATAGGGAGACAGAAGGAAATAACAAAGCTGAGAGCAGAAATCAACGAATTGGAAACCCAAAAAACAATCAGAAAAATCAATGATAGCAGAAATTGGTTCTTTGAAAAAATAAACAAGATTGATAGACCATTGGCAAAACTCACAAAGCAAAAGAGAGAGAGAAACTTGATAATGCATATTAGAAATGAAAAGGGAGAGATCACTACAGATACTGCAGAGATTCAAAGGGTATTCAGAGAATACTTTGAGAAACTCTATGCCACTAAATATGAGAACCTAGACGAAATGGATAAATTTTTGAACTCATATAACCTTCCATGGTTGAAGGAAGAGAATGTAGCATATCTAAACACCCCCATCACTATTGAGGAAATTAAAACCAAAATAAAAAATTTGCCCAAATAAAAAAGCCCAAGCCCTGATGGATTCACAAATGAATTCTTTCAAACCTTTCAAGAGGAACTACTACCAATCCTGGCCAGGCTCTTTTATGAAATCGAAAAAACAGGAACACTTCCAAATAGCTTTTATGAAGCCAACATCACCTTAATACCAAAACCAGATAGAGATGCTGCCAAAAAAGAAAATTACAGATCAATATCCCTGATGAACACAGATGCAAAGATCCTCAACAAAATCCTGGCAAATTGCCTCATTAGGAAGATCATCCACTAGGATCAAGTAGGTTTCATCCCAGGAATGCAAGGATGGTTTGACATCCGTAAATCTATCAACATAATACACAACATCAACAACAGGAAAAATAAAAACCATATGATCATATCAATAGATGCAGAGAAAGCATTTGATAAGGTTCAACACCCATTCTTGATGAAAACTCTCAGCAAGATAGGAATAAAAGGAACATTTCTCAATATAGTTAAAGCCATCTACCAGAAGCCAGTGGCAAATATTATCCTCAATGAAGATAAACTAAATCCTTCCCTCTAAATTCTGGTACAAGACAAGGCTGTCCTTTCTCACCACTCCTATTCAACATAGTACTGGAAGTACTTGCTATAACAATTAGGCAAGAAAAAGATATCAAGGGGATCCAGACAGGAAAGGAAGAAGTCAAGCTCTCACTGTTTGCAGATGACATGATACTCTACTTAGAAAACCCTAAAGACTCTACCAAAAAGCTTCTAGAAATAATAGATTCATATAGCAAAGTGGCAGGCTACAAAATTAACACACAAAAATCAATGGCCTTTCTATACACCAATAGTAATAAGGAAGAAATGGACATTAAGAAAAAAAACCCATTCACAATAGTGCCACACAAACTCAAATATCTTGGAATCAACTTGACTAAAAATGAGAAGGACCTATACAAAGAAAACTATAAAACTCTGCTCCAAGAAATAAGAGAGGACACGTGGAAATGAAAACGCATACCCTGCTCATGGATTGGCAGGATTAACATAATAAAAATGGCAATAGTCCTCAAGTCCTTATACAGATTTAATGCTATCCCTCTAAAGATACCCATGACATTCTTCAAAGAAGTGGATCAGGCCCTTTTGAAATTCATTTGGAACAATAAACAACCTTGAATAGCTAAAGCACTCCTTGGGAAAAGGAATATGGGAGGCATTACCTTCCCCAATTTTAAGCTATATTACAAAGCAATAGTTATATAAACAGCATGGTATTGGAATAAAGACAGTCCCTCAGATCAGTGGAATAGGCTTGAGTACTCAGAGAAGGTTCCTCAGACATATAACCACCTATTTTTTGATAAAGGAGCAAGAAATCCTAAATGGAGCAAGGGAAAGCCTCTTCAACAAGTGGTGTTGGCACAACTGGATAGCCACTTACAAAAAATTGAACATAGACCCCCAATTAACACCATGTACGAAGGTAAAATCCAAATGGATTAAAGAACTCGATATCAGACCCAAAACTATAAGATAGATAGAACAACACATAGGCAAAACACTCCAGGACATTGAGACTACAGGCATCTTCAAGGAGGAAACTGCACTCTCCAAGCAAGTGAAAGCAGAGATTAACAGATGGGAATATATTAAGCTGAGAAGCTTCTGCACCTCAAAGGAAATAGTGCCCAGGATACAAGAGCCACCCACTGAGTGGGAGAAACTATTCACCCAATACCCATCAGATAAGGGGCTAATCTCCAAAATATACAAGGTACTGACAGAACTTTACAAAAAAAAAAAAAAAAACATCTAATCCCATCAAAAAATGGGGAGAAGAAATGAACAGACACTTTGACAAAGAAGAAATACAAATGGCCAAAAGACACATAAAAAAATGTTCCACATCACTAATCATCAGGGAGATGCAAATCAAAACAATGATGAGATACCACCTCACACCACAGAGAATGGCACACATCACAAAGAATGAGAATAAACAGTGTTGGCGGGGATGTGGAGAGAAAGGAACTCTTATCCACTTCTGGTGGGAATGCCGTCTAGTTCAACCTTTATGGAAAGCGATATGGAGATTCCTCCGAAAACTGGAAATCGAGCTCCCATACGATCCAGCTATACCACTCCTAGGAATATACCCTAGGAACACAAAAATACAATACAAAAACCTCTTCCTTACACTTATATTCATTGCAGCACTATTTACCATAGCAAGACTCTGGAAACAACCAAGATGCCCTTCAACAGACAAATGGCTAAAGAAACTGTGGTACATATACACAATGAAATATTATGCAGCTGTCAGGAGAGATGAAGTCATGAAATTTTCCTATACATGGATGTACACGGAATCTATTATGCTGAGTGAAATAAGTCAGAGAGAGAGAGAAAGAGAGAGAGAGAAATGCAGAATGGTCTCACTCATCTATGGGTTTTAAGAAAAATGAAAGACATTCTTGCAATAATAATTTTCAGACACAAAAGAGAAAAGAGCTGGAAGTTCCAGCTCACCTCAGGAAGCTCACCACAAAGAGTGATGAGTTTAGTTAGAGAAATAACTACATTTTGAACTGTCCTAATAATGAGAATGTATGAGGGAAATGGAGAGCCTGTTTAGAGTACAGGCGGGGGTCGGGTGGGGAGGAGGGAGACTTGGGACATTGGTGATGGGAATGTTGCACTGGTTATGGGTGGTGTTCTTTACATGACTGAAACCCAAACACAATTATGTATGTAATCAAGGTGTCTAAATAAAATAAAAAAGAAAGAAAGAAGGCAGCATATACATGAACAAGAATGGCTTTTATGTTCACTATTATATGTATGCTTCTTATTCACAAAGTTCACATTTACTATCATGTAACATGCACAGTTTCAGAGAAAGATACGGAGGAGCACTTGACAAATGTAGGGAGCATAGTCCCTATAATGTTTATGTATTTTATTTCTTATTGTATTTAGGTTCAAAGAAAAGGAGAATTGTTTGTCAGTGGTAACTCATATGGAAAAGAGAGTGGCAATTAGCAAAGACTAGATTTTATTTGAATCTATGTATCTAAAATACTTCTCCCTGAAATGCAGACTTATAGGCTTTTAGGGGGAAAATGGCATATAAATAATGAACCTCTGGAAGATTTTCTGCAGAACCTATCTCAATTGAGACTTTTTAGTTTTCTTTAAGAAAGGAGAAAGAAAAATGAATGCTTTTCTTTTCCATGTAAATCCATTAGAATATAGTAGCTCGATTCTTTGTTGCACAATTCGTTCTGACACCTCCCTTTATTATGTCACAGCACTTCAAAGACAGTTCTAGATTAGATAATTGCTTTGGAGGAAGGTTTCTATACAGTGAGACCAGCTCCTGCAATTCACAACTCTCTCTCCTCTCTCTCTCCTCTTCTCTCTCTCTCTCTCTCTCTCTCTCTCTCTCTCTCTCTCTCTCTCTCTCTCTCTCTCTCTCTCTCTCTCTCTCTCTCTCACACACACACACACACACACATTGGAACAACAAGCTGTCTTCGCTCTTTCTGTTCAGCATGGCTCCCATCCAGAGCCAATTACAGAAAACAACAGCGCCCTCACACTATTGCCGACAATAATCTCGAGGAAAGAATTGCACCTACTCAAGCCTGAGAACATATTCAAGAAGTTAATTATTTTCCTAGTGTGGTCCTTGGAGCAGTCTTTAAAGAAAAAAATACACACAGAAAAAAAGAAAAAAAGAAAAAAAACCTGCCTCACTCTAAAGTGCCATGGGGTATTATTCTTGAGGAACATATGGGGGACTATATAAAACCAAGTTGTTGCTTATTTTACTTAAAATCAGTTTTTATCTCCTGTCTTATGTTTCCTTGTTTTCAGCACCTTGAAACATCTTCTGTTTGGTTGCTGGGTACAGAGCAGAGCTTCTCCTTGCTTCCCAGAAGTTCCCTTTTATTAGGGGAGTTGGTGAGCCAGAAGGTGCTACCTGAGTTTGCATGTGGAGAGCAGGAAAACTAGAGCACCAGAAATTCATGTTCAGATAGGCTGGTGATATGAGTGGAATGCATTTCTCTAAATTCAGGATCAGTGAAGTTTCATGGCCACAAGTCTTCTATTGAATTATGGAGTTGTGTATATCCTGATTTGGAGAGAGGACGTGAACTGCTGAGACAACTCCCCAATTGAAAGATTCTATAGCAGATATCTTCAATTATTGTTCTGGATAAATAATGTGTGACTGAGTTCAGATGGGCCCTGAGTTGCCTATTTCTATTCTTCTGTTAGTCGGCTAGGGAAATGGTGCTGGAGCCCCAGCAGACAATTGCTGGCAACAGACTTGTGAACTAAGCATTACTTATTGCAAGGGTTTGGGGTTTTTTGTTTATTTGTTTGGGGGAGCACACCCAGCAGAATTAGGACTTACAGCTGGCTCTGTGTTCAGGGATCACTCCTAGTGGTGCTTGGGGGGTTCATATGGGATGCAGGTATCAAATCCATGTCTGCCATGTGCAAGGCAAGTGCCCTACAAGCTATACTATCAGTCTAGTCTCACAAACTTTTGTTTTGGTCTCATTTTTTATTATGCACAAGTCCTTAAGTAGGTATGAAAATAGTGAAAAGAAAACATGAAAATTTAGTCCTAGATACTTAACAGGACTGACTAAGATGGATTGGGATCACCTTAACTCAGTAGTGGTAATGAAGGATAGGATCAAGTCTATGGCCCAATTTCCAAAGTTGACCAGATGAGATACTCAGTGACAGCAAAACTTAAGATGAATCTTTGTTATTACCTTTGAGAAAAGTCATCTAATTTACTAGAAGCTCAGTATTCTCACCTGTAAATTGAAGTCCTAAGAATTTACTATTGTAAAGTTGAATATGCCATTGCCTAAAGAGTAAATACTTATCAAGAGAGTCTTCTCTTCCCACTCCTGAACATCTGAGAGTTGAGTTTACCAGCAAAAGGTAAAGTTGATGGTGACAAGAACCCCTACAGTTAGAAACTAACCATCCTCAACTGCAAAAAAAAAAGCAAACTCAGACCTCCATCTAAGACCATGCACAAAATTCAAATCCAAATGGATTAAAGACCTTGATATCAGACCTGAAATCATAAGGCATATAGAACAACATGTAAGTAAAACACTCCAGGACATTGAAACTAAAGGTATCTTCAAGGAGAAAACATCATTCTGCAAACAAGTGGAAGAGGACATAAACAGATGGGACTATATTAAGCTCAAAAATTTCTGTACCTCGAAGGAAATATTGACTAGGAACAAAGGCCACCTACAGAATGGGAGGAACTATCCACCCCAATACCCATCAGATAAGGGGCTAACATCTTCAAGGAACTTAACAAAAAAAATCTAATCCTATCGAAAAATGGGGAGAAGAAATGAACAGACACTTCCTAGAAGAAGAAATACAAATAGTCAAAAGGAACATGAAAAAATGTTCTACATCACTAATCATCAGGGAGAGGCAAATCAAAACAGCAATGAGGTACCACCTCACACCACAGAGACTGGCACACATCATAAAGAACAAGAACAACTCTCGGGGCCGGAGAGATAGCATGGAGGTAAAGCGTTTGCCTTTCATGCAGGAGGTCATCGGTTCGAATCCCGGCGTCCCATATGGTCCCCCGTGCCTGCCAGGAGCAATTTCTGAGCCTGGAGCCAGGAATAACCCCTGAGCACTGCCTGGTGTGACCCAAAAACCAAAAAAAAAAAAAAAAAAAAAAAGAACAACTCTCATTCACTGCTGGTGGGAATGCCATCTGGTCCAGCTCTTATGGAAAACAATATGGACATTCCTCAAAAAACTGGAAATTGAGCCCCCATATGATCATATGATCAAGCTATACCACTTCTAGGGATAGGATATACGTAGGAACACAAAAACAGAATATAAAAATGCCTTCTCCACACCTATTTTCATTGCAGCATTATTTATAATAGCCAGAATCTGGAAACAACCAAGATGCCCTTCAACAGACAAATGGCTAAAGAAACTGGTGTGTGTGTTTATATATATATATATATATATATATATATAAATATATATTTTTTATTTATATATATATTATTTATATATAGTTTCTTTATATATATATTATATATACACACACAATAGAATATTATGCAGCTGTCAGGAGAGACGAAGTCATAAAATTTTCCTATACATGGATGGGCATGGAAACTATTATGCTGAGTGAAAGAAGTCAGAGGAGAGAGATGGATACTGAATAGTCTCACTCATCTATGGATTTTAAGAAAAATAAAAGACATGATTTTAATGTCTCACAGAGTGGTGGGTGGAGTTAGAGAAATAACTCCACTAGCAACTATCATGACAATACTAATAGTGAGAGAAGTAGAATGCCTGTCTTGAATACAGGCAGGGTTTGGGGGAGGAGGAAGATGGGCGGGGCATTGGTGGTGGGAATGTTGCACTGGTAAAGGGGAGTTGTAATTATGATGCTTAAATAAAGATATTTGAGAGAGAGAGAGAGAGAGAGAGAGAGAGAGAGAGAGAGAGAGAGAGAGAGAGAGAGAGAGAGAGAAACTAACCATCCAGGAATGATTCCTGAGCACAGATCCAGACAGTGATTGTGGCCCAAAGAAACAAAATCAAATCAGTGAATGTGGCCTAGGCAAGTCCTTATCTCCCCCACACTTACAAATATATACAACAGCAGATAATTACAGCTTACTTCTTCACTTTTCTATTTTTATTGATTTTGGTAGGGAGCTGAGGCTAGCTAGTTTCAGTAACTGTTTAAAAATTCAGCTTCCTCCAACAACTAAAAAGCTAAAATTTTGAGTTTCCAAGAGAGCAGTGCAGTGATTAAAATACCCAGTGCATGAGCCAGTCAATGTCCAACGAAATCCAGAGAGAGAATGGCAAATAACTGAGAAATATGGAAAATCTAGGGCAGGAGTGATTGCACAACAGTAGTGATTGCACAACGTTGCCTTGCATGTGGCCGACCTGGGATGGACCCCGATTTAATCCTCTGCATCCCATATGGTCCCCCTAGCCAGCCAGGAGTGATTTCTGAGCACAAAGCCAGGAGTAACCCCTGAGTGCCCAGGATGTGGCCCAAAACAAAAACAAACAAACAAAAAGAAAAAAAGAAATATGGAAAAATTTAGTGTCAGTTTAATATGTGAAGAATTTTAATTTTCTTGGACAAGACACACTCCAGACCCCTGCCTCAGGCCTCTACTTTGACATTCTGCAAGGAGATCAAATGGCCCCTACAGGGAGAAATAAGCTAAAGCTACTATACAGCACCCCCAAATTGCAGATACAGCACCCCCAAATTGAAGAGCCAGGAAAGGCTGCTCTGTCTCATATCCAAAGGATCTGGACCCCATCTCAAGACTGGTCTTTATAAACTTAAAATAGGCACCAAGACCAAACAGGTGCAAGATTACTAAGCAGTAAACTAGGTACAGAGGGGACCACATTTTCTAGCAGCCCTGGGGGTGAGGGAGGAGGATATGGGAGGTACGACAAAAACGGAGGTGTAGGGAGAACAAATCAGTAATGGGAATCCCCCTGATTTTATGTAAATATGTACCTAAAATATTATTGTCAACAATATATAAGCCACTATGATCAAAATAAAAATTATATTAAAAATAGTGGTTTCACTTTTCTGGGCTTGGTTTCTATTTAAGTAAGGAGTCCTTTGTATTGTGGGGATTTGGTAAAATAAAAAAGGCATCAAGAATCTAGTATCTAATGATTTAATATTACAATTAAGAATAAGGATTTAGTGAGGGTCATAAGATCTAATTTCCCAACTTTTCTTCTATAAAATGATTTTGATAATAGTTTTTATTTTTAAAACTGTTGGGCTAAGTAAACTGGTCTATTAATAGTACCCACAAATACCAGCTGGCACCAATTATTTCAGATAAATATTTTGTATTTATAGCTCCCTTGTTATCCCATTCTTGGGATGATTTGACTTTTCCTCTTTCTAAACGTGCATCCCTGCACTGTGTTCCATCTCCTGTTTGTTTCTCTTCTCATAACCTCCACGGATTACTCAAGGGGGCTTAGAAATCAAAGGATACCAAAGGATACCACAGTCTCCCTGAGGGATAAGTCCCCTGCCTCTGTCCTCATTGTCATGATTAGCTACTTTGACGTTAACTTCAGCCTTTCCAAAGAGCAATAGGTATTAGCCAAGTAAATGTGACATCTCAATCTCTTTTAGAAAAGTGAGGTGAGTGCTAAAAATATTGCTGGCTATTTCACAGTTAATTGGCTTCCCCTTGAAGAGGTTTGTGTGCCTCTGTCCTTGGAGGGAATCTCATGTTCCCTTCTGGTCACCTTGTTTCAAGAGAAATGGAACTGAGATTGAAAAATGCTATACAAGGGCACAATCTGGCTCAGAGGTCAAGAGAGATATATAGAGTGAGAGAAGCTGAAAGGGATAGGATTAGCTAAAGATGAGGATGAATTTGAGAGCAGGACTAAGCATGATGAGAACATCATAAAAACCCATTGGTCCCAATATGTCAACAGAACAGCAAAAGATATGGGCAAGGGAGTGTTCCACTCATCAAAGGGCAGAAAATGAGAATCAAAACCAGGAAGTAGTGATTGGCACCAAATATTTGCTTATAGAAATCTGATGTCAAAAATATCTCTGTGGCCAAGATTCTTTTCCTTTATTTTAAAAAGACCTATAGTACAAATACAAATATGCAAGTGTGTCCAATATGAGTAATTAAATTTTATGATTGAGGACACAGATTAGTTATTGAGAGAAATCTGGACAAATTTTCTGCATAGATATCATTTCACAACTAGACAACTTTCCTGATAGAGCTTAAGAATAGGGGTTTTGTGTAGAGCAACATTTAATAATGCAAATGCATTTTTAAAAACATCTTTACCTTCAATCTGAGTGGGGGTCTTTGACTATCCTAAGTGGACTCCAAACAAAAAGTACCTTAAAGATACCAGGGCAGTTGGAGGATTTAACTTTCAAGGGTTTCCTGAAAGATCTAACTGGAGGTTCTGAAAGAAAATCTTGATATATCCCTGGAAAGTTTTATTTTCCTTTAGTCCTACTTAGATCTGTATAGAACTTATGGGCTTTGTCACTCGGGAGCTCTGGTTTACAGGAATGAAGGACCAAATGAAGTTGACAATGCAGGAATCCTGAGATTTCTAAAGTCCTACTTAATTGCATCAGTAAAGAACACAGTATTTTATTTACTTATTCTCTGCTGGAAAACTGTGTATTTCTTCATTAAAATAGAAGAGTGGATTGGGAAGAAATTTGCAATAAGATTTGATTTCCCATGAAACAAAACTGGATCTTTTGAGGGAAAAATATTTTTAGAAATCTCAAAAGATATCTGAAGGGAGATATAGCATCCCCAAATTAGATGATGTTTGGACTCAAAGATGGCATTTTTATACTAATTTACACATATCCAACAGAAGTAATAAGAAGTTGGAAAACTTTTGAGATGACTTTACTTCAATAAATTATTTGTTTCTGATATCTATATTCTCCATATTACTTTGCAAAGCTGTAAGAACAGAATCATTGCCAATTTGAGGACAGCTTTCACAGTGGACTTAGTACTACTACTCTAAATTCTCAGCACCTCAAGTACCTACCCAGAATTTCTGAACTTACAATTCCCCAATTTCCATGATTTAGATTTCTAAAGGACAGTAGGTCCAGTTTGTCAATGGTCATATTCCAGTTTACTCTGCTAAGATTTAACACTCAGTAATATGAATGTTCAAAGAGAAAATGTTGCCATAATCCCAGTGACTCAAGAAATTATTTGTTTGAAGGCAGGTCAGGGAAGAGTATTGTGATCTTTCGTTTGGGGATCTCTCTGAAAATCATTAATTTTGGGGGCGGAAGCAACAGTATAGTAGGTAGGATGCTTACCTTGCACAAAGCCAACCCAAGTTCAATTTCTGAGACCTCATATAATCCTCTGAACTCATCAAAAGTGATTTCTGAATACAGAGCCAAAATAATCCTGGGCACTAATGGAGGTGATCCTCCAATTTTTTTAAAAGTCATTTTTCCCACTTCCATCACAATGTTTATTTGCATTCCTGTCTATGAAAATAAGTGCTAATAAAGGTAGAGCCAGAATATAAATTTTCATTTTCATGTTTCAGATCCCATCTTCTGCTTGTACTCAGATCAAAACAAGAAGGGTGAAGTGACTCTGGTAGATTGTATTTCCGAAAATAATCACCAAGTAATTTCCATTCCCATATGATCTATTGTAACCATGTCCCTTTCATTAAGATGCAGAATCTGGGCTGGGTGGGGGAAAATAAAGATGCAGAATCTTTATCCTGCCCTCCCAGTCCCACCTTTGAACATACATGGAACACTATTGTTGTATATGAAAATATTTCCATAAGATTATTCTTTGCCTATTGTCCCACCTTGACCTTCCAGGTGAGGGCGCTGTTGAGAGCCGAATAAATAGTTTGGGAGCGAGGTGTTCAGTCTTTAGCCAGAGTTGGCTGGCTGGCTCTAGGTGTGTTTTGGAGCTAGCAGCAGGCTGACAAAGGACTCTTTTGCCCAACCTTTTATCCCTTAACTCTCCTGTCTGTATGGATTATTTGCTGCGGGTAAATATTTCCAAGATATCTCCCCAAAAAGAGACAAGAAGTTGAGAATCAATTTCTCATTCTGGGAGCTCTTTGCAGATACACAAACATCCAACAAAGGAGTAAACGGGACCCACAAATGGGGCAACAACTATGACCATTTTAATGAATTTTTTCTTGTTTGTTTTGGGGCCCCACCCAGCAGTGCTCAGGGGTTACTCCTGGCTCTGAGCTTAAAAATCACTCCTGGCAGGCTTGGGGGACCATATAGGATGCCGGGGATCAAACCTGGGTTGGCTCATGCACAAGGCAAATGCCCTCCTTGCTGTGCTAGCGCTCTGGCCCCAATCTTAATGAATCTTTGCAATAGCAGTGATATGCTGATGTTTTCAAGGCCAGGCTATCACAGATAATCAGCCTTCTACTATCTCCCTCTGAGTGAACTTTCAAATGATCCTGCTCATAGTCTGAGCTGCCCCAGCTGATGATGTCTTATGGAGCAGAGATCAGCTAGCTATAACTGTCAGGTTCAAATCACAGAAAAATAATTGCTGTTGTTCTAAGCTGCTATCTGTTAGGGGTATTTTATTATATGCCCTCAGTATTAATGACAAACACTGATGAACATCAACACTAGACTTAGAATCATGATTTTATTGTTTTGTTTTTGTTATTTTTGGGGGGTACACCCAGTGACGCTCAGGGGTTACTCCTGGTTATGTGCTCAGAAACCATTCCTGGCTTGGGAGAACATATGGAACGCCAGGGATCAAACCAAGGTCCCTCCTGGGTCAGTCACGTGTAAGGCAAGCACCTTACCACTGCATTGTCGCTCTGGCCCCCAGAATCATGATTTTTAACCATAAGGGCAAGAAAAATAAAAGATATTTTTGCAATAATCCTCAGAGACAAAGAGAGGAGGGCTGGAAGGTCCAGCTCACGACATGAAGCTTACCACAAAGAGTGGTGAGTGCAATTAGAGAAATAACTACACTGAGAACTATCATAATAATGCGAATGAATGAGGGAAGTGGAAAGCCTGTCTAGAGAACAACCAAAAGGGCAAGAGGATGTACCTATGGAGCCCTGTATGCATGTGAGTGCCTGTCTGCATAAATATGAGCATAAAGGTGTAAAGTCCCTGATTATAACACTGATAAAATTCATGTTCAGGAAGTATAAGTACAAGTCTCTCTGGTCTATCCCAAACATACCCATTTCCATGGAGTTTAAGTGTAAGACCCAGGGGCTAGAGTAATTGCACAGTGGTAGGGTGTTTACCTTGCACAGGGTTGAACCGGGATGGACCTGGGTTCGATCCCTCGCATTCCATATGGTCCCCGAGCCTACCAGGAGCAAATTCTGAGTGCAGAGCCAGGAGTAAACTGAGCACTGCCAGGTATGACCCCAAAAATTATCCAAAAAAAAAAAGTCAAGACTCAGTTGTATGTGAATATTCAAGTCTTTTCCTTAGAGTGGATAGTGAGCAGCTAAGACATGATTTTCTGTGTCCCTTCTTCCCTGGAGGGTGTGCTCCCTGTACTAGCAAGTCACCCTGCATCCTTACCTTAACACCACACCATAGGGTTTGGAGCAATAGTACTGTGGGTAGAGCATTTGCCTTGCATGCTGTCAACCTTGGTTCAATCCCTGGCATACCATATAATCCCCTTTGGCTAGGAAATAATTTCTGAACAGAGCCAGGTGTAACCCCTGAGCATTGCCTGGTGTGGCCACAAAACAAAACAAAACAAAACAAAACAAACATTACACCATAGGCGATAGTGAGTCACTGAGTTACTTGGACTGGTCACACAGAAATGCCCATTTTTACTACAGAAAACGGTTTGGGATGGGCCTAGTACAGATCAGATCTATTTACAATTAGACTCTTGAAAAGAAAATGGCCTTCAGGGTTATATGAATAGTTAATCTGGATTCCTCACTTCTCCTTATAGCTGTGTCTTTGGACATATACTGTCTTTCTTGTTAAAATAGAATTTATATTCCTTGTCTTTTGATTTTGGATTTGGACATGCAGCTTCCTCTGGAAATAGGATAATAGTAAATATAAAGCAAGCAGCTGTATTTGAGGTCTGTCCATTTTACCTCAGCATTTATCTTGAGTGATTTATCTTGAGTTTCCTGGGTAACTTTTGCTTCATGACTTGTGACCTGTGAAGAAATTCACACAGAACACAGCTACTCTCTTTGCCTCAGAGGAAAGCCAAGTCCCCCCTGGTCAACCTTCAAATTGATGAGAAATAAATGCTCTGATTATGCACTATTGAGATTTGTGGTTATTATTTAGCACTGGCAAAAAGAAGAACACAGCAATAGCTAACTGATATATCTTCTTCCTATGAAGCTGCTAAGCTAGGCAAACATAAATTCAGATTACTAGCGGCTGTCTTACAGAGACAATCCAGCTGAGGGAAAAGCCAGGCAGGGCTGGGAAGAGCCAAACTGAGGAAAAACAAATCCATTTTAACCCATGAATCTAACTACTGTCAAAAACATTTTTTTTACTTTGGAACTTTGTAAAGGAAAAGGTAGTAATCACACACACACGCGCACACACACACACACACACACACACACACACACATACACACACACTGATTTGAATTCAGTTTCTGTCACTTGAAGCAAGAAACATCTAGACTAATACTATGCCATGTAACCTACGTTCAAAGTGTTGCTGCCTTTGAGTTCAATACTTTCAATGGTCTTTCTATGTGGTCTTAAGTGATCTTTTTAGCAGCCATGTAACTAAAATTTATCCATGTACTTTTCAAACTTTTTTACAGTTGGTTTTTGCCCACAAATGTGATGTGTCTTTTCTCCTGGATAAGAGAAACAGACTTTGTTCTGGCTTTGGGGCCTTCTACTAAGGTAGGTTTTTTGGTGGCAAATGAAAATAAACTCAATCTGGGCCTTGGGGTATTGGGGTCTGGAAAAGTTAAAATTGAATGCAAAAGGCTTCTGTGTTTTCCTCAAGGCAAGTTGCAGCCAAAGTGAAGACACAGAATTGGGATTTTCATGATGTACTGATAGATGATAGATATTATTCCAAAAAGGGTTATTGATATCTCATTGGCATACAATTTAGACTGGAATTACTGAGCTGAGCTTGAGAGAAAGTGAGAGAGAGAGAGAGAGAGAGAGAGAGAGAGAGAGAGAGGGGGGGGGGGGGAGGGAGGGAGGGAGGGAGGGAAGGAGAGAGAGAGAGAGGGAGAGAGGGAGAGAGAGAGAGATCTGTTTACAGAATGTCTATTCATTCTCATTCCTAGCACAATAAGCTCTGGGCACTTCTGCACTGTAGGTCATGATCCAAATAATCCTTATCCCTAAGTTTAAGGCATGGGGGTGGCAGGGCGACTGTAGTTTTCTTACCAGTGTAAGAGACTCTAGTTCAGTCTCTTCCACGAGTTATCCTTTTCTCACGAGCCTCTTTCTTCTCCCCTTTCATCCTCTCTCAAGGACTTTCTCTCTCCTATTCCTCTCAAGTCAGATCAGAAAAACAGCACTTCATGCACACTCATTTGCCCGATAAAAAAATTGGAAGAGCTTGACTCACCACACTAAAAAGGCCTCAGGCCCCTGCCAGCATATGGGGCCAGGCCCAGCAATCCAATGTGACATCTCCTCTGTGGTTGACACCCCACATGCTGACGACAGGTCCAGAAGGCTTATGTTCTTTCAACTTTAATTATGAAGCAGGATTGTAATGAAACCAGGGCAGAGAACCGCTGTGGAATTTGACAAGGTATTTTATCAACATGTTATTATATTGAGGCACAGGCAAGCCCAGAGGACAATGTAGGTTTCCAAGGACCAGCTAGAAACATGGCCCACCTACCCTTTGTATAGATCCAGGGTGTTCCAGCAGGGAGAAAAGTTTAACCCCCAAACTAGAGACTCGGATGGTTCAGATTAGGGCTCTAGAGAGTGGATTCAATGACTTAGATTTCCTGTGGGACCAACCAACTATGCTTGATTTTTTTTTCTTGGACCAACATCATCCATTGGACCAGCAGGACCCATCAAAGTCATAATATGAAGAAACTGATTACCAAGCAACAATGCTCAGTAAACATGTAATTTAATCTTTACAACAAAGCATGAATAAATAAGTGTGAACACCAGTATTGCCTCCAGTAGCTATTTTTCCCTTTTATCTACCTAAACTACTAGGCTTTAGCTCATCTTGGCAATGTGCCAACTAAAACAATTTCATGTAAGTTTCTTTGAAACTGATTGGCTCTAGCCAATCAACAGGAAGCAGAAATAAGCCAAGGGTGACTATCAAAAGTTTTTCTGACCTAAAAGGATGGGTTCTCTAGTAACCTTTCTTGTTCTCCATATTTGTCCCTTGAACCTTATGGGAAAAGCTCATGATATTCGTAAAAGCAGCTATTCTCTCAAAACCAACTCTCAAAGCAAAGCAATCAGAAACCTCACAGAAGCCCTGAATACTAAGAAAAATATCAGTATTTCCCCCCATTTCACAGTTGGAAAAACTGAGGTTTGTAAAGATGAATGCTATTTTTACCAATTTTGAGAACAGGTTCCATCTCTTTATCTCTAAGCCCATATTTTATTTTCTTTCTAAAGAGTTTCTTAAGCATATAATCTTTGTGCCAGAAACTTTAAAAATATATGTGTGTGCTTATATATATTTGGGTTTTGAGCCACACCTGGTGATATTCAGGGGTTACTCCTGGCTATATGCTCAGAAATTATTCCTGGCTTGAGAGACCATATGGGATACTGGGGATCGAACCAAGGTCCATCCTGGGTCAGCTGCGTGCAAGGCAAATGCCTTCTGCTGCGTTACTGCTCAGACCCCAATGTGTATGCTTATTTTTAACCTGAATTGAATGCAAAAAATTGTTCTTTGGCTTCTAGGTGGGTCTGAGTCCTGGGGTGTAGATATAAAGGTGAGGACGGTCAGCACAGAGCCTTAGAAAAAATATTTTACATACACTGGAAACTTCCTTGGTGTGAATATATGTATATATATAAATATAAATATATATATATATACTCCCACATGTCTATTTAAATGAGAGGTACAATATGGTTAAAATAAAAGCTATAATGAGTGAGCCTAATGTGTTAGTAAGTGGAAGTATAATGCAGATCTGAAGGAAGGAAGCAAGTTAGCTCCTAACCAGGTTTCATCAAAAACAGACAAGAATTTTGTCTTCCCTACCCCTTTCATCTTGAGTTTCAGAGCACTATTTTACCAAAGAAGAAGAAAATTGTATTTGTTTCCAAGATACTGTATCATTTATCATTATTATTTTGCAGCTCAAAGGTTTAATCTTTAGTATATTTTATATCCAAATAGAGATGATATTATCCTGAATATTCACTTAAATTTCTTTAACCTGGAGTTTTTGAAAAACAGTGGTGGGAGGGAATCTTGTCAAGGACTTCTTTTTCCTTAATGAATTGTGGTTTCCTTATAGACTAGAGCCTGGATCTGATTTAAATGCTGTTTTTTTTTTTATTCACCTACAGTTTAGCTCAAGGAGAATTAAGCAGGTCAAACATTAACCAGTTTTTCACTTATATTAGGAATAAATGGCTTTCTCATAGAAGGGCCTAGACAAAAATATTTTAAGGAGATGTTTGACCAAAACTCTAGCACCCTGTGAACACTTAACTCTGGGTATATTGGTTTTATTTTGATGATATTTATAAAAGAAATAAAAATACAATAATCTTGTTTTTAGATGGAAAATTCTATATTGGCCTTATTCCCACAAAGTAAGGAAAGATAGCCTTAATGGAAACTAAGTAATATGTATTACTTAATAACAATTTCTGGAGAGATATATGGCTGTAGAGATATATGGCTTTCTCCCATCAACTTATTTAAGATTACCTTATCCCAGATCAGATGGCTTAGTATTATTATTTCTTACTGATCCAAACATCTTTCAAAATTTTGGGATCATCCAGCAAATATATCTCTAAATGACTAAAATGCAATGAAACAACCTTAATATTAGAGAAGTAAAAGATAACAGATGATAGGGAATCATATTTTAGCCTTCAAAGTCATGCGAAGGTCACATGAATATCCAGAATAAGTTCATTTAAATGTCCCTTCTCTAATCTAAGCATTTTAATTCATGTGAATTCTGAAAAAGTCAAGTATAATCTTAAATGATGAAACTCATGCATGGACTCAGGAGTCAAGGGCCAACAAAGTCATTTAAGGTAAATGTCTCTAAACTCAAGGGACTCCCTGAGTGAAGGAAGGTTACTGGTTCTCAGAGGACAAGGTAGTTTCTATCCACAAACTGTAGAAAAGTAGGAAAAAAGCCTTGGAAGAATCAAGACATCACTAATATATGTTCCATTTGTTGAGATTTTTTTAATAATAAAAGCATATATTTATTGAATCCTACTTTAGATGTAGCCATGTGTTGAGAATATTACCCAAAAAACCTTGTTTTGTTTTTATGATGGTATGAAGATAACTTCTATGGAGTTTTTACTGGAACTTTAAATAAAAGACTGAGACATAAAAATTAAATAATTTGACCAAGTGATTGTGATAAAAAAAAAAAGAAGTGGTTGAACTATAATTCACACATAGACAGCCAATCTTCAGACTTCTATTAGTTCACTAAAAGGCTAGTGCATGTTAGATGGTGTTTGGGGCATTGGAGACCACAGAGTGATCAAGAAAATCCCCTCAGAGAAATATGAAAAATTTTCTTTACTGAAAGTTTTTAAAAATTAAGCTATTTCTTGAGAGCTCCCAATGCTTAAAGGATTTCACCATTTCCAATCACCAAATTTCAGGATC
The DNA here is from genome assembly GCF_024139225.1 of Suncus etruscus. NCBI lineage: Eukaryota > Metazoa > Chordata > Mammalia > Eulipotyphla > Soricidae > Suncus > Suncus etruscus. The sequence continues at coordinate 114,592,183 of NC_064852.1, read as the reverse complement.
TGCTTGCAAAATCTCCATATGAAGGATATTCCCATGACTTGGTTCTCCAGCACGGATGAAGGAACTCTCAATCAATTTATAAATATTTGATCAGAGCATTGGGCAGGAGACCTTGAAGATCTAACTGTGTTGTTCGTCAATAAGACTGATGATTCAACAAAAGGAACATGTGGTCTGCTTTATTTACCCAGTTATGTCAGGAATTATCTGGACAAATTGGAGATGATCTGTGACCACCAGGGCTTCACCTGGTTGCTTGGGGTGCCATATTGCTCTGGGAAAGGGCATGTATACATTATAATATATATATGTATATATTACCAATATATATATAACCCTTTGGCCCATTTGGACAATGTTTCTATTTTTCTATTTCTCCTAAGCTTATCTTGAGCTAGGAGCTTTTGGTAATGTGTCATTTGAAGGTGAACTCCTTTTCTGACTGCGTTCTCACATCTGCTCAAGCCAATGCCCTCAGTCTTACTGTGTCAGACCAGTTCTACCCTTATACAGTACCATCCTCAGCTCTGTGTTGGGAACTTTTTGTTCAGTATAGAACTGTAGACAGGACCCTACCCCAAAATATAAATAAATTGAAATCTGAAAGAATCGGTAAAGTCGAGTTCTCAAAGTGTGTTCCCCAAAGCTAATTTTGGGTAAAAGGGGAGCAGATAAGATTTCAGGATATTACTAACATCTCCAGAATTTTGCTTCTACTCCCCTGGGAGGAATGAAAGAATCAGTGGAAATGAGAGAACAATATTTAAAAAGAATCATTAGTCCTAATGGTGAAGATAAACAAAGTAGGTAATTATTTTTTGTCTAGAGAAAGGTCATCTTAAATGATCGTGTGAATAGATATTTTAAAGTCATCTATTTTATCTTTTTTAAAAGACAGAATCAAATAATTTTTCTTTCTTATCTGTTTTTTATTTTGGGCCACACCTGGGGGTACGCAGGACTTACTCCTGGATCCAGAGCACCATATAGGATACTGGGGATCAAATCCAGGTCAGCTGCATGCAAGGTAGCATCACTGTACTCTATTTTATCTTTCTTAATAGTCGTTTTAATTTATAAAAATAAAATTCTATATATCATATGTCCTTTACAAAAATTTCAAGTAACTGTATTTTACTAAATTCAATGGTTAATGATTAAAAGTGTGAAGCCAGAAGTATCTGGGTGAAAATTGCTACCAGCTAACAAGGTCAGTTAGAATCACCCTTCTGCAGCTCATTTCTTTTACTTCGATGGCTTTGCCTCAAATGCCATATGAATGGTCTTGTGGACCCTGCAAACTGGCAGATGCCATCTTGATCACTCTGTACAAAGTGGAGACTTACAATCAACAAACAACATCTCTTCATTTCCTCCTTGCCCATTCAATCACAGACCTATCACAGATGCACAGAGTCCTTAAGAACTAACCCTAATGGATTTATTCCCTCACCACTTCTTTCCTCTAACTTTATTCTCATTCATGGAATACCTGGATTTATTTCTCAAGAAATTCAACAACAATAGAAAATGGCCTCCCAGTCATAGGCAACCCCTAGGTCTTATTATTTTCTACAAACTTCTTTGCTGTCTTGATCCCATTCACCAACCTGAATTTTTCAACAATTACCAACTACATATGAAGAAAAATCATGAGGCTGAACAAAGCCTGTGCCAAGTGTTTATTTTGGAATATAATAAAGAGGTAGAAGAAGCTCTAATAGGTCCTATTATGGATCCTTCTACAACAACAACAAAAAATTTTCCAGAATCCATTTAAGGCAGCTTTTGGAGATTTTTCTCAAGTACTGCAGCAGGGTGAGGGTGGGAGAAAGAGAAGAAGAAGAAGAAGAAGAAGAAGAAGAAGAAGAAGAAGAAGAAGAAGAAGAAGAAGAAGAAGAAGAAGAAGAAGAAGAAGAAGAAGAAGAAGAAGAAGAAGAAGAAGAAGAAGAAGAAGAAGAAGAGAAGAAGAAGAAGAAGAAGAAGAAGAAGAAGAAGAAGAAGAAGAAGAAGAAGAAGAAGAAGAAGAGAAAGAAGAGAGGAGAGAGACAGAATTTTTTTGCTAAAAATCTTGCTTCTATTCCACAAACATTTTGGCATTGAATTCAGTACTTAGTCATTCATTTCCTTGATATTATTGAGGTTTGGAGATTTTTCTCAAGTACTGCAGCAGGGTGAGGGTGGGAGAAAGAGAAGAAGAAGAAGAAGAAGAAGAAGAAGAAGAAGAAGAAGAAGAAGAAGAAGAAGAAGAAGAAGAAGAAGAAGAAGAAGAAGAAGAAGAAGAAGAAGAAGAAGAAGAGAAAGAAGAGAGGAGAGAGACAGAATTTTTTTTTTTTGCTAAAAATCTTGCTTCTATTCCACAAACATTTTGGCATTGAATTCAGTACTTAGTCATTCATTTCCTTGATATTATTGAGGTTTGGATATCCCAAGACAGGACATCATGAGTTTGCAGGAGCAGGCATGTGAATTCTTTCTCATGGGGTTCATGGTTTCTCCCTTCTACAGAGATCCTGCTCTGAACCAAAATTTTTCTCTCCTCTGACACAGTACCTGGACCAAAATTTTGACTTATGAGGAAGAAGGCCGAGAAACTATTAAAGGCCTGGCAAATGAGACCTGTGAGAATTAGGAAGAGGAGTGGGGATTATTGAAGCTGTGGAAGAGAAGGCTAAGGAGCAATTTAACATAGCTCCCTTCTCTCAAAAACCATCTCTCACGACCAGCTGTTCAGCTTCTCCACTCAAGACCAACCAGGGGAAAAGGGTTCAAGCTTCAGCATTAGGGATTTGGGCCACAAGAAGGAATTTCCTGACTTTGAGAAATGTTGAACATCAGGAAAAGTTACCCAAAAGGATTGAGGAATCTCTTTCTCTGGGGATATATAACAATAAGAGATTTTCTTTGCTGTCTTAAATGATTAAAAAGTCCTGCAAAATATTTATGGTGCAAGAGAACTGACCAGATACTTTCTTTTAGATGATCTTTTGATTTGTCAACTAAGAAACCATTTTTAAATTTGTTTTAATAAATATAATACAGGGGAGGAAATATATGTGTATGTGTGGAAATATATATGTGTGTATATATACTACACAGACTATTCTTTACTGATTCTATTTTTTTTAGTTTAAAATTTATGTGATGCAGAAAAAGCAGGAAATAAAAGATTTAAAGGGGAAAAGTATCTCTCATTTCTACTTTCAGCTTTGAAATAACTTTTCAGTTATTTCTAGGTAAGTAGATAATTACCTCAGTCTTAGTTTTCTAACCTGTAAATTGGAAACTAAAACACGGTATTTACATGGCGAAATTACTATCATATGGTTTTGAATAAGAAATGAAAAAATGATTTAACAGTACAAATAATTGGGTTTTATATTTATACAATGTAATTATTTTAATGATGTACATTTGTACAACATAATTATGATAACTCATCTTTATATAAACACAGTGTTTATTTTTTCCTTCCTCTCACTCTCTTTTATTATTTTATTAAAAAAAAAGGAAGTTAACTGTGATAGAAAAATTCTAAACTCTTTGAATTAGTTGCTCTTGCCTTACCTCTCACCTATAGCCAAAAAGAAAGTAGGGAGCAATTCACTTTGCATTTCAGGCATCAAATATTTCCTGCTAGTCTGGCAAATGCAAAAAAGTTTCCAACTAGTATTCCCAAACTTCAGCAAACACAAGAGCTCCTAATCATTCTCTTGGCTTGTTTGGATTCAGGTGAACCAATCACCATCTTGTTCGAAGGTTCCCAAATTATCTTTCCAAGTCAAGAAATCAGGGAGGGTGGCTGGGAGCACCCAGACCAGGCTCTGGAAGATGGTTCAAGTTACATATAACACACTGAGGTCCTTTCCTTGTGGAAAAAGTTATCAGAGGAAAAGTGCAGACAAGCCCAGAGAGGCTCAGCGGCCCTCACTCTTCTGATATTGGTTCCTTGGTGATTTGGTGAGTGCTGCCTAATTGGGTAAGTGTTGATTAAGAAGCCACATTCTTACTGTCCTCAGAGGATCTAGCTTGAATGCTGGAGGCAACTGACATCCCACTGTTGTGTTGGACCCTTGGGCACTTTCTTTTCTTCCGAACTCTCTCCCTTACAGAGACTACTTTCTGTAGTTTTAGTGCCTTCTAAGACATGGTTATTGTTTCACCAGAACTTCACTGGAATTTTTCTGCAGAAAGAAAAAAAGTGATTTGTTCTTTTGTTTTCCCCTTTACTAACAGAAAAAAAATTTTTTTCAATTTGTGTGTGTGTGTGTGTGAGAGAGAGAGAGAGAGAGAGAGAGAGACAGAGACAGAGAGAGAGAGAGACAGAGAGAGACAGAGAGAGAGACAGAGAGAGAGACAGAGACGGGGGGAGTGGGATAGTTTGGGCCATGGGCAGCAAGGCTTAGGGGTTCCCTTTGGGCTCTGTGTTCAGAAATCAGTCCTGGAGGGCACAGGGAACCAAATGAGGTGCTGGGAGTGGAACTAGGGTGAACTGCAGGCAAATCAAATGTCTTACCCATTGTACTATATCTCTGGTCCCCAGAAAATAAAATTTACCTCCAGAATACCATTTCAGAAAACAACAAAATAAAAATGTTCTTGGTGATTAAAGCTGGCAAATTGTTTGGAAACCACAACTACCATTGCCGCAATATCTTCAAGCTCAGGAGACAGCGAGAAGAGAGACAGTGGTTTGTGTTTGATTGTCCTGGCTGTCCATTATCCTCCAGCTCCAAGACGAGTAGCCACAAAGAAGATGCTCACCATCACATCCTTAAATGTGTCACCTCAAAGTCAGCCTCTTGCTTCCACTGACTTCTGAATGTTCATTTCCAGCAAACAACTGAAAAAGGTAATTCTAAGACTTTTTTTTGAATCCTCATAATAGTTAACATTTCATGAAAATATCTCTCTTCTCTTCATGCTGGTCCCTTAGCAATTTCATAGATGAGAGGAGGAGAACAAGATCTAAAATGCTATTTCTTGGACACATGGTGGTGGGGGCACACATAATAGTTGAATTTCTATTGTTTGATGCATCCACAATTATCTTACTCCCTCATATTTTTTTAATTAGCCGTATTTTTCCTACAGAATCAAGAGAACAGGAAACTAGAATTCCTTGAGTCATGCAGATTTAACCTTCAAATTAATATTTGTAGGTAAACTGGATAGGTTCCCCCCCTATACAGTTAGACACCACGACAGGTTGTTAGAAGGATCTTGAGGAGACAGACAGTGATTAATATCTGCCATAATTCATTGTGATATCCCTGTTTCAGCATCCTCCTCCACCTTCTCCTCCTCACAGAGGGATGTCCAGTGATTCGCTATTGATCAGCATTCCATTGCACAGAATGTATGGCAGCATCCATTTATTTCAGCCTATTGAGTTCCAGCCAATGGCAATTGATATTTGGCAAGGCTTCTCAGAGACATTTGTCTGCCATGGGGGAGTTGATTAACAGGTTGGCAGTTTGTATGTTTGCGAAAAGTGGAAGAAACGTGTAAATTCTGCTTCTGAATTTGTTCTCATACCTGATGTGGAGAGAAAGGCACTGTAAACCCTAATCTACATTTCATCTCTACAATCCGACATTGGCCCCTGCCAACGGGCTCATGGTCCACCCGGTCTACCCTTATTTCTTATTGATAATCATGTGAATAATTAAAGTCCAAGTACATGAGGCCCACATAAATCATCTTCAGTGGGCACGTAATGGACCTGGCCTCAGCCATTGCTCACAGCATAAATTAAGAGCAAAATATTCATGATGGAAACTAGGCGTTGCTGTTACCTCCTGCAGAATTCAGAGCAAACTGCTGCTTGTCACTCAAAATATGTCACCTTCATGAGAGTCAGTAAGCAAAGGCCCTTTCTCCCTGCCACCATCAGAGGGACCGCAGGCTTGCATTTGCAGAACCCAGGCATGTTACCTAAGCAGATGACATGCTATTTGTTTCGAAAATCCCACTTGCTTCATTTGGCCATTCCTGCTGTGGCGGTAGCATTTATTCTGTGCTTACTTTTCAAAAGCCCAAGCAGCACTGTCCAGAGCTATTAACCTCTATGGCTAATGTCATCAATCATGCGCTTGGCACATGAGCTTTGCTAGACAAATCTAACAACATCTGCCACGCATTCTGCAACTTCCTTTGGATTCCTCACACTTTATTTTCACTTGCATCTCTGCTTGAGGCTGAGATGTATGTCTGATCCCATTCAGATGCCAGAGAGCTGGTAACGTGCCATTCTTCCACAGGGCAGTCTGCCTTGTGAGACATTGGGCTTGCCTCTGCTGTGGAAGAGTTTGCTAGTTTGGGGCTGGCAGGCCATACTAGGACTGATGGCCAAAGTTGACTGAAGCATTTTACTGAAGAATCTTGTTCATTCAGAGGATATGGCCCTTTGAGAAACTGCTTTTATGGCTGCATGAGTCCAAATGGTACATTAGAGACGTCTTTGAGTGTAAAAAAAAAATCATTGTATTTAAAAAATAAACAACATGTCTTGTGCCCAGATCTTGGGAACATCGAACAGGATAGTGTTGGTCTTAATTCTATCCTTTGTCTCCCTAAAGGGAATCCCCATTTTGCTTCTGTGTTCTGGCATGATGGCATTGTGGTTTTTAAACAATTACGATGACACACAGACATTTATGGAGATTGAAACGTTCAGAAATTGAGAGATCAATACCTGTGGCTCCCCTTTAGGTGTTCATAACCTCCCATCTATTTCCTTAATGACCGACATCTTCTCTTGTGCATGTTCTCGGGACTTCTTGTTCCACAATCATAAGAGGAAAATCCAAGGTCCTATAACCATCAGGCCTATTATTTCATTTATCACCTTGTGAAAACTTAAACTTGTCCTCAGCCTTTTGTGATGGAAGGAAGATGAAGCACACGCAATAGAGAGAGACTGTTAAATAAAAAATAGCAGCTTTCAGGAAAATGTCATTAGCAATGAAGAATGTTTTTAAAAGTTCTCTGCAAGGCATCTGGGGCAATTTAAATGATCAAGGAAAATGAGTGCTCATACCTCAAAGGTCTTTTTATTTTTCAATATTCAGTAATGTCACTCTTGGCTTATTCAGCCTAATATTTGTCTTTTTTCAATGAGTATCATAAATTTTGAACTTTTTAAAAATAAAAATACTTCTTTATATTATTTACAAGCTCATTTATCTTCACTGCAAATTTTTTTCTATGATAAGGCCTTAAAGTGGGGGATCCTAATTTCAGGTACTCCTCTTAAAAAATCTTTGAATCATCAATGTTTGAGTAAAAGAGGACCCAATTCTGTTAACAGGGATGTATCCTAATTCAAAGGAGCTCTCAAATATCTGATATAAAGAAATTTCTTAATGGGCTTAAGTGGAGGAGGTAGCAAGACACACATGACCCATTGCTTGAGATGAAGGGATATATAATTGAGGTGGTGTGAAAGAACAAGAGTAGGCCTCAAATATGTTGATATTACATTTTTCCACTTGAACACCCTCTCCCCACACTCTAATCCATGGATCTGAGAGAAAATAATCCACTGACATTTAATTTTCTTGAAGAATTTTTTTTCTTTTCCTGAATGAGGCAATTTGTTCATGAAGTAGTCAAAGTATTAACTCTTTCTCAGCTTACTAGCTCTCACAAAAGGAAGGCTAATTCTGGCATTAGAGATTAAGGCTACAGAATCAAAGACCTTACGAGATGCCCTCAGTTTCTAATCCCACTTTTTAGATGTCTCTTGTCTAATAAAAAAAAAATGAGTAACTATGATTTCCCCAGTAAAGTAGGTATAACCAGAAAAGTTAAATATTGAGTCCACACAATTCTTGTAAAAAATGAACAAGGCAGTTTAACCTGATTTTCGTTCTGAATGTTTCCTATCTACGATAAAACTAGATAATCATGTATATGTTTATAGAGTTGGTCATTTTACAGAATCTAATGTGTTCAATTTAGGCTAAATCAAATGAGTTATTTAGAGTGAGTGGGGGAATCAGATACAAGCAAATTACAGGATGCTTGCTAAGCATTAATAGGAATATTAAATCACTTCTATGTGGTATTTAAAATAACTACATGGTTTAAAGGGGAATTGTCTAGAAACATCTTGGCCCACATGTATGTGAGGAGAAACAAAGAAATTGAGTGAAGGAAGAGAAAAATATGAAAAAAGGAGTCTCCGATGCATTGGTGTATCAAGAAAAGACAGAACTAAAAATCCAAGCCTAAGTCAACAACAATGAAACATATGACCCAAACTTTAACAACCATTTTTAATGTGATGATGATTTTTAATTGTGATGATGGCAGGCTAGGGCAAGTGCAGATGGCATGAAGTGGACTCTGGAAACATTGGTGGAGGGAGGTTGACGCTGATGGTGGGGTTGATGCTGAAATATTGTATGTCTGAAACTCAGCTATGAGTAACGTTCTAAATCACAATGCTTTAAATAAAATACAAAGAATAGAGATATTGAAAAGATACTATGGGAATATAGACGGAGGAATATTTTGTTTGACTTTTCTTTGCAGACCTCTAGGAGATTTTGAGGGGTAGGATCTGAGAAAGAGACTAAGACTGGAGAGGATTCATCAGTAGAGCAATGAAATGAGGCCCAGAGGACAACACAACCAATTTTATCTGCTGTTAGAGATTCTTTAAGACACAACATATTTTGCAAACTTCACGTCCCTCTACAGTCATCATCAATGTCCCATCCAAAATTCTTCATGGGTTCTCCCAGAGGTAGCTCGTATGTGGTGATGAGAGAACTATCACCCATTATCTGGCATCACTGACTAATCCTCTGTATTCTGGTCTCCTGTAGAGAGGCCATGTTGAATCTGTGGGGACTGCGGTGTCTAGTTACATCATTTCCAGTTTTGCTGGATTCTGCTGCTCTAGGTTGGTTCCACAAACTAACTGAGCACATCCTGATTCAGGAAGAAGAAAATTGCTTCTGCAGAAGACTCTCCTGACTGCTTTTGTTCCCCTTCTTTCTTTCCACTGCGTTGGTGCTCCCAAATACTATGTGTTGAATCAGTCACTATTGCAGTATTATTGGTTATAAAGGACACCAAATAAGTGGAATCTTTATTCAGTATGGAATTCTTTTCATTTTTATACATGGACACTTCCTTTTTCTATTTCCCATTTCTCTTGATGGATAAAATAAGAGTTTCATAGGCGACACATTGGCAGTTTGGAATATGGTGGAATCCTGTCATCAAAGCAGCTATCTTAACTGCGGGGTCACAAGAAATGTTCAAAAGAAATATGTAAAGGGGCTGGTGCTATAGCACAGTGGGGAGGGCATCTGCCTTGCACATGGTCAACCCGGGTTTGATCTCTGGCATCCCATATGGTCCCATAAGCCTGTCAGGAGTAGCCCCTGAGCACTGCTAGGCGGGACACAAAAACAAATAAAAATAAATGTGGTGTTGATCAGATATGGTCACTCTGCCAAAGAGAATCATAATGGAGTAGAATAAAGTAAGCTGATCTAATCCCCATAATATTTTTGCTCCTTTTTCAAAAATTAACTTTTCATATACCTGGGAATCTATCTTAAGATATTCAATTCTATTTCACTGATCTGAGAGTCTGTCTTTATTCTAATGCCATGTCAGTTTAGTTACTGCCATTTAGAAGTAAAGTTTGAAGGTGGGGAAAGTGATGCCCCTCCATCATCTTTTTTCCCAGGATTTCTTTAGCTATTTATAGAGGTTTACTATTCCATATGAATTTTGGGAGGTTTTGATCCATTTAAAAATCATCACAGGAATCTTTATAAGAAACTGCATGGAATCTGTAGAATGCTTTGGGGAGTACTGACTAAAGATAAAAGAAGGTTCAAAGAAAGTAAACTAGAAAACCAACCATTTTTGGTTGGATTCCAAGTATTTTAGATTCTGTAGCTCAAAGAATATTCAGATGGTGGGTTTTCCTTGCTTTCTAGGATGTTTATATGTAGCAGCCTTTTTCTGAAGGCTTCAGTCTGAAAGGAGAGACAACCCTATGCTCTTCCCAGAATCATAAATCCTGCTTCTGATGCCTCAAGTATTCTCTGACACAAATAACTTAGCTCATTTTACAGATGTACATGTTGTCATTTCCTGAAGTCTCTGTCCCTCTGATATTTATGTCACCCTCTTGTGCATGATTATTGTAGAAAATAATTTTAAAGCTCATTAAATCAATAAGGCTAAGATAGTAGTTATATATAAGTACTCTTAGTTGCCAGAAGTAAGAATACTTTTGTTTTTAATAAAGGAAAAGTGCCCACCTGAGTTCAGTTGCCTAGCCTCCCATATGGTCCCTGTGCACTGCCAAGAGTAATTTCTCAGCTCAGAGCCAGGTGTAATCCCTGAAGCATTGCTCAAAATCCAAAAGAAATAAAATAAAAATAGCAAAGAAAAGGTACTATTTCTTACACTGATATGGTGAAAGGAATACATTCACTATAAAGCTAAATCCAGGAGCCAGAGTAATAGTAAAGTGGATATGCTGCTTGCCTTATATATGGCTGACTCAGGTTCTAGCTCCATACCCTTATGGTCCCTTAAGCTCACCAAGAATGATCTTTGAGTGCAAAAACAGAAGTAATCCCTGAGCACAGATGATTGTGAATTCTTACATGCCCCAAAAGAGCTTTACCCAACATTCAAATAATTAGAATAATCATGATTTTAATCTTTCATTTCTTAATTTTCTTGACTCTATCTTCATGGATGATTTTAGAATAACAGCCAGCATCTCTTAGTGCTATAATTCTCTCTTTACCAACTAGCAGGGGAAAATAGATTAAATGTCTTTGTATTATTTTTTTCCTGAGAATCCCTGACAAAATATTGTGTGTCTCATTGTCTGGATGTGATACTTTCTTGAACCATCATGGTTGTCAGAGTAATAATGTGTACTTCCTGGCATGGAAAAGTGTACTGTATCTTACCCTGGAGTCTGAGGGTGAAGACAACTGTAATTAGAGTACATAAGAGTGAATAGAAGATCTATTTCCAAGAAAAAATTATATTACTATTTTTTAAATGTAGTAATGGGTAAGGACTATAGAAAGCAAATGGTTAAATTTCATAAATCAATATTACACAGATCAATTTTGTTCCAAAAATAATATGGTCATATTGGCACAGAAGTTATGTACAAACATGGAGTAGAATTTTTGCAATGTTCAGAGAACTTGATAGGTATTGGGGTGGGGTTGAGACTCCATAAATCTTGTGAGAATAGACAAGAAAAGAGGGGTTATTTGAACAGAGTTTTTGTATACTAGAGAGATCTGGAAACCAAAATCATGGAATGGGGGAGGGGTATGTCTCCCAGTGAATGGAACGCATATAATATGACTTGGAACAAATAGCTCTGAGGCCAGAGAATATCAGTCATTGACCTAACTCTACAATCTGATAGTGGAGACTTCAAAATAAAAATTAATATTTCAAGAAAATAATAGTCACTATATATACGTAGATAATATATAAGCTATCTAAATATAATACTATATAATCCACAAAATGGTGAGAACTGCCTGAGAATGGAAACTCAGGAGCTAGGTAAGAAAGGACAGGTATAGGGTCTGGAGCGCTGGCACAAGCGATAAGGCCTTAAGCGTGCTAGCCTAAGATGGACCGCGGTTTAATCCCCCGGCGTCCCAAATGGTCTCCCAAGCCAGGAGCAATTTCTGAGTGCATAGCCAGGAATAACCCCTGAGCATCACCAGATTTGGTCCAAAAACAAGAGGAAAAAAGGACAGGTATATTTAAAAACTTTAAAAAAATCAAGACTGAATAAATTAAAATCAAGATCTAATAACTAAAATCACTAATACAAAAATAAGTGGAGCCTGGAGAGATAGCACAGCGGCGTTTGCCTTGCAAGCAACCGATCCAGGACCAAAGGTGGTTGGTTCGAATCCCGGTGTCCCATATGGTCCCCCGTGCCTGCCAGGAGCTATTTCTGAGCAGACAGCCAGGAGTAACCCTTGAGCAACGCCGGGTGTGCCCCCCCCCCCCAAAAAAAATAAGTGAAACCCAATTACTTATTAGGAAAATAGCCAATAAGTAAAATCACAAGCTGATATCAGAACTAGAAAGATATTTAAACTGTATTTTAAAGGGTCAGTCTCTTGAATAGGCAAATGCTCTCAAACAACACAACAGAAAAGTAGGTAAAAGAAACATACAAGAAAATTACTAGAGAATACATTGAAATGGTCAAATGCATTTTTTTAATGTTCAAATTTACAAGTAGTCAGGAAAATGCAAATGAAAGTAACAATAAGATACCATTTTATAGTCATCAGACAGACAAATTAGTGAGAATTATCCCACCAAGTGATGGTAAGCTGGTGGAAATATAATGGAAAGAATATTCTTACATATGATGGCAGAAAAGTGATGTGTTATAGTTGTTTAGAAAAGCAATTTAGCAATAATTATAAAAATTGAAATTACATTTAGTATTCAACTCAGCAATTTCACTCTTAAAAATTCAGCTCATAGAAATAAAAAAAAAGCAATACATAAAGTTACTTGTATCATTATTGCTTAAAATGGCAAAACCCTGAAAAAAATGACTGTCCATAAATAAATGAATTGTCAAAATATTATAGAATATTTACAATATAAATTTTTATAAAATCTTAAAGAGAATAATTAGGCCTTGGGTTTCCTTACCAGGTACAATTGTCAAGATGCATAAAATGTTTGTAATATATTACTGATATAGGATTTAACTTCATTTTGTAAAGTGATCATGATTAAACCTGACTTATACTAATACAGAGAAAATATGAATGACATGCTCACACAGTAGCTTCTGTTTGTTTTGCTTTGGGTCACACCTGGTGGTACTCAGGGCTGACTCCTGACTGTTCTCAGGTATCACTCCTAGAGGGGCCTGGGAGGCCTCATGGGGTACCAGGGAATCAAACCAGAGTCTGATACATACAACACAAATGCCTTACCCACTAAACTACTTCTCTAAGCCCCAGGAAACCTTTAAAATATATTATTTAGGTATCAATAAAGGAAGAATAACTAACCTTCTTGATTTGCTGGGGTCTGACATATTTTATGGAATGTGGGGTTTTCACTGCTAACATGAAATAGTCTCAAATCAGAATGGTGTTTTTCTAATATGGGGAGAAAGGAACTCTCATTCACTACTGGTGGAATGCCATTTAGTCCAACTCTTATGGAAAACAATATGGAGATTCCTCAAAAAACTGGAAATTGAGCTCCCATTTGATCCAGCTATACCACTCCTAGAGAGATACCGTAGGAACATAAAAATGCGTGCAAAAATCCCTTCCTCACACCTATATTCATTGCAGCACTATTTACAAAAGCCAGACTCTGGAAACAACTAAGATGCCCTTCAACAGATGAATGGCTAAAGAAACTTTGGTACATAGGTATACACAACGGAATATTGTGCAGCTGTCAGGAGAAATGAAGTCATGATATTTTTCTATACATGGATGTACGTGGAATCCTTTATGCTGAGTGAAGTAAGTCAGAGGAAGAGAGACAGACACAGAATAGTCTCACTCATCTATGGGTTTTAAGAAAAATTAAAGACATTGAAATAATTCCCAGAGATTAGGGCCAGAAGGACGGGCTCAAGATATGAAGCTCACCACAAAGAGTGGTGAGTGCAGTTAGAGAAATAACTACGCTGAGAACTACCATAATAAAGTCATTGAGTGAGGGATGTAGAAAGTCTGTCTCGAATACAAGCAGGGGATGGGGGGGGAGGGTGGGGGAGGAAGGAGATGGGGGTATTGGCGGTGAGAACGTTGCACTAGTGAAAGGGGTGTTCTTTTTATGATCAAAACCCAACTACAATTATGTTTGTGATCACGGTGTTTAAATAAAGATATTATTAAAAAATGGTGTTGTTCATAAAGATGCAACTTATAGGATAGAGTGAGAAGATAAAAATGAGCAAAAAAAAATGTAAAGGGGAAAGATAATACATATGATTCATGTAAATTTACTCTTCTAGGTAGATATTTATAGAAACAAACTTTGTACATTTTGTTCACCAGTTTATAGAAGACACAGGATATATTAAATCTAGTTTGCATATGCCGAGAATTTATTGGAAACTACTCTAGAGATACAGGCTAGAAAGCTTCTTGTATTATCTAGGTCCTAGGCAAAATTATTTTTCTCATTAATTCAATAAATGTGCATTAGACATTCTCTGTATTAATTTACTACCAAAACAATACATAAGAGACCATCAATAAATGTGTTGAATGAATAAGCAAATGTATTGAAATAACTATAATACATATAATTATTATAACCACAACACATTATAAACACAGCATACTATAATTTCAATACCCAATGCTTTAATAAAGGTAAAACCAAACTCTCTGAGAATATAAAAAGGGAAATCATGGAATTTTTCAGAAATAAAAATTTAAGTCAAGATGATTAGAGACTATTTGAAATACAAGTGAGAGTTTTTAGAAAGGAGTCAGAGAAAGAAAAATCTACAAAGTAAAAACACCTGTTTAAATCAAGGATTATACCAAATCAAAGTGTATTTCAGAAAGAGTAAGAAAGCAGTCTGAATCAGGAAATAAGAAACTGTTCAAATATATAATCTAATTTTATAGTTTAAGAATGTGAAAATTTATATTTTGACAAGAAAAGGAATTACAAATAAAACCCAAAATAGGCAGAAGGTGGAAAATAATAAAAGTAGAGCTTTCCTGGGATACGGAAGCATTTTCAATGATTTGGCAAAGTTAACAAAAACAAAAATAAACAAAAGAGGCTATAGCAAGTTAAAGTGTTTATAGCACAAAAAACTCTTGTGTTGAAATGAAAGCATTTTACTGAATGGGAGAAAATATTTGCACAACATAACCTGCTATTAGCTTAATATATAAATGGAAAAAATTCACATAAATCTCAACAAAATATATTCACTAACTCCATCATAAATGGTAAGAGAAATATGCATACATATTATTTCCCAAAGAGGACATACGTATAGCTATTTGGCTTATGAAAAATGCTAATTTTCACTGTCATTTCAGGGAAATTCAAATAAAAATGAGTGAAATATCTGTTCACACCTGTGAGAATGACATATCTCAAAAAGACTTGAAATAGACTTTTTTGGTGGACACGAAGTGATTTTGGAACCTTTTTTCAATATTAATGGAAATGTTGTCTTGTTCAGCCTTAATGGAAAACATAATGGAGACTTATTATAAAAGTAAAAGTAGACCTTCCATGTGACCTATTGATCCTACTTCTTGGCATTTACCTCCCAAACACAAAAATATTAATTTTAAAAGATATTGTGCACCTATGCAACACTTAGTAAATAGCAAGCATATAAAAACAATACCAAAGTCCAACAACAGATGGTTGTATATAGCTAGGGCATTTATACACTTTGGAATATTATGCAGAAATAAAAGAAATATTGTAATACAGTGCAACTTGGATTGTAAGTAACTTGTCTCAATTCCAGTTCAACTTGGATTGATCTGGAAAGTAAGTAACTTTATATTAAGTGAAATAAATGGGAGTAAGACAAAAAGTAGATCATCTCTAGTAGTACATCATCTGTAGTAATCTAGTACATCTAGTACATCATCTGTAGTAATCAGAAAACAATAAGAGGATAGACAATATAAAATGATGATGGCAGACCCTTGGCTTTAGATTAAAAAACTCAGATTACCAAGAAGATGGGAGAGATGGGGAAAAGAAGTGACCTAGAAAAAATATAGAATACTGGTGGACATTTTGGTGGTATGATATGGTGACCATACATTAAAACCATAAATGTCAATATTATTTTAAACATTTTACTTAAACTACAATATTAACAATGTTAAAAATAAAAATAACTTCAGAGGTAACAAAAAAGAAAAATTAGTGGAAATATTAAATTAAATAAAAAGATAGCACAAAGCATCAATAAGGTAAAGGTTATATTCTATAGAATATAAAGTTTATATTCTATAGAATCTTAAAGAAGATTGACCAGCTCACATGGAGGAAAAAAATGCTAATAAATCAGATAATAGGTGAAAAGACAGAAGTTAAAGAAGCTTTTCTCTGTGTTCTAGTAGGAAGACAAGGATATTCACTCCCACCACTAGAACTCAACATAGTCATAGAAGTTCCTGCAATTAGGCATAACAAACTGCAGGGATTTAAATTGGACAATAAAAAGTTTTACTATTTGGGAAGGATAATTTACAACAAAGAATCTAGGAAATTAACATAGAGTTAAAAAGAGCTACTAAAAAATTATTTTCACAACTGACTGGCACCATCTAATAAATTTGAGCCACTACCTCCACCAATTCCAATAGTGAAAATAAATGAAAGTTATTGATGTTAGAGCCAAATCTTTAAAAGACATCAAGAAAACATAAGCAGAATTCTCCGTGAAATTGGCTTTATCTTTCTTTTTGGCGATTTGGTTCTTATTTGCAAGGAAAAAACAAAGTAGGACTGGGGAAATAGTATAGCAGATAGGGTATTTGATTCGCCTGTGCCTAACTTACTTTTGATCCCTGGCGCCACATATGGTCCCCCAGCACTACCCAGAGTGACACATGAGTGCAGTCAGAATTAAGCCTGTGTACCACTTAATGTGGTTCCCACAATAAATAATAATATTTGTAGTAGAATTATCATATGACCCAGCAATTCTAATCCTTGAAATCTATCCCAAACACACACACACACACACACACACACACACACACACACACACCACCACCACCACCACCAAGATTCAGAAACACAAGAGCCCCAAAGATTAGTGGATAAGACATTTTGATTTTATATATATATATATATATGTATATATATACAATAAAATAATACTCAGTAAATACTAAGTAAATAAATACTCAAGATAATATAAAATCTTGCATTTTTCTATAACATGAATGGAACTAGAAAGTGTCATATGAACTAAAATAATTGAGATGGTTTTACTTTTATGTAGCATATAAGGAAACCAAGCAAAGAAATAGATAAAAATCTGATGAAAACAAATGCTTATCCTCTGACCACAAAACTCTTGAAACCCAAGGTGTTTGGGGGTGAGAAAGCTCCAATGCATAGTGGGAACTGTCATTAGCACCTTGGTGGTGAGTGAAATATGGTGATATTATGCCCCTCAAATATGAATATTTCATTGCTTGTTACCCTGTTGTAACCTCAAATTCTTATAAAAGAAATTTCCTGAGGCTTGTATTCAGGGGAAGTTGGAGGTGGATGAGATAATAAGGCTACACAAGTAGACAGAAGTGAGACAAAGAGAAACCCTATATTGTGTTTGAACCCATTGCAAAAGTTCCAGGATGACAGAAGACTCACATTAGAGAAGAGTCACAATTCAATTTTGATGGAGGAAAGGAGGATGAGAAAACTAACACCAGGATGGAAAACTGACTTTATGTTAAAGGGCTGGTTCCAATTGATTTGCCAGGAGAACTGGAAAGACAATGTCAAGAAAGAAGATGCAATTACACATGTCTAGGCTGAGCAAATGCCATGAGCAATAACCACAGTCTCCCATGAATCAAGTTGTCCTGAGTTTTCTAAATCTTCCCAGATCAATAGCCTTGTGGAAAGGACATGGAAAAGGCATTTCCAGGGAGAGCAGAAAGGTGGTATGAATCCACCCAAGAGTTAAGTTGACAAGACAGAATAAGAGTGAGGACCCAAAAAAAATTTCAGAGATGAAATTAGAAAGATTGAAATTCCTTCCTATGGAAGGAATTGAGGAATGGATGTGATCCAGTTCCTAAGGGCCTCTCTGGCCAGCAAGCAACTTTCAGACAAGAATGATTTTATGATCTTGGAACCAAACCTACTGGCCTTCCTTAGACCCCCTTAGAAAGGGCATGATGACTCAGCTGGTCTGAGAGCTGCCAGGCCACATCCAACAATTCTTGCCACCAAATCACTTTCTGTCAGTCGCCCTGCCTGCTTACTCTAGCAATCCTTGTGATTTATTCTCCAAAGCAGTTCTCGGAAGTTGAAAGGTCCTTTCAGAGCCAAAAAACAGGAAGCTTCCCCCACCCCTGCCCATTACCCAGCTGAAGGTGCAGGAAGGGATATGTGTCCTCAGACACACCAGCAGTGCAAGTTCCTATTATGTCAGCGGTGTTGACCCTTGCCAGGGGCTTTCTCTGACAAAGGAGAAGAGTTGAATCTCTTCTCCAGCAGAAAGGAAATGACTAACCTCAGGAAATCATCTCTTTTCCCTTCTTCCTCCCCGCCCCCAGACAAATAGAATTGCTATTGAACTTTCACTAAAAATATCAACAACAGCTAAAAATAAGGTGCATCAATTCTACACTTTGCCCCGGGAAATCCTGACTAAAGCTCATCTTACATCCCCTCCAGCTCTTGTCAAAACAACTGCTTGGGATTCCACCCTACCTGCCCCTTAGCTTAAAAGTTCATTCTGAAATCCATGTCCACTTGCCTTCCCCACCAAGGATTGTGAACACTTGCAGGGCACAATTGTGTCACAAACATCTTCCTGGGGGAGAAAGGAACTTCCAACCTTCCAGAAGCAAATGCCCTCAAGTGGGTTTATTTCCTGTCTAGTTGACTTCTCCGGGTATCTTTACAGGTTGTTTTTTCTGAAACAGGAAAGAGCTCAGGAACATGGCCTATGTACAGCCTGGAATGGATGCAAGGCAGCTGACCCAGAGGATCCCTGAGGATCTGTTCCTTAGAAAAGAGCATTGATGAGCATTTGAAGAATTTTGTGTTACCACTGCTTTTGCTGTTTTGTTGTGTTGCTTTATTCAGTGCTGACTTTTGACTCTGTGCTCAGAGGCCACTCCTGGCTGGGCTTCAAGGATCAGATTTGGTGCTGGTGATTGAACCTGAGTCATGTCAGGCAAGTACCCTGCCTGCTGTATATTGCTCCAGCCCATTGCCTTATGTTTTGCAGGATTTTGTTTTGCAGCTGGTGCCTGAGGCACAAAAACTGAGTCCGACTGAATGATACAAAGGAACACAGTTTTCAGTTCAATTGGAGATGTATGATGGACAGTAAGTTCTCAATGCCAGCACCAAAGAGCTGCGGAGGAAGAAAGAAACTCTGATATGGAGAAACATTAAGGTGTTCCCAGGGGAGGCCTTGTTGGGTTGGGCTGGGCTGGACACTGTCTCTTGAGGCCTTCCAGACAGCTGAAATACTATCTCTTTTTTGGGTTGGTTTGTTTTGGGATCACACCCAGCAGTGCTCATGGGTTACACCTAGCTCTGTGCTCAGGGATAACCCTTTAAGGAGTGCTGGGGATCAAAGCCCAGTTGGCCTCATACAAATGCTCTGCATGCTGTACTATCATTCTGACTCATTGAACACTTACCTGGAAATTCTGGGGGCCCAGTTTGATAACTCACCCAGTCTTTTACCCTTACTGGTCTGGCAGCAACTTTACAGGCTTTCGTGTCTTCCCCACAGCCAAAGAAACCTGGACAGTGTCACTTGAAAGTGACCCTGAGAAAGGGAAGGTGAGCTACCATGAGGTAATTTCAGAGGCCAGGGATAGGCATAGAATGAGAATAAAAAAGAGATAAAGAAGTAAAATCATGCTATATTTGAGATTTCAAACAGGGACTTTTAATTAAAGTAGTCAGGACTTCAGGAACCAGGACTCAGTGATAACAATTCTCCTGAATACCATCACCACCTCAGATGGGTGATAAAAGCCTCCTTGATTTAAGGACCTCAGAGTTCTTCAGAAGCCATGAGTCTGAATTGACATGAAAGGGTAAAGATCCCAGGTTCTTGTTGAGCTGTCTTAAGAGTGAGCTAGCTCTTTAGTCCCCAAGTTCTTCCCTTCCAAGGCAATCTAGGGTGTCTTAGCCCCAAGCAAAGTGCAGGTGAAGCTAAAGGAGACTGTGGGAAGAAGGGGAGCTCACCTCTAGGAATGAGAACTGTGGCTCCCAGGTTCTCCAACTCCCCAATCAGAGCAAAGCAAGTGACTGGAGTAACCACAGGTCCACAGCAGTTGACCTCTTGAGAGTTGTTCAATGTTGACAGCGTTTAACTCGACATTTCTCATCTCAACATAGGTCTGAGAGGCTAAAAAAATGTGTCATCTTCCTATCCAGAAACACAAGGTGTTTAATGTTTCCTTGCTTTTAATTCCTGATAGTTGAGTGACTAAAAATTATATCCTATATATCAAACTCTCACAAATTGCAATGAGTCCCACAAGTGTAGACTAATATTACTCTGTACTCACAAAAGCTCATTCAAGATGTCACACCTGATCAAATGATCACAGTCAAGGATGGGGTCCTTGTCCTCTGAGCTGTCTCTATTCTCCCATTTTCCCCCTCTTTTAAATATATGGAGGTACTAAAGAAGAATAAGAAAGAGTAATGAGATAGTCTTAAGAGAGAGCGTGGGGGGGGGGGCAGAACGATGGTGCAAGCAATAGGGCGTTTGCCTGCATGCGCTAGCCTTGGATGGACTGCAGTTCAATTCCCCTCGAGTGCCATATGGTCCCATGAGCCAGGAGCGATTTCTGAGCACATAGCCAGGAGTAACCCCTGTGGCTGCCCCACACCCAAAAAAAAGCCCCCCAAAAAAGGAAGAGAGATCTCGGTCTTCTGTGAAGGAGGACAGAGTCCGGTATACTTGGAACTAGGCATGAAACTAGGCAAGTAGGCAAGATCACATCTCAGGAGGGGAGATGAGGACCGCATGTGTTCAGGTACCATGTTCCTAGGCAACATGTGCCTATCTTGGTTCTGAGGGTCATGACAGATCATATCCTCTAGGGGGCAGTGTGTGCATATTTTTAGCCAGTCAAGGAGCCTGTTTCTTGGCTACTAGAGGTAAGAGCAACAGGAACTGTGGGGGTCTGAGAACAAAATTGCAGTTTATGAAGTTCCTTAGGTGCACCGAGGCCATTGGTGGGAAGAACTGCACGGTAGGGGAAAACCAGGTGACACAGTAGAAAATTGGGGGATGAACAGTGCCAAAACTCCACTCAACAGATTACTTCATATTCAACACAAGAATGATTTGCTACTCAGCTTACTACCATTTGCTAAAGGTTTTTTTTTGTTTTTTTTTTTTAATATTTTTAATTTATTACCTCTTACCTTTCACATTTCAGAAATCCCTGCAGAGTTGTATTTTATTTTCTTGGCTATTCAGGGTGGCAGTCCAAATTCAATTAAAAGCTAGCTGGTTTGAATGGAGTAATAATGATCGATACTGTACTATTGTGGCTTAAAGTGAAGAATTTACTTGCATACGATTATTTAATTATTTACATGCCATTATTTAGGGCCTCACAGCTCTATGAGGAAAGCCTCCTCATCAAGATAAACTGTGGCATAGGGAGTTTCTGTAATCAAGACCCAAATCCTTAAGGTTAAATGCAGAGTCCTTTCTTTTATTATTATTTAGTGAAGAAGGTTAGCAACCTCTGGCAATGTTTACTAGCTGGTAGCTGTGATTAGGGGTCATTCCTGAAGGTTTCACATGTGGTATTAAAGAACAAACCAGGGTGGGTGGACTTTAAGAGTTAACCCCTGGTCAGGCCAGAGTGCTAGTACAATGGATAGGGTTCTAGCCTCGCAAGCAGCTGACCCAGGTTCAAATCCTGTCATCCCATGTGGTTCCCTTAGCACACCACCAGTGATTCTTGAGTTTAGAGCTAGGAGTAAGCCCTAAGCACCACTTAATTTGACAAAAACAACCAACCAAACAAAAAAGATTAACCCTTATGTTATCTTAACCCTTGATAACCTTAGTAGTATTTCTCCAGTGCCCCTTCTCTTCATTATTTAGCAATCTTGCCTTAAAACTATGGGCCTTTGGAACTTTAATGTGTACATCAATCACCTGAGATTGTATTGAAAATGCAAATTTAAACATAGTAAGCCTGAATGGGACCTAAGCTGGGAATGCCTTGTTGAGTAGCAAGAACCAAAAGGAGAATGTATGTTTTGGGGAAGCATCAGGGGCATAAAGATATTCACAGTATAATTACTATCCACAGGAGGGTTCTATCTAGGACAAGTATCTAATGGGTCTAGGAGAAGCACTTGAAAGGCCATATAATAAAATAATATATCAAAGGCCAAAGAGCACATTGGGGGCTCCATTATATATCAAGTGAGCAGCAGTGTTCCATGAAAGTTTGGGAGCCCCACCACAGGGAAACAGTCCACAGCTCCTCAACATAAGTGTGTGAGCTCATGGAGTCACATGACCCAGGCAGGCACAGATCTTGCCCAAAAGGCTCCTGGGAGGACTACAATCACAGGTGAGGTGGGGTGAATTTCGGCCGTAAGCAAGGAAGTGAAGGGAGCAAAGAGCCATGATTCTACTGCCTTTGAGTGTAGAGAAAGCTTCATGAAAGACTGTGTTCCATTTAAGCCAGGAGAGGCAGATAGAGTTTTGACAGAGGCTAGAGAAGATTCTTTGGAGGAGGAAACCAATGCAAGACAAAGTTTCAAATATATTTGGTTAAAATTGTCAATGTGGAGAGCTGCCCATCACCAGCATTTTCTATCCAAATATGGGATAAAATTTTAATTTGGAACCAAGTCTCAAAGCAGGGATTCTCAACTCAGATGAAAAGAAAGATCATTAAATAAGCTGGAAAAGATTTGGGTGCAGGAGCTCCATTCCCAGAGATTCTGACTTCATCACAGATCTCCCTTCCATGGATAATGGAGTTAAGTCCTGGTACTCTAAACTCATTGTAAACTGAAAATGCATTTAACACACCTAAACCTATTGAACATCATGGCTTAGCCTGGCTGACCCGAACCATGCTCTCAACACTTACATTAGCCTACAGGTGGGAAAGATCACCTCACACAAACTCTTGTTTATTATAAGGTGTGGAATGTCTCAGACAACCTGCAATGTGTAGGCATGATGGGATGCAGCAAAACAAAATCTAACCTCCAACTGGCCAGATGCTAACAGCCCCATTAGTACCCAGTGAGCATTGATTGTGGAACTTACAAGTGGAAGGGAGGAGCAGATTATGCCACTAGTGAGTGGCCCAAGAGTGTTAGTACAAGAAAAGATCTAAGTGAAACATGTCAAGTTGGCTTTTCTACTGAATATATATATATGACTATGGCCAGCAGCTAATAAAATGAGGAATATGGAGTTGACTGAGAAAAGAGTGTTTCTACCACTTTGCTCAATGCACCTTGAGTCAGTACTAACTCAGCACAGATATGGTGGTGCTATTGCCTTTCTTTCCTTCACAGAACAGGACTTCCAGGGGAGCTGAAATAGAAAGAAAGATAATTTTTAAAGAACTGTGGGAAGAGAAAAAGAGGGATGTGTGTTCCAGAGAAAAAGCAGGCTTTTCGAGTGTAGAAATAAACAAGCAAAGGAACATGGAGAAGCAAGAGAGAGACATGCTCTAGGGAGAACATGAGCTCCAAAAGCCAATCCTGATTAGTTTTCAAAAGGAGCTTTCATACAGATTTTCCTGGAATTGTACATACAAAAAAAAAACCAAACCTGGGTATTGTCACAGGAATATTGTGTACTGTTGATTGTCTGATAATATCATGGATTTTTCTCTTGCTTCTCTCTTTTTTTTTTTAGGGGCCACCCTTTTTTGGGTGGATCCTTAACTTTCTGCATCTGGCTGGTAACTCAGTTTCTCTTTTTCAAATAGTTCAAGATTTTCATGGCAAAGGATGTGATTTTCAAGTCTTTGAACTACTTCAGGGTTAGGATATCTCTTGATCAGTTTTATTATTTTCTAAAAGTACATTTTCAGTTTTCCCTTACCTATCTTACCACAATGTTATGTTGACCCAACTGGAGAACAGAAAAAATTAGGGTGGTCGGTAAGCACTCTCAGGGCTTACTCCTCCTGGCTTTGTGCTCAGGGAATAATTCCTGCCAGGGATTGAGTAACTGTCTAGTGTTTGGTTGGCTGTTTGCAAATCAAATATCCTACCCACTGTACTGCCTCTAGGACCTAAAGTAAAAATTTCTTAAGCTAAAGAATTTGCTTGCAACCCCTGTTTTTGCTTGCAACCCCTTTTTGCCAGAGTCAGCCAACCCTGGAAATAGATATGGGTATATAAATATGTATATAAATAATTAGCTAGTGGGAATTGGTATGTCAAAAACCCTTTGTGCTTTTTATGATGAAGCAGGCAAGTAGACAGGAAAATCCCCTCTACCCCCCCCCCCGTAGTCTTGGGATATAATAAATGCTTCAGACATAATAAAACCAAGAGATGGAGTTAAAGAAGTTACTCTTGTCTCAAGCCCTAAGACTACAAGAACCAACCTTGTGGATAATGGAAGTAAGGCCTGATAAGAGAACTACAACAGAAACAAAGGCCAAGAAAGGCAAAGAAGGTAAATTGATCCTGACCCTTCCCACTGGCAATCACAATAGGACTCCTACTGGGTAGAAAGCCCCACATAGAATAGGTTGGGAGAAACTCCTGTATAAACCAAAGCTGACCAAAGGAGATATGCACAGGTGCTGTTTGGGCCCATGAACATGGTACCTGAAACATACATTGCCCAAATCTCCCATCTTGAGATGTGGACTTTTCTACTTTTATGCTGGCTTGGGCACCCAAAATCTCTCTGTCTTTGAAGAAGCTCAGGATCTCTCTTGAGTCTTTCTTATCCTTTCTTCCCTTGCTCAGAATTTCCAGATAAAACCTGGTTTCACTTCACTGCTCCTCTCCTTCTGATATTCTTTTCTGTGAGGGAAGTAGGTGGACTTGAAACCCGAGGCAAGATAGTCGCCTTACACATGAGTAAGTGTAGTTAGGTCCACAGGCAAGAACCTAGAGCTCCACTTTTAGCAAGTAGAAATTCTTGTGCCTTCCTCTCAGTCCTAACTTTTTAAACCGGGAATTACACTCCCAGAGAGGGCCTGTAACCAGGTGTGGCACTAATCTGAAAGTAAATTTCTTTGTTATTTATCATCAGCCAATTATTTTTATACATATTTATATATCCATATATCTTCTCAGGTTAGCTGACTCTGGTAAAAATGGAGTTGCAAGCAAAATATAAAGAAGTCCTGCTCTAGATCTGCTGAATCAGAAACTTAGGACCTTGAGGAAGAATTTGTGTTGTCTCCCTTCTGGAAGAGAAAGGCTAGTCCAACTTTGAGAAGCAAGTGTATAGGGCCTCTCTACTTTTGAGTGTCGTCCATAGAAGTCCATAGACTAGTTGTAGGAACCTCATTGAAGCTTATCACAAAGGCCAAATCTCAATCCTCACCCCTGCTTGATGAATGAGTTGTAACAGGGGGTTAACAAGATTCCCATGATGGTAGTGAGAAAGCAATTTAAAAGTAAGAAATGCTGGAGGCTTAAGGTTAAATGTTATTGTTATTTCCCCTTGGCTTGTGTGGTCATGGTTGTTGTTGTTGTCCTTGTCACATCTCTGAAGCTCATGGTCATTGTAGTGCATGAACAGACATCACTCTCAGAGAGTTCTGAAGCAGTGCTGGGAATTACACAGGCCTGGACCATGAGTCATATCCCTATGCAAATGAACTGGCCATTAGCTGAAGGTTGAAGAGTAGTGACCTTCATCATGGAGTTTTAAGGAAGAATAATCTGATAGTGAGTCAGGAAGACTAAACAGCCTGGACAATACACCTAAAAGGTACTACAAATTCTAGAAAATTCTAATATCACTTCCAGTTTCTCAGACTTCTTTTGTCCACACATGCTTTCATCTTCTGGCCTCCAGTAGAGACTAGAGTACTTGTTCTGAGTGCCTTTAGTGGTGGAATCCTGCCAGCCATTGATCCAACAGTGAGAGTTATCTCAGCAGTGCCACTGCACTCAGGCCTCAATTCCAGTTCATCTAATATTTCTGATAATAAGAGCGCCCCAATGAAGCACCCTTTAAAAGGTCTTCACTGTTAATTTGGTGCAAGGAAAAGAGCCAGCACATTATAATCAATTTTCTCGTCATTGTGCCTCTGCTACATAGACTCTTTAAATACACGTCCATAATGGGATTACTCAAAAGGGAATTTATTGCTTTTTAACAAGAAATGTAAGTTCACAAACACACTACTCCTGGACTTGGCTGTGTGATCACAGCACTTCTCCATTTCAGGATGGGTCTGAGAATTATATAAAGGAAATACTGTGTAACTGTGTGGTGGTAGACAGTGAGAGCGAAGTAATAGGAAGTATAGTAGCATGGGTGCTAGGGAACCTTAAGATTCTGCTCTCAAATTTTATTTCCATGGTCTCACCAGAGAGCCTAAAGATGGTCCAGTCACCTCTCCACGGTCATAATTGAAAAGATGCTGAAGAAGCTTGGGACATTGGTAGTGGAAAAGTTGAACTGGTGAAGGGTGGTATTCATTATGTGACAAACTGAACCATGAACAATTTTGTGACCATGTGCTTAAATAAAGTAATTGTATAAAAAGAAAAGAAAGAAGGAAGGAATAAAAAAGGAAGAAATGAAGGAAGGGAAGGAAGAATAGAGGGAGGGAGGGAAAGAGAGAGAGGGAGAGAGGGAGGGAAGATGTTGAGCATCCTGAAATGCTCTTTAACTGAAAATGAATGTTCAATTCTGATGAGCATTAGAGGGAGGTCCAGTCCATTCGTGCACTCAGATGCCATCATCTTCCTACAGGGGTTTTGAAATGAGAACATGAGAAGTCCAATTGCCTTTTCCATTGGGCTGAGGACCTCAAGGTGAATTAATAGTCTTGGCTTCTCAGTGTTTTGTTTTATTTCAATCAATATTCACCATCATCACATATATTTAACCTCTCACTGAGACATACCTGACATGGAATACAGCATAAAGCAGAGTGGAGAGACAGGGTCTTGGCTCTTTGGCAACCCCCAGTTAAGAGGCTGTGACTGTATCCTGTCTTGCACATTTTTCCTAATATAGCAGGGTCAGTGTAGGAAATACCATCTGCACGGGACTTCTCAGGGTGCCTAGTACTTCCCCTGTTTGACAGACAGGAGCAAAGTGGGGCCCACTTTCCTTCTCCCCTTTCCTTGCAGCATTCTCCCTGTAGAAGGCGATGTGAAAATCTTACTCATAAAGACTTTATGCAAAATAACGATGTAAAATAGATGATACTTGCATGGATAATAGGATCAAGTCCAACAGGACGGGCACATTGATAATTGCAGATTAGAGAGAAATATAATTACCAAACCAAACCAAAGCCAAATTGAGGGGGTAATAAGCATGATGTGTTAGAACTATTGAGTGAGATATTTCCATATAGAAATCCTCGTCCCTGAGGGAACATCTAGCTGTTTTCTTCTGTAGTATGGCTGCACATCTGAAATGGCCCATTGTAATTGTTTGTTTAAAGACTTCACATAGTAAAAGGAAATATTATCACCAATATTTTTTCCTGGCTCTAGGCACTAAGAGGAGGAACAATATGATCATAGGTTATGATATTGCCCTAGACAATCCACTAGCTTCAATTCTTGCTATGATTTTAAGTTGTGCATAAACCTTGTCAGATAGCCAAATATATTATTTTTAAATGCAAACTAATAGCCCTCATCATCTGCTCTTCCTGAGACAGATATGACAATGACAACGTGCTTATTGAAAGCCATGTTTGTGCTATCAAATTAATGAGACTGTGGCCCAGGATACTTGCTTATTTCAAGTACCTTTTAGTCAATTTGGATTGTCATTGGGGCAACATAAGAAAACAAGGATTAACAGTGTAGACAGAAAGAAAACAAAGTATTTTCTACATTCAATGAATCCAATTTGGGCAATTTCATTATGTTCATCAAACTTCCAGAACTACCAGAACATTTACCTGAACATTTACCTTAGCATTTACCCCTAACACCAGATCTCTGTACTGGCCAATGCTTGTTCTAGATCTGGGATATCTTCTCAGGGTTTATAGCAAAGTATTCTTGCAAATTTCTGGCAAGATCCTGAGAGTTGATGAAGATGAATTCTGTGAATTCCCAGGGCTGGTTATACCAGGCAGAGCAATACCTGCTTTCTCTCTTTTCTTTCAGTAGTATATGGGGCAGGGGGGTGGGGGGGAATGGCAAACGCTGAGTTTTCAAAACAGGTCATCAAGTCCTATAATCTCTGTTTCCTGGGATGGTGGTGGGTCAGTAGAGATATTTGAAGATGCTCCTAGCAGTTCATTAAGTTGTGGGTGAATGGAAGACTGACTTAGTAGGATTTATGGATGTTGTCACACCATTGCCTAACAGAACAGTACCAGGCGTCATCTAAATGGATATGTGGTGGTGGGGTTGAGAGCCTTTCTTAAACACTGAAAAAAGAAACTATTTGGAATGATAGCATGTCTCAGAAGTTTATAACAACAGAAACACTCTTTGGGAATTAACAGAATGGCTGAAGTATCCAATTACCTTCCTTTTTATTACAAAAGCAAATAACACATCCTTTTGTCACTGTAATGCATCCAAATATTTAGAGATGTTTATAGAGTAAAAAAATAAAGTTTCTTTTCATTCCATTCCCCTTTCCCCAACTATATTCTTATCAGGAAAGTCAGTGCTTCCATTTATCTTTTTATAATTTTCTAATAATAATAATATTAGAATAGTCACATATAATAAATAAAATACATGTGCATATATCCGCATATGACATTATGATTATATACATCCATAAGCATTAGATAAATGCATATATATAGTAATGTTTTTAAATCATACCATAGACTCTTATACTTCCTTTGACTACTAAATGACTGACGATTATTTTTCTATATCAGTAATATAGTACTACTTTATGTTCCTTTTCAGCTACTGGGTGTTCTTTCTGAAGGATGAATTATCATTTGCTTGCATACTATTCAACTATTAATATTATTTATGATTATGATTCATTATATTATATTCATTCTTATGTTTAATATTCATTATTATTATTAGATTTATTTATTATATTCATGTATTTTAATTTTGCTGCTTGAATATTAGGAACCCAAGTGAAAATTATCTAAGGATATTTAGATAGGATTCCCAATAGAATTGGGACATTTATGTCTTTATAATCAGGATACAATCCAAATATCTTCTTTCTTTTTTTTTTTTCCTGTGCTTTTATTCATCTTTATTTCAGGATCATGGTTAGTGTTTGGTTGTTGTATTTATTGCTGTGGTGCTTTTCAGGTTGTTTGTTTGTTTGTTTTTGTTTTGTTTTAGTTTGGAGGGTTGATTTTTTGGTATTATTTTTATGTTTCATTTTCTTTTCCCTTTCTTTTCTTAAACTAATTTTTATAGTCTCTAGTTTGAATTTTTGCCCCCTTTTTCTTTTTCTTTTCTTTTTTTTTATTACCTTCAAATAGAACCACATAACTGGAACCATCTTGTTCTGCCTCAAAAATTGAGAGGGAAATAATGGAGGACACCAAGACCAAACAGTCGTATGAACACTGAGTAGAAATAAAAAATGATCAGACTTAACCACCAAATCCAAAGCCAACTACAACAGAATCGATACCCATTCTACAACAAGTTAGACACAGAAGGGACCACAGATACTAGCAGCCCTGGGGGCAAAGAAGGGGCGATACGGAATGCATGCTGGGATCAGGGGTGGAGGGAAGACAACATTGGTGGTGGGAATGCTCCTGATTCAATGTCACTATGTACCTAAAATACTATTGTGAATAATTTGTAATCCACTTTGGTCAAATAAAAATTATTAATAAAAATAATTTTCTTTTTTTCTTTTCTTCAAACAGAACCACATAACTTGAACCATCTTGTTCTGCCTCTCAAATTGAGGGGGAAATAATGGAGGGTACCAAGACCAAACAGTTGTATGATCACTAAGCAGTAATAAAAGTGATTGGACTTAAACACCTAACTCAAAGCCAACAACAACAGAATCGATACCGAATCTACAACAAGCTAGACACAGAGGGGACCACTTATACTAGCAGCCTGGGGGGGTAAGGGAGGGGAGATGGGTTGCATACTGGGAATGGGGGTGATGGGAGGACAACTTTGGTGGTGGGAATTACCCTGATTCAATATCAATGTGTACCTAAAATACTACTGTGAAAGATATGTAACCCACTTTGGTCAAAATAAAAATTATTATTATATAAAAATTTAAAAAAATAAAGAGATAGGAGGCTTAATACACTGCAAATAAGTAGAGCTGTGTTTCTCTCTAAGTCTGATCCTCAGTTCCATGAGCAAATTGTTTAGCTATCTAAGATTCATGCTTTTCACAATGAAATAAGGAGGATATTACCAATCAATGGGAAGCATTAGAAGGACATATGTGGTAACACCTAAAAACACTTCGCATGTTGCAGGCTCTCAATAGGCCACAGTTATTTTAAGGTTTCAATCTTGACCTGAACTCCACTAGCAACTTCCAGAAAGTTGCTAAAAATTAATATACTAAATACAAACATCCAGATTAACATGTACCTAACAGTCTCATTTGGGGGTGCAGAATGATAGTACCTTGAATGCAACCTACCTGGATTTGATTTCTGCTATTCCATATTGTCCCTTGAGTTCAACAGGAGTGATCCTGGAGCACAGAGTCAGGAGTCAGTTCTGACTGAGCACAGCCTGATGTGGCCCAAAAATAAAAACAAAAACATTTATAAAATATTTTTTAAAAACTTTTTGTTTTGAATTTTATTTCTTTCTTAAGATCAATTAACAATCACTGTATCTGCTGTTTCAACTTTGAGGCAACATCTGAAATCCAGTCTCAAGAAGTAAACTCAGCACCACAAAGCCTCCCATCTGGATAACTTATATTATGGGTGGGTTTTAACAAGAAGTTAGGCTTTCTGAAATATCTGCTCCCAGAATAATATTAAGAGTATTTGGCATTCCCTAAGCACACACTGATATAGATGTCCTGTCTCACTTGTTACTCTGCTTTGCCTAGAAAGTTCCCTCTCCCTGTCCAATTCCCTGCTGCATCTGAGGCTAAATCTATCTATTCTATTCTCTCCTTCAGCTTTTTAGCTGTGGTATGGTTATTGGTACCTCCAGTTGTCCTTTATATTCATTCTATTCTCTCCTTCAGCTTCTTAGCTTGTGGTGTGATTGTGAGTACCTCCAATTGTCCTTTATATTTTGCTGGGGAGAGCATCTCCTAAGGGGATACTTATTTTTAACTTCCTTTGACTCATTTGATTATTTCATTTTCTAATTTCCAGCTGGGGTAGAAACCCTTTTGTGTACCTGATCCCTCTGATTAGAGGGGAATATTTTTCATGTGATTTAACCTAAGTAATAGCTAAGGCAGGATCACTCATTTATTGCCAAGAAATCAATTAGAGTTTATAAATCTCCATGTCTGGTAATGTCTCATCATCCTAAGCCTTATTTCATGTATTTAATTCCTTCTCTTAGCTAACAGCTGCCACCCACAAAAGAGAAGCAGAAGCCAACGTAAGGGACTACTTAGGAGATGCCCATTTATCTAAAAAGAAGCATTTTCATGGTGAAAAAGAATGATGTAATTTAACTGACAAAGTTATGTTCCATGGCCAGACTCTCGCAAAGGTATTCTGAAGCCTTGTTAGATGCTTGGAATAACATGGTGGAGAAAGAAGAGTATCATAATCCAAAGTCTTCTGTTCTGCTCTCCCTTGTCATTTACCTTGTGGGTGACCTGGACATATCTTCTGAACCAGTGGTCCTCAAACTATGGCCCGCGGGTCACATATTGTATTGGTATCTGTTTTGTTTCTTCATTGCAAAATAAGATATATGCAGTGTGCATAAGAATTCATTCATAAGTTTTGTTTTTACTATAGTCAGACCCTCCAATGGTCTGAGGGGCAGTGAACTGGCCCCCTGTTTAAAAAGTTTGAGGACCCTTGTCACTTCATTAATTTCTCTGAAAACAATAAGGTTAATTTCAGTACTTACCTCATCAAGTCACTGTGGAAGTTAAATAAGTCTCAAGAAAGTAAAGTGTTTACAGTTATTGTTACCTAAATGTTGATTGTAGTATTTGTATATATGAATTCAGTATCTGAAGCAGGTTGTCTCAGATATAATAGTTTATCATAAATTTCTTTAGTATTCTTAAATAGGTAACGTACCCCTTCTGAATCTGCCTGCTTATTTTTAAGCAAGAATGAAAACAATAAATCAGAGACTCTTTTGAGAAGCAATGGATAATATAAAGTACTAGAGTAACGTATTAGAGTACTAATATAAAATGGCTAGAGAAATAGAGAGTATAAAAATGTTCTTGCCTTGAGTTGGACGATAGCATAGGGGTACGGCATTTGCCTTGCATGCAGAACAATGGTGGTTCAAATCCCAACATCCCATATGGTCCCCCAAGCCTGCCAGGAGTGATTTCTGAGCATAGAGCCAGGAATAACCTCTGAGTGCTGCCGGGTGTGACCCCCCCAAAAAAAAAGAAAGAAAAAAGAAAAGCTCTTTCCTTGCATGAAGTCAACATGGTTCAATCCCTGGCCCTGTATATGGTCCCAAAGCACACCAGGAGTAGCTCCTGATCATAGTGCCAAGAGTAAGCCTGACTGGCCACCACCTTCCTGGCAGAAAAACAGTCTGGCTCTTCCACCAAGTTCCAAAATAAAATAAAGGTCATGGATACTTCCCAGGTATCTGGTCCTGGCTGATATTTCTGTGGCATTTTCAGAAAGGGGGAAGGAGGTTCAGATCTGCATGAACTACAGTAGCCCAATGCCACCCCCTCATTCTCTGGAAGAAATGGCCCTTCTCTGCAACTTAACATTATCAAACTTCTGAGCCACCAAATTTGTTTTAGATTAAATTCTGGACCACATGTCTGCACTCAGCTGTACCACCTCAATAGCTTAGAGGAGTGTCAGCCCAGTAGTATTACAGTATTCCTATCAAATGTGATAGGAAAACTACATAGTAACTTCAAATCTCAGTGATCCTAGACAGTGATGCAGAAGGCTCACCTAGGACCAACCTGTAAAATCCTTAGACTTTACAATAAACACTGTGAAGAGACAGAACAATCATTTTAAATTGACCTGAGTTTATCTAAGTTCCGATAATTCCATTTGCCTTTGTGTTGTAACAAGTAATATGAAGTAAATTTGTTTGTGCCAGCATAGAGGCAGACCATGAGGGGTGAGAGATTGAAGACACTGTGAAGGGAGGTCATATTGGTGGTGGGATTGGGGTTTGAATATTTAATGTCTGAAACAACTGTATTATAAACAACATAGTTAATCATGGTGTCAAAATAAAAATTAGAAAGAAAAAAGAATAAATTTGATCACTGTTGGTTTGGCTTCCAAACCAAATATATATACATATATATACACACAGAAATAAACATCAATATAACATTGGTTCATTTACTTTTGGTAAATAACAGCACAAGATATTTGTAACATGCCCATACAAATTTGTTTTTGTAGTGACCGTAGTTTCCTGTCTATTTCTTCAGTTTCTTATAAATTTTAGTTTTCAAATAAACATAGGCCCAGCAGAGAATTATCTGGAGACATAGAATGGCTTTCCTTATTAATATGTTTTGGATTTTATTGATGTAGCTGTTGGACCTTGGACCTCAGCCAAACTAGTCATCTCTAGAGAAACAAATGGACCTAATTATAAGGTGGTTTTACCTAAGAGGTTAGTTTAAGCTATGTAATTGGATGCTGGCATTATAAGAAGCTTGCAGTATATTACATTGCATTTTGATATTAACACATATTCTCTTACTGCTATGCACATGGTGTTTAGAGGTCTTGGCTTTCAATTCTGGGAACACCCCCCCCCAACCCACTTTCAGCAGGGACTACTCGTCACTCCAAGTCCCTTGATTCTTCTGAAAGCTGACTGTTGCTCAGGGACTCCTATTTTTCAGGCTAGTTGCTCTGTTGAAATGAGTCTTTGCTACTTATAAGTCTTGTTCCTTAATTTCATTTGGTTGAGGCAGGAGACAAGTGCCTCATTTTAATTAGAATTTGAAGCAAACTGCTTTATGTTATTGTGTGTGATTCCACACTGAACATACTACATCAAAGACAGCTGTTGATGGAGCCAAGCATCTTGTTTATTCAGCCTAAGACATAAAAATCCTTTTGTTCACTGCACAAGCTCTCTCATGACTGTGCTTCTAAAATATCCCATGGAACAAAATGACGTGCCCTGAGGCTCTCCAAGCTAGTAAATGTGTTAAGCAAGAGGCAGGTAATAAGCACAGGGCCCATGAAAATGTGGCATCACCATGTCATTAAATGGGCAAATCACAGGCTTTATCCCACTCTTCTTCGTGTCTCTGCTGGCTCCCAGCAAATCACAGAACCCTCTGAGGGATCCACTCTCCCCAACTGCCCTGAGGAAGGTGGGAGCTTGCTGCAGAAACAGGGCTGTGCCGCTTTCGACCTGCAATTAAGTCCCTGCTGCTCTCCAAACCAATGAGTCCTTCCAAGTAGTAATCTAATTTATTTTTCCCATTTTGGAAGTAATGCCAGCACCAGCGCGTTCATCATTTTAGACTCATGGATTTTAATTCCTAATTCAGACTTGTTTGTTCAGTAGAAAGTAAACAACCCCCAAGCTATCACCACCCCTTTTATTTGGAAAGAGAGTTTCAGTTGGAGAAGATAAATAGCATGTCAACCCTGGTTTGGAGGGGCTGCAACTGAATAATTTCTCCTTTCCTGTGCCTATCTTCAGCTGTTGTGGCCCAGTGTGACTCTGGCAACAGTGAGCTGGCTTGGCTGAGCCCCTATTTAGTTAAATTGGATCAATACCTCTAAGCATTTTTTCTGGTATAATAATCTCAGACTAATCCTTGAATTCACAAGTGGAAACAATACATGGATGAGGATGACTTGCTTCTCACTATTTTCTCACTATTCTCACTATACACACACACACACACACATACACACACACACACACACACATTCATGAACCTAAAATCAACCAGTTGACTGTATAATCTCAAGAGCCCTTTGAAAATTAAAATAAAGACCACATTTAGACAGTTGATGGTCTCAAATGGCCTTTGGGATACATCAATTCAATTTCTACAAGTATTTATTGGGTGCTAGTATACACAAGGAGACATAGGGAGATAGGAAGATCAGTAAGGCATAATCCCAGTTCTCAACTAGAATTTAGTATCAGGCTGTAAAAACATCAGTGGTTAATTAATTGTTATTTAGATGTGGCTTTGTTCCAAGAGGATCTAAGATAAAAGAATCTGGATAAAATACATAAGACTGTAAAAATGAATTTCTTTTAAAAGTGTTAAAGAAAATAAAGGGTTTGGGTGTAAATAAAGGGTTTGGGTGTTCAAATAAAACCAAAAATAAAGTAATTTGAGAGACTATTTAAGTGGAAAATGATACTTAGTAGTGCTATGCCATGACTATCTTGGAATTTTCTGAAAGACTACAAAAAAACAAAAACAAGACAGTGCATGATTGCCAATGTCTGTATTGATCTTACTCAGAAAAAGAAAAGTAATGGCCAGAATAAAAATGATTCCATCTCTGTCACATAAAGAGGATGCTTGTTCATTGGTGCTAGTCAGTATCCACAATTTACATCAAGGGAAAACAATCAGATGAGATCGGGCACATTCCAAAAAGGAGCAAGGAAAATCTTTCAACAAAATGTGGCACAACTGGTTAGCCACTTGCAAAAAAGTGAATTCAGACCCCCATCTAACACCATGCACAAAGGTCAAATCTAAATGTATTAAAGACCTTGATATCAGGCCTGAAACCATAAGGTATATAGAACAACATATAGGTAAAACACTCCATAACATTGGGACTAAAGGCATATTCAAGGAGGAAACAGCACTCTACAAAGAAGTGGAAGCAGAGATAAACAAATACAAATATATTAAGCTGAGAGGCTTCTGTACCTCACAGGAAATAATGCCCAGGATAAAAGAGACACCCACTGAGTAGGAGAAGCTATTCAACCAATACCCATAGGATAAGGGGCTAATATAGAAAATATACAAGGTACTGACGGAACTTAACAAGAAAAAAACTCATCTAACCACATCAAAAAATGGGGAGAAGAAATGAACATACAATTTCTCAAAAAAGTAATACAAATGGCCAAAAGACACATGAAAAAATGTTCCACATCAATAATCATCAGGGAGATGCAAATCAAAACAACAATGAGGTACCATCTCACACTACACATCACACATCACAAAGAACAAGAAAAATCAGTGCTGGTGGGGATGTGGAGAGAAAGGAACTCTTATTTACTGCTGCTGGGAATGCCATCCAGCCTTTATGGAAAACAATATGGAGATTCCTCAAAATCTGGAAATTGGGCTCCCATATGATCCAGCCCTACCACTTCTAGGGATATACCCTAGGTACACAAAAATACAATTCAAAAATCCCTTCCTCACACCCATATTCATTGCAGCACTATTTACAATAGCCAGACTCTGGAAACAACCAAGATGCCCTTCAACAGATGAATGGCTAAAGAAATTGTGGTACATTTACACAATGGAATATTATGCAGTTGTCAGGAACGATTATGTCATAAAATTTTTCTATGCATAGATGGACATAGAAACTATTATGCTGAATGAAATCAGTCAGAGGGAGAGAGATAGACACAAAATACTCTCACTCATCTACAGGTTTTAAGAAAAATTAAGGACATTATGTAATAATGCCCAGAGACAATAGGGTTTAAGGGTCAGAAGGACCAGCTCACAATATGAAGCTCACCACAAAGAGTGGTGAGTACAGTTAGGGAAATAACTATACTAACAACTATCATGACAATCTTAATGAATGAGAGAAATAGAATACGTGTCCAATACAGGCAGAGGTTAGGAGGGAGGGAGGGGGCATAAGTGGTGGGAATGTTGCACTGATGAAGGGGGGTGTTCTGTTTATGACTGAAACACAACTACAGTCATGCTTGTAATCATAGTGCTTAAAAGACTTTATATAAAGAAAAGGAATAAAAGGGGAAAGGGGAAAAAAAGAAAAAGCAATCATGGTTTTCAGTAGCCAAATATAAAGACTATATGTTGTTTATGCTCTTCCTTACCACCTTACTTATTTTATTTATTTTTTTTTTTTTTTGGTTTTTGGGCCACACCCAGCGGTGCTCAGGGGTTACTCCTGGCTGTCTGCTCAGAAATAGCTCCTGGCAGGCACGGGGGACCATATGGGACACCGGGATTCGAACCAACCACCTTTGGTTCTGGATCGGCTGCTTGCAAGGCAAACACCGCTGTGTTATCTCTCCGGGCCCCACCTTACTTATTTTTAACAATCTCTTCCACCATCACGTACACATATTCAGGACTGAAAATGTTAGGTGATTGTCTTTGACATGTTTCCCAAAACACATGACTCAATTGTGTCTAAATGGATACCCCAAAATGATGGTAAATTCTGAAGAAAGGTTTTTCATTCTGATAAAAAAGAGATACTTGGGAAGAAATTGCTTTCCTGCCTCTGGATGTGGTGCTACATGACATATGCCTGCTATGTGTCATATTTCTTGAAGGGAAAAGACAAGACTCTAGATCAAGTAATTAGGAGCAACAGTAAATCTATCATGAAGCTACCATCTACCAATGAAAACAAACTATGGATCCAAAATTAAGGCATGCAAGGAACTCATGTCAGAGTGTAGAAAATGTGCTACTGCAAATTATAAGGATGTAGAGCTGAATGATAAATACTTAGGTTTCATAAAAATGATCTTGTTAAGGGAATTTTTTCATTACCAAAACCTGTTCCAATGAGAAAAGTCAGGTCTATTTCTATTGTTATTTATGCTATTATACTATGAAATATAATTCTGTCCTTTGTCCCACCATCCACTTTGTACTTGAAGGTTGGTAGTGAAAATTTTTTCAAGAAATTGCACGTATTAGGTAAGAGTAGAAGCAATAATGAGAGCTAAGGGTATGGTAATGATGTATTTTTAAATCATATAGGTGAGATTGCATTAGTAAAGTCTCCTTTTGAGGCATCAAACTCATTTAAATTCCAGAGAACCAAACTTTGATTATTAAAGGAAATGGAATCAAACTAGAGCAATGGAACAAAGAAATGAACAAATGTAAATAACACATTGAATGAGATAGTAGTAGGCTAGATACTCTTTGTGTCAACTTTCCTCCAGTATGAGCTCTAAGAAATGTGTTCAACTCTTACACAGTTAGGCATGAAACACTCAGTCTCAAAAAATATCAAATCTGGACATAGCAATCTTTGTACTAAAATAGGCCAAGTTTCTACCCACATAAGTGAGACTCATATGACATGCTACAATATAAACTAAAACATTTGACTCAAAGAGCATTGTTTCCTGAAAATAATACACTATGTGATTTAGGAGATAATGTCAGAAATAATTGGGAATCCAGAAAGAAAAATAAGACAGAGACCATAGAAGGAGATAAAAATCTAATGTTAAAGATAAGATTCAAATTTTACATTAATGGAATTAATCAGGATCTTGAAGATCTAAAAGGGCAATGAAGCTGCTAGAAAAAGATTGAGCTTTAGCATAAAACCCCATTTGAAGCTTTTTCAAAACTATGACAAAACATATATATAAATACTATCTAGAGACATAAAAATTTTGCCAGAAAATAATTTCAAAATTTTGAAAATGGTCAAGACAAACATAAATATATAAATAGAAAAAATAATATATATATGGGCCAGAGCAATAGCACAGTGGTATGGCATTTGCCTTGCATGCAGCCGGACCTCAGTTCAATCCTGGCGTCCCATATGGTCCCCCAAGCTAGGATTGATTTCTGAATGCATAGCTACTGAACATCACTGGGTGTGACCCAACAACCAAATATATATATATTTCTTATATAAATATATTTACAAATAAATGTATATATTTATATATAAATAAATAAGAAAGTAAAATTCTAAACTATAGTAGATAAAGCTAAAAACCAAGCCAGTTCATACCCACATGACCCCTCAGGAAAGCCAAGAATTGACAGGTCTAGGTCTAGGACTTGTATGAGTAAAAATAGAATGAAAGAAGCACACACACACACACACACACACACACACACACACACACACACACACACACACACATTACAGATTAGGAGGTCTGAAACAACTGGATTCCTAAATTCCTGCCTCCTGCATCCTGATGGTGTTGGCACCATCTCCACTTCTCAGCCAAAGTCTTCAGGACTATACTATGATCAGTGGAAAACAGTTTCCCTATACTTGTTACACCAATGAAAATGGTTCATCTTCTGGACCCATGCCAGTCAGACTAAGTACTTGCTCCTGTGATGAACATTGGGCTCTAGTCCATTCTTCCCTTAAAAAAACCAGGTCTAGTTTTTCAAATTAAATAAAATTAACTTCTCTAGGGAAATCTGTCCACTGTTGCATTCCATAATACTGAAAGTCAACTGTATATAGATAATAGGGACAGTAAAAGTTTTCCAGTAACAACTTTTCAGGGAGTCCCAGAACTGCAAGTTACAATTTGGAGAGTTCCTCTGAGTCAGCCTGTCAGTCCCCCTCTCATATATGAGCAAGAAGTCAATCCATCAATTCTGTCAGCATCGTGAAAAACAAGAAAGTAAAATAAAATAAAAAAGACTGTGAATATTAAGAAGAGAGCATTAAAGATTTAATTTACATTGACTAATATAATATAAAAGGAAAAAATGAGTTGCATAAACAAGAACAGGAAGCTCTCAATAAAAGAAAAAAACAGTATGTCAAAGATGGGATCAATGCAATATAAAAAATGGAATTCACCTGAATAATAGGAAAAGCATGCATTATATTAGAATATGCTAATCATTTAAAAGATGAACTTGAAAAGGTTTCATGAGCTACAGAAGCGACATCTGAGATTAAAATGACTGAAGACATATATGAAGGGTATAGTGAGAACAAATACTGGTCATTGGTGTTCTGAAAATGAAGAGGAGTTTAACGTTCAATACAAGGAGAAAATATACAAAGCTAAGAAGTTAGTCTTCCTAGATTTTATATGTATATATACATATGTATGTACTATACATATCTCTGTATATATTTGTATATATAACATTCATATGTGAATATTTATGTATGTATTATATACATATATGTAGATGTATATATACATTTGTAGATTTATATAAAAGCAAGTATTTTAACTAAGCAAAACGTTTTTTAAAAAGCCTCAATCCAGGCATAGGCTGGCTAAATTTGGAATTAAAATAAATAAAGGAAGAAAAATTTATAAGATCTTTAGCAAAAGTAAAGAAAGGTCAACTACAAAGGAATAAAATAAAATTGACTTCAAATATATTTTGAATTCAAAATATCAAAAGGCAATGGACATCTACAGATTTGTCAAGAGAAACAAATTTAACATAAGAATTTTGTGCTTGGCTAACTGTAAACAAGAGAAGAATACACTCACAAACAGGTAACATAGCATTCACAGAAACATCTTGAAAACTTATTTAAAGATATAATTGGACTGCCAGAGAGGAAGAGCAAGATGCTTTTGTTGGTGTGCTGGGGATCCTACCCAGGATCTCACATATGCAAACCATGCTCTTTTTATGGAGCCACATATTTAGCTAGGAAAAACTTCTTATTTCATTTCCAAGTAGGAAGATGTTTTTTAAACATGACTCATCATGATTAATAAAGATACATAAATTAGTTTTAGTAATGTTATTTTTAAAAAGCCATTTTTTTTTTGGTTTGCTCTTTGGACTCAGCTGGCTTTAAGACTCACTCCTAGTACTATGTTTAGGGATAATTTCTGGCAGTCTTGGGAGCCATATAGGGTGCCAGTGATTGAACCCAGGTCAGTTGCATGCAAAGAAAGTACTCTATCCACTAGGCTCAAGGCTTGTAGATTACAATTTTTTTTTACAATTTTTAATCTATTTTAAAATTATAACATATGTAATGGAGGAAAGTAGAGTTAAGGACACAAGAGAGGGAGAGGCAATGCATAAGAGTTTCCAAGTGCATTTATAATGACCGAAGTGAGAAAAGAAATAAAATAGTTTTTAAACTCAAAAGCTATCTATTTTTACCCTGTGCCTTGGAATTTTCTGGAAATTTTTAGGAAACATGGGTGCTTGATTTCCACCACCAGATTTTTCATTTCATTGCTGTAAAATACAATTAGAAAACTCTCAGCAATTTCAACATTTGAACACTTTTGACATGTTCAAACAGGATAAAACCAGGATGGCAAAAATACCAGCTTATGCTCTGATTCCTGTTACATAGCAATGATAAAGGGCTTGTTTGAGAATTTAACCAAGAACAAAGAAAAAAGTGCTCTAATCCACTTATGCTATCTATCTTCAATGGAAGGGAAGAGATCTGTTACTCAGAAGTTAAAGTAGACTTTGAAACTATAGCAACTATTAAGGGTGTGGAAAACAGCATAACCTCTTCCAAATGGTTGGAGGCTATGAAAGAAAACTTATTAGTCATTCAATAAAAGATAGAGGAAGGAAAAAAAGAGAATAGGAAGAGAAAAAGAGAGAAACAAAAAAGAAAAGAAATAAACTTTAATAGAAATAAAATGTAATAGCCAAATAATTTTCATTGGTAATTAAGCCTATAAATACAATTGAAACATTCTTCTTTCCTAAACAGTTTATCTTTGGAATATTTAAGAAAGGGAAAGACATCAGTGGTATCTTTTTCTAAAAGCCCACCTACTGCAAAATTGCTGAATAAAAGATATATTAAATGATTACAATATAGGCAGGCATATCAGGCAAATGCAATAAAAATAATCACAATTCTAATAAGAAATATGTTAGAAACTAAACCAGTAATATAAAATGCACTGAAGATGTCTTGTCAGGAAAGATACTTCACAATGAATATCAAACTGTCAGGAACTTGTATGCACCAGATATCATTATATCAAAATACAGAAAATGACATCTGCTATAAATTAAGAAAAATGGACAGAAATACAATACTAATGGATGTTTTACTAATACTTCTTTCTCTTTTGGTACTTGATAAAAATGCAAATCAGACATTGTGCTACACAAGCATAGACCATATTTATTTTCAATCTTAATAAAACAATACCAATACAATACTATCAAATGCTAAAATGAAGTAAAAAGATTATATACCAATTAAAAATTTAAAACTAGTGCAAGTTTCACTGGTATTAGAATTAAGTCATTGTATAATTTTTCTATCAAAATTAACACTGCAGAAAACATCAGAGTTAACAATAAATCATTTATAAGAAAATGTATGATTTACCAAAGCAAAATTTAGAAAAAAATTACATATTTAAGTAATTTTTACAAAGGGTGATAAATTTCCTCCAACATTATTTATGAAAGGAATGCTTTTAATGTTTGCTTGTTTTTAGTTTTTTGGGCCACACCTGGTGTTGCTCTGGAGTTACTCCTGGCTCTGAATTCAGGAGTCACTCATGGCAGGCTCAGGGAACCATAGAGGATGCTGGGGATGAACCTGGATAGTACCATGCAAGGTAAATGCCCTCTCTGCTGTGCAATTATTCTGACCCAAGCGGTAAACTTTAATCAGAGGCAAATTTGTCTAATGGTGCATATTATAATGATTTCATAATATGAAAGTTATTCCTGCCATTTGCTTTTCTTCCTCAAAAATGAGAAAAATATTTTGGGGACTGGAGATGTTCCTGGGTGACTTTGTGTGTTTGAAGCCCTAAATTCCCATTGTTCCTTGAATAAGCTCCAAACTGACTTTGGAACAACCTCTGAGCTCTGCTGGATGTGAGAAAGGGAGAGAAGAGGAAACTGGATGAGAAGAGGCAGGGAAAGGGGAAGGGGAAAGATAAACTGAAGAAGAAGGGAAAAGGACCGGGGAAAGGGGGAGGGAGGCACAGAAGGAGAAAGAAGTGGAGAAGGAGAAGGAGAAAGAGAAAGAGAAGGAAAAAAAAGAGAAAGAAAATGGAAGAGGAAAAAATGAATTTTCTTTTGATATTTCAACAGGAGAGTTGCAGAAACATTTCTCTCCATCCTCTGTCAATCCAGTATTGGTTAAAAAAAATAGAATTACATTTGAGGATTTGAGGTTTTTTTGCTTTTAATCAAGTTTAATTGTCATATATGGATTACAAGAATATTAAAAATAATTACTATAGTTCCATTTCTATAAACATATATAGAAAAAGCTTCTTTTTAACTCATCTATCTTTATATTGGGATAATTTCTTTTTTACATTACTATTTTTCCTGAGGTCTCCCAAGTAGTACTGTGGGGCGCCCCTTAGAAACTCCCAGATTTGATTAGCTTTTTCTGTACCCTGAAGTTTCAATGCTCAGCCAGATTTGTTATACTGTTCTACTCTTTTAGTGCTGGAGTCACCAAGGCCACTTCCAGAGCATCCAGAAATTAGTTTAGGGTCTTCACATGCAAAGCATGTCCAACCCTTTCAACTATTCCTTGGTCTCCACTATATCTGAAGGTGAGAGAAAATTATCCATTTCCAAAGACACAGAAAGAAAAATAAGTGCCAATCAAATTACCATTCCCTCTATGTTCATCTGCCTAAAATTTAGGCAAGAGGATGGTAGAAGTTTAATAAATATTAAATATTCAATGATGCATGGCATGAAGCATATATTAAGACCAATAGAACTTTGCCATAAATGGATCACTTTTATTAATGTAATATGAATTTAAAAACCATATCATATATTATAATATATTATTTTATTGGGGGGGGGCTCACACCCAGTGACACTCAGGGGTTACTCCTGGCTATGTGCTCAGAAATTGCTCCTGGCTCGGGGACCATATAAGATGCCGGGGGATCAAAACATGATCCATTCTGGGCCAACTGCATGCAAGGCAAGTTCCCTACAGCTGTGCCATCGCTCTGACCCCTATTATTTTATTATTAATGATATTATAATATATTATTATCATACTGATATGTGGACTATAAAATGAATAAATCTAACTATCTTACAAATATATAATGATTTTATTTAAGAGGAAAGGGGGGAAATGTTAACCTAAGCAACACTAGGAATTGGTGAACTACTTAAGGCCAACAAAATTGATGAAGTCACTTGCTATGAAAATTTAATAAAAATAAAGCATGTATCCTAGAAATTAATTATTCAATTAATAAATATCAAACGATAGAAGTTGTATGAGAAGCTACAAATGAAAAGAAAAAATACAAAATGACCAACATAAAAATGGATCAGAGTAAGAGATATCAGTATGAAAAGTTGATACTCGGCTTGAGAGAGAAATATTTAGAGATGTGGATATTCATGGACTACTATAAACATGTATATTTTTATATACTTGCCCAGTCAGCTGGGAGATCTCAGAAATGGTGACACTCCCTTAGCAACAGTATACATAGGACCCAGGTTTTTATTATCATTCTTTAATAAAAGAGAACAGCACTCCCATGAGAAATTGCTTATTCTAGGGCTGAGGAAGGAAATTGACAGGATGGGCTTGAAACAACTTGTAATGCCAAACAATAAGGAATTTCTCAAGCCCAGAATGTTGATGAAATGACAAAAAGATACAAGAGTCAATGACAAGAATTTTCAGTGGTGTAAACCATAAAAAATTGTAGAGTAACATTATTCAAATTGATGATGTAAGGGACATTGCTCCCATGTAGTATCCCAAATAATTTTGTGAAGCCTGTAGCAGAAGAGACTCCATTTTGTCAACTGAAAATTAAGTTTTAGTTTAAGTCTAACAAGGCTAAATTTCCATTTAATGGCTAAGTTTTTATCTCAACAATAATAACACAGACCTCAAGGCCCTATAAGTCACAACATACACCTTGATCTCTTGCCATAAAAGGACAGATTGGTGGCACATGCTTCAGAGGATAGAATGAAAAAGGTTTATCAGTCAGTTTGTCACCATTTTCTTTTTAGG
Source organism: Suncus etruscus (assembly GCF_024139225.1). Classification (NCBI taxonomy): domain Eukaryota; kingdom Metazoa; phylum Chordata; class Mammalia; order Eulipotyphla; family Soricidae; genus Suncus; species Suncus etruscus. Next base: position 114,547,238 of record NC_064852.1, on the reverse strand, counting down.
CCATATCCTTAGTGTAATCAAGAGAAAAAAGTCAGATAACCTCATCTATCGGCAATTGTACTAAATACCTAGCCTCAGAGCTATTCCTCAAAACTACCTTTCCTCAAAACTGTCGAAGGGAAGTCTAAAAAACTCAGAGTCCAAAAATTTTTAAGAAATAATTCTCTAAAGGAATTAAAGAGAGTCATTATAAGGTGATATGATTCAGAGAGTCCTGGGCCAGTGAAAAAGATAATAGGACAAAGCATAGATTTATAGTTCATAATAATGTGCCAGTGTGAAG